>NC_137346.1:16433134-16995634 GCF_965287045.1 Carcharhinus amblyrhynchos
CACCCTGAGCATTCTCTCTTCCACCTTCTTCCTTCAGGAAAAAGATACAAAAGTCTGAGGTCACGTACCAATCAACTCAAGAACAGCTTCTTCCCTACTGTTGTCAGACTTCTGAATGGACTTACCTTGAATTAAGTTGATCTTTCTCTACACCCTCGCTATGACTGTAACACTACATTCTGCACTCACTCGTTTCCTTCTCTATCAATGGTATGCTTTGTCTGTATAGTGCGCAAAAAACACTATATGTTAATACATGTGACAATAGTAAACCAAATCAAAAAAAGTTAAACAATCCTACTCCTCCACTCTCTTTTGAAGAAGAGAATTCCAGAGACTCACAAGCCTCTAAAAGAAAAAATTCTTCTCATTTGCCTTAAATGAGTTCCCCTTATTTTTGAACCTTGATTCTAGCTATAGAATCTCCCACAAGAGAAAACATCCTCTCCATATCCACCTTGTCAATAACCCTCAGGATCTTAAAGAATCCTCTAGTTGCCTCTTACTCTTCTGAACTCTAGTGGATACAAATCTAAATTCTTCAACCTTTCCTTATAAGACGACCCACCAATTCCTGGCGTTGGTTTCATAAACCTTCCCTGAATTGTTTCTAACGCATTTACATCTTTCCTTAGATAAGGAGACTAGCACTGCACACAATACTCCAGATGTGGTTTCACCAATGCCCAGTATAAGTGATGCATAACCTTCCTACTTTTGTAAGCAATCTCGATCTCAATAAATGATAGCATTCTATTAGCTTTCCGAATTACTTGCTGTACCTTTAGATCAGCCTTTTGTGATTCATGCACTCGAACACCCAGATCCCTCTGCATCTGAGAGCTCTGCAATTTCCCTCTATTTGGATTATATACTTCTTTCTTATTCTGAGAATGCTGGAAAATTTCAGCAGGGTCTGACAGCATGTGTGGAGCGAGAATAGAATTAACGCTTCAAGTCAAGATGTCTGACTCGAAACTTTGGCTCTGTTCTCTCTCCACAGATTCTGTCAGACCTGCTGAGATTCTTCAGCACTTTTTGTTATTGTTTCAGATTCCAGCATCCACAGTATTATGCCTTTTTCTTTATTAATCTTCCTGCCAAAGTGGACAATATCACATTTGCCCACATTATACTCCACCCACATTCTACACGCTGAATAATAAATGCAGCATCTTTTATGTTTCAGGTACAAGGCTGCTACCACTATCTTGCTTCTCTCTCTCTCTGTCTCTCTCTCTCTCTCTCTCTCTCTGTGTCCCTCCCTCTCTCTCTCTGATTGACCTGTCTGTGAGGTTCAGGGATCCCTTAAGATACCTACCACCTGATATTACAATGACTTTCTATTGACTTTTCCTTCCACATGGTAAAATGAGGGTGGCACAATGGTTAGCACTGCTGCCTCACAGCATCAGGGACCTGGGTTCAAACTCGGTTTGGGTCACTTTCTGTGTGGAGTTTGCATGTTCTCCCCATATCTACGTGGGTTTCAATTGGGTTTCCTCCCATAGTCTGAAAGACATGCTGGTTAGGTGCATTGACCTGAATAAGTGCCGGAGTGTGGCGACTAGGGGAATTTCACAGTAACTTCATTGCACAGTGTTAATGTAAGACTTACTTGTGACTAATAAATAAACTTTTATGAAGCACCTGGGCCTTATATCCAGGTAGAAATGCTACTTAGCTAACCTCTAGACCCCAATCCCTTTCCATCTTGAAATGAAATATGCAGTTTAACGTATGACTATTTATAAAATGTGACATTCCAAACACCTTGCTGTGGAACCTGGAGACTTTAATAGTTTGCACACAGCCATAGATGCTCTTGCGTATAGTTTACTGGCAGAGTCCAGAGCAGGTCACCTGGCCACCTCCATTCAACCATTTTACTTTCAATTATTGAACAATGAGAAGTTAGGAATGAATAAAAGATGAAGTATAGTAATAAAAATGAATAAAATGAAAAGCAACATGATTGCAAAATGAAGTCAAAGAAAATAAGCAAAATATATTGGGGAATAGCAAAGTCAAGAGAATAGAAAGATTAGCAGTAAAGAGAGGAGTCAGTGGCAGCTTGTTCTTTTTAATAATTAAATGATCTGGAAAATGCACCTCCATGCAATATTAATTAAGCAAAATTAATTTTTAATTTAAGCATGCATCCTAGATGGGGCTGTTTCTGCAATTGTATTCATAATCAGAGGTAACTGTGCTGCATCAGTGAGTTAGAAGTAAATAGGTGGGGTTACTGGCTGAAATTGCTGTCAGTGCAGGCTCAATGGGCCAAATAACCCCCTCCTGCACTTGGAATAATCTTCAAAGGCAGAAGTCCCTTCACCAACATCCCTTTATTTACAATTCCAACTGAGTGCTATCATTCAGCATTCTACCTTCGGGAGTGCCAGAGGAACTGACACTCCTAGTTAAATACAAGGAAAAGACTCCATGATTGGCCCACCAATTAATTGACTCCTTAATCAGGTAGTTCATTGTCCAAGAGGCCAATCTCAATGGCCTGACTGAAGTCATTACAGCACTGTATGGATTTTATGAAAATAAAGGGAAAGAGAGCTTGAAAATGGAATCATTAAACTAATCAATAGTTGAACAAGGTTAAGTGTGGTCTTCACCCGGACCCGAGTGTACAGAGGTAAGAGGTACAGGGGAAGCACAGAGAAAGAAGAGGTGGTTGGAGCAGATAACTTCACTGCAGTGAAAGAGCTGAGAGATGGAAAATTTAGGCGTAACAGCGCCACCTTTGGTGTGGAGGTTCAGTTATGGTGTGACATATTTAAAAAAAAAGAGGGCCAGGTTTTCATTGAGGAGATCAAGTCAGGAATCTTTCTGAATTGTCTCCCTCATACATCAGATTTTTATTTGGGACATGGAAGGTTGGTTGGAATTGGGCCAGAGAGCAGCTCAGGGACAACAACGGAGGCAGGTGATTGACCAGGCCAGCTAGCTGGAGTGCCTACCTCCATGTTCTGGGATATTGGCTCAGTTTTAGTGATAAATGTTAGGCCCTGAAATCCTCACCATTTGCATGCTTTTCCCTTCTACAAGACTTTACTAAGTCACCCCCTGCCCATTCTACATGTTCCCTCTATGCCTCTCAAATTCCCCTTGCAACTCAATGTCCCAATACCCTCATACCACTTCCATGCCCTTATAGATCTATACAACCTCCATGTCATCTTGTATCTTCAATAGCCATTCACTTATATCTATTATAGGCAGACTTCAGGATTTCTTTAAAATGACCATTAAAATATAAAAATGCCTGACAAATCCAATAGAAATGTCATATTTGAAGACAATTCATTCTGAAGAAAAAAAACACCCATAAAACCCATTCACAAAATGTAAATGACCGTTTAAGCAGTCATCCTGTTGTAAAAACAAAAAGGGCATCCACTTATAACATCACAGATAGATAATCCTTTAATAACCTCTTAAAACTGAAAATCAAAATGTGAACACAGCTCCTCTGCTAAGTGAGGTGATTCTGGACCATTTCAAATCTGGCCAAAACCCCGCTACCAAAATAAACCCGAGGCAATGGCAACAATGGAGTACACTAAACCTGACCCTCCAGCTGACCTTTTGTAAGCTGCAGCTGCTGCTTCATTTCTATTTCAACACAGAATTCCTGTCAATCAATGTAGATTGGGATCGTACTGTGGCACAGCGGTTAGCACTGCTGCCTCATAGCGCCAGGGACTTGCGTTCGATTCCTGGCTGTATGGAGTCTGCACATTCTCCCCGTGTCTGCATGTGTTTCCTGAGGGATTTGGTTTCCCCCACACTCAAAGATGTGCTGATTAGGTGAATTGGTCAGGATAAGTTCTCCCTCAGTGTACCCGAATGGGTGCCGGAGTGTGGCGACTAGAGGATTTTTGCAGCAACTTCATTGTAGTGTTAATGTAAGCCTATTTGTGACATTAATAAATAAACTTCAGATGGTTAGATTTTTCTTTAATGTTCAACAACAAAGCCATTTGTTTTTACAAATCTAAAGATCACTAGGCATTTAAATCTCAGTCAAAATATGGCAGGAGAGTTTCCCAACATATTTTTCCTCAATTTTGAATGCAGTATGGCACTTTCCCCATGGGAAAAAGTAGTATAATACTTGTCACAATGGTCATCAATGTAAGGGACAACTTAGCTTAGCATGACAGCACCCTATAATCAATTACTGCCACTTTCAGTCTATAATATAGCATTTAACCATTGGAAAAGAAATAACTTTTCTTGTATTTCAACCCCTGCCAAATGAAAAAATTGTCAGAGACAGGCAATTTTTAAAAATTTAGTTCCACACTTGAGATTGGAGTCTCCCTTGGTTTACATCTCCTCTCAGGTGCCATGAACTACGTTTCCCACCAAAATGAGTCCAACTCCATTAGAATAGTGGATGAGTCTGAAATGAGGCATGGTGGCACAGTGGTTGGCACTGCTGCCTCACAGTGCTGGGGACCCGGGTTTGATTCCGGCCTCGGGTTACTGTCTGTGTGGAGTTTGCGCATTCTCCCCATGTCTGCGTGGGTTTCCTCTGAGTGCTCCGGTTTCCTCCCAAACTTGAAAGATATGCAGGTTAGGTGAATCACCCTTGCTTAATTGCCCTTTAGTGTCAGGGGGATTAGCAGCGTAAATACCTGGAGTCATGAGGATAGTGTGGGATTGTTGTCAGCGCAGGATCGATGGGCCAAATGGCCTTCTTTTCCACTGTAGCAATTCCTTGATGTTCACCTTGAAATAGATTAGGCAAGGGTAGGATTGTGGAGTGTAGGCTCATTATCTATCCACTTATCCCACAGCCATAAAAATTCCATACAATGGGAATGGAGGAGGGAATTCTAGCCTTGCGACTGTTTTAAATTTTCCTGCCTCCATTCCGCCACAGAGTGAGGCATGGAATCCAAGCTGTGGTTTCCGATAAAAATGTGAACAGGAAGATTATAATGGGGAAAAGTTGGCACAAAACTGCAAGACAACTGTTTAACAGGAAGCATAGAATCCCTACAGTGCAGAGCGAGGTCATTTAGCCTGCACCAACTCTCTGACCCAGCCCTCTGCCCTATCCCTGTAATCCTGCTCATTTACCATAGCTAATCCCCTTAAGCCTACACGTCTTTTGGACACTAAGGGGCAGTTTAACATGGCCAATCCAACTAACCTGCACATCTTTGGAGTGTGGAGAAAACTGGAGCACCCGGAGGAAACCCACACAGACATGGGGAGAACATGCAGGCTCCACACGGATAATGACCCAAGGCTGGAATTGAATCCGGTCCCTGGTGCTGTGCGGCAGCACTGCTAGCCACTGTGCCACTGTGCTATCCCTAGTGCGTATTCATAGAATTCTTAACTGTGCAGAAGGAGGCCATTTGGCTTATCGTGTCTGCACCGAGGCCCTATTCCTGTAACCCCACATATTTACTCTGCTAATCCCTCTGATACTAGGGTCAATTTAGTTTGGCCAACCAACCTAACATGCACATCTTTGGACTGCGTTCTTAGTAGAGTCTTGTACAAAAGGAACTGCGTGCAAATGTTAGATTTTTAATGTACTCTGCAGAATTACCACTGTCCACGAGCTTGTCTGGGGCCTCTGCAGTCCCAGAAGAGTTAAAAGAAAACATTTCCACCGTTCTAACATTTTGACACCCTCCCCAAACCTATCTTGTTTCTTTATACACATTCACATCACATTGACAAATTACAGATATCTGCTGCTTACTTTACTTGACAAACTGCTAATGGTTCCTTCTGTGGATGATTGAGGTTGTTCTGCTCCCTCTCTGGCGATGTTTCATGCTGCTTAATATGCTGTGCTCAGTCTTCCTAAAGTGCACTCCATTAAATGAAAACACAGTGCCTCCAAATGTGTGGTGAGTGTTACAATGCCTAATTGAAGGTATATGCTTGTAAAAGCCAGTTTGCCATAAAATAGCATTAAGTGTGGGCCTTGTAAAGAAAAGAAAGCACTTGACAGCTATTTGCAATCTCTGTTTATTTGTGTCTGTTGTCGAGATGCATTGATGAAGAAGCTACACAGACCTTGCATGCTGTGATAGCTTGACTCTTTCCCTCTCCATTTCTAGTTGGCACAGAAATTTGTTTGATTCTCTGCTAATGTTACAGATCTAAGACAGATACCCAAGCGTCCAATAGTACACGTGGCACATGCATGTTTGTCCGGCACCAATTGCAAACCACTGCCATCTTACATCAAACTCTGGACTGATTCAGGAAGCTAATTAAAATATTCCTGGTAAAAAGTCTCACAACACCAGGTTAAAGTCACCCTGTGTTGTGAGACTTCTCTCATCTGATGAAGGGACCATTCTCCGAAAGCTCGTACTACCAAATAATCCTGTTGGACTTTAACCTGGTGTTGTGAGACTTCTTACTGTGCCCACCCCAGTCCAACGCTGGCATCTCCACATCATAAAATATTCTTAAAAGGGTTTTCCGTGTATTAGCATTCTATATTAGCTGGACTGCCCCAACCTTTGATACATAGCAGTAATAAGCTGCAAGGTATCAGTTATGCCTCCATTAGCAGCTTTCATGTCTCTGAGTCAGCGGGGTTTTTTCATTAGTTATTCACAGGATGTGGGCATCGCTGGCTGGATCAGCATTTATTGTCCATCACTTGCTGCTTTCCATTTCAGAGCGCTTGAGGATCAATCACATTGTTATGGGTCTGGAAACACATGTAGGCCAGGCTGGGGAAAGGCAGCAGATTTCCTTCCCTGAAGGACATGAGTGAACTAGATAGGTTTTTATGACTCACTTGATGAAGGAGCAGAACTTCAAAAGCTTGTGATTCCAAATAAACCTGTTGGACTTTAACCTAGTGTTGTGAGACTTCTTACTGTGCCTCTCCTAGTTCAATGCTGGCATCTCCACCTCATGGTTTTTATGACAATCGACAATTGTTTCATGTTTATCCAGATTTTGAATTCAAATTTCACCATCTGCAGTGGTGGGACTTGAACCTGGTCCCTAGATCTGGATTACTAGTCTAGTGACAATATCACTATGCCATCACCTCCCCTAACGCCTCCGCGTTGTGGGTTCAAGTCTCACTTCAGAGTCCCTAGCACCTAACTCAGACTGACACTTCGGTGCAGTGTTTGAGGGAGTGCCACACTGTTGAAGGAACATCTTTTGGATGAGATGTTAAACTGAGGTGCTCATGTCACTTCAGGTGGACATAAATGATCCCATGGTACAATTCGAAGAAGAGCAAGGGAGATTTCCTGGTGTCTGCCCATTATTTATCCTTCAAACAACAGCACAAATTATCTGAGTATTATTTCATTAGTGGGTCCTTATTGTATGCAATTTGGTTGCCTCAGTTCTCCGCATTACGTCAGTGACCAACCATGTCTAAAATACTTCAAAGTTAAATTTGAACTGTCACAAGTAGGCTTACATTAACACTGCAATGAAGTTACTGTGAAAATCCCCTAGTTGCCACATTCTGACGCTTGTTTGGGTCCACTAATGGAGAATTTAGCATGGCCAATGCACCTAACCAGCACGTCCTTCAGACTGTGGGAAGAAACCGGAGCACCCAGAGGAAACGCATGCAGATACGGGGAGAATGAGCAAACTCCACCCAGACAATAACCCAAGCCAAGAATCAAACCCGTGCCCCTGGCATTGTAAGGCAGCAGTGCTAACTGTTGTGCCACCAAGTGACCCTTTCATCACTTATAGAAGTCCTGAGGTCATAAATGCATGCCTTTCTTCTCTTTTCCCTTTTTCCTGCATGTTGCAGGCAGTTTAACCTGAAG
Organism: Carcharhinus amblyrhynchos; assembly: GCF_965287045.1. Lineage (NCBI taxonomy): Eukaryota > Metazoa > Chordata > Chondrichthyes > Carcharhiniformes > Carcharhinidae > Carcharhinus > Carcharhinus amblyrhynchos. The sequence continues at coordinate 16,440,946 of NC_137346.1, forward strand.
ACCACTTAAGGGCTGACCTCGGATAGTCAGCTTTATGGTCACCCACAGCTATGTGACCGAACTGATGGATTTTGCCCTGTTTTAATGTATCTTTAAATTTGCCCAGTATACATCAGCAGGTCAAAGAGAAGTGACTGCGGTACCGCTCCCTGGACTGGGCTTATTTTGACACAGGGATTGGAAGGCTGGTTCACCCTGTCTGCCAAACCGTTGACTCACAGAGGGGAGAAGACAAGTCAGGGCTGAACAAACACAGACAGTACGATTTGCTCAGTTTAATAGATGGCAGCCGATTATTTTCAATGAACCTGATATGTCACGAGAAATCCAAACAAGCTGCAACAGTCAGTGAAAGGGCACAGAAGCTCTGTTCATTGAGTGAGTTATCGCAAGACACGGAGACCATTGGAAACCTCGCAAGGAAGATGAAGTAAACCAGCTCACCCCAATCATCAGAAAAGATAACAGGAAAGAAAAGGACATTCATAAAATACTTATCTTAAAAAATCTTGGCATTTAATTTGTCTATTCCAGCATTTGAATGCAAGTATAAAGGTTCAGCTGTAATATATCACTGTAAGATTACTCAACTGCTCATTGTTAAGTGAAGTAATTGAGCTCAGAATGTGGTCTGATGTAATGCTCTATAATGTTCCAAAATGAAATTAGAAGCTATGATAGCCAGTACTTAATCGTAACTGTTCATTTTACGATTAGCACTGTTGCCTCACAGAGCAAGAGACCCAGGTTTGATTCCATGCTTGGGTCACTGTTTGTGCAGAGTTTGTACATTCACTCTGTGTCTGCATGGGTTTCCTCCCACAGTCCAAAGATGTGCAGGTTAGGTTGATTGGCCATGCTAAAATTGACCTTTAGTATCAGGGGAGTAACGGGGTAAATATGTGGGGCTACGAGAATAGGGCCTGGGTGGGATTGTGGTTGAAATAAGTCCACGGAGATGAAGATCCTGTCACTCAGTGCTTCTTTATTTACAACAATATCTAATATCTCACCTCTCACCCCTCACCCCTGTTGCTTCATGCTACCAGGCAGAGAGACCAACACACCTGCTTTAAATAGAAAGTATGAGGCGTCCTGATTGGACCATCAATTAGGACTCATCAGGGACCTCTTGTTGTCCAACCGAATAAACAAAGTCAAATTAACTTAGGGACAACTCAAACCCTAAAAGGAGGGGAGCTGCCCAAAACAAAAAACAAAGCGAAAAGGAAACTTACAAATTCAAATGCGATTAAAGGGATCAATAAAACACCCCCATTGCTCGGACTCATCAGGGAGTTCATATTCCAGCAGACCAACCTCATTAGTCTGACTGAAGACATTACAGTGGCCATTGCACACTCGATAGGCCAAATGGCCTCTCTTCTGCACTGTAAGGATTCTATGATTTCCTGGGGATATTACAACATGAATTACATGGAGCTGAAACTAAGGATAGATACATTAGAAGGTACAGGGAGTTGGGAATTACTCGTGATTTGATGATAGATGTGGGAAGCAGGTGGGAAAAAGAAATGGAAGCCCGAGATCGACCATGGTCATGTGGAATGGCAGAGCAGGCCCAGTGGGCCCTGTGGTCGACTGCTACTCTTGTGTCCCTGAGAATCAAAAATCATCTGGGGTTAAAAATCGATGTCAAAGAACCAAAAGTGCAAGTCAGTTTTTGTTTTGAAGCTATTCATAACTTGTGGTAAGTTTCGACACTGGCATTTGAGTTCCTCCAAAAGCAGCAGTGAACTGAAACTTCATCTTTTAATGTTGCAATGCCTGTTTAATTCAGGCTTTGTGATTCAGCCATGGGAATCTCCCTGGTTTCGTCATGGTATCTGCAGCCGGCAAAGGAAACCTTGTAACGACTAGCCCCTTTAAGGGGATGGGTCATGTGACCTGATTGCCCAATGGGGAACAAGCGCGGGGGGGATCTCGGAACAAAGTGTGGTCTTTTGCAGTCAGACCGATTCTAGAATGAGAACATAGTTGGAAGCACTCTGTATGTAATCGTAAATCATAGAACCCCTACAGTACAGGAGGCCATTCAGCCCATGGAGCCTGCACTGACAACAATCCCATAACCCCATGTATTTACCCTTGCTAGTACCCCCAAGGGGAAATTTAGCACAGCCAATCCACCTAAACTGCACCTCTCTGGAAATATAGAACCATAGAAAGCATACAGTGCAGAATGTGGCCATTTGGCCCATCAAGTCTGCACCAACAACAATCCCACCCAGGCCCTATTCCCATACACCCCATGTATTTACCCTAGCTTCTTCCCCCTGATACTAAGGGGAAATTTAACACAGCAAATCCACCTAAACCGCACATCTCTGGGAATATAGAAACCAGACAGTGCAAAATATGACCATTCGACCCATCGAGTCTGCACCAACAACAATCCCACCTCGGCTCTATCCAAACATATTTACTCTGCTAATCCCGCTAACCTGCGCATCTTGAGACACCAAGGGGCAATGCATCTAACCCGCACATCTTTGGACTGTGAGAGGAAACTGGAGCACCCAGAGGAAACCCATGCGGACACAGGGAGAATGTGCAAACTCTGCACAGACAGTCACCCAAGCTGGGAATTGAACCCAGGTCCCTGGAGCTGTGAGATAGCGGCGCTAACCACTGTGCCACCGTGCTGCCAATATGTATCAGTTACAATGCACAGGATTCATTCCCTCCATGTTTCTAACATGGTGCCAACTTCACAATGCCTTCTAATAACCTGCAATCAATATATTCTGTAAGCAATGTGCTGCAGTCAGAGAGTCATAGAGGTTTACAACATGGAAACAGGCCCTTCAGCCCAACTTGTCCATCTGCTCTTTTTTTAAACCCCTAAACTAATCCCAATTGCCAGCATTTGGCCCAGATCCCAGTATACCCATCTTATCCATGTAACTATCTAAATGCTTTTTAAAAGACAAAATTGTACCTGCCTCTACTACTACCTCTGTTAGCTTGTTCCAGACACTCACCACCCTCTGTGTGAAAACAATTGCCCCTTTGGACACTTGTGTATCTCTTCCCCCCTTACCTTAAATCTGTACTATGCTACCCATAATATAGTCCAGAGTGAAATCTTCTATATGTGCCTTCAGTCTTGGTATACCATAAATCACTAAGTATAACATTCTGCGTGTGTGAAACTTTGGGCTACAAACTTGACAAATATAGATGGCAGCTCATCATCACCGTCCCACGGGAAATCAAGGATGGGCAATAAAGGCCAGAAACACCCCATGAACAAATAACAAGAACTGGAGACTTCCCTTTGATCAGCAAACCACTCAATGCTGTTTCAATATTCACATTATTATTTTTCTCCGAGAAGAGGGATGGAACACATATCAGAAGAATCAGATTAGAAGTTGCTTCGTATAACTCAGTCATTTCGCCAACTGATATATAAAGTGTACCCTTGTGAAACACACAGCTGGATATTGAGGCAGAAATTGCTACACAGGGCAAACTTGCAAAAACCCAAACCAATGTGAAAGATCCATCATCTGGATCATCAGCAGATGGTTTGCTGCATTTTTTATATATATAGAATGCCTACGGAGACCATTCGGCCCATCAAGTCTGCACTGACAACAATCCCATCCAGGCCCTATCATGGTAGCCCCACATATTTCCCCTACTAATCCCCCACTAATCCCCCTGACATTATGGGGCATGGCCAATCCACCTAACCAGCACACCTTTAGACTGTGGGAGGAGCACCCAGAGGAAACTCATACAGACATGGGGAGAATGTGCAGACAGCCACCAAAGGTTGGAATCGAATCTAAGTCCCTGGTGCTGGATGCAGCAGTGTTAACCACTATGCCACTGTGCCACCCCTAATGTACCACGAGATTGGGCACAGAGTTCCTTCATATATTTGTGCTTCTTCAGCTCCAAAGATGTGCGGGTTGGGTTGATTGGCCATGCTAAATTGACTCTATTGTCAGGGGGTTAGCAGGGTAAATTTGGGTTACTGGAATAGGGCCTGGGTAGAATTGTGGTCAGTACAGACTCAAAGTAAAGTTAAGGTTTATTTATTTGTCACAAGTGGGCTTATGTTAACACTGCAATGAAGATATGGTGAAATCCCCTAGTCGCTACACTCTGGCACCTATTCGGGTTACACTGAGGGAGAATTTAACATGGCCAATGCACCTAACCAGCGCGTCTTTCGGACTGTGGGAGGAAACCGGAGCACCTGGAGGAAACCCATGCAAACACGGGGAGAACGTGCTAACCCCACACAGACAGTGACCCAAACCAGGAATCGAACCTGGATCCCTGGCATTGTGAGGCAGCAGTGCTATCCACTGAGCCACTAAGCCACCCGATGGGCCAAATGGCTTCCTTCGGTACTGTAGGGATTCTATGATAAATCTGACCTCTGTGCTGGCCAGCATCTAGTACATTTGCATTAGAGTGTGAGAGATTGCAACCAATTTCTTCCTGTGATATCCAGGGCTCTTGTTACCACAGTAACACACCTGTGTGCACACACACACACACACACACACACACACACACACACACACACACACACACACACACACACACACACACACACACACAGAATCCAGTTACAATTGATTTTATTGTTAAAGAAAAGAGTGTCTCCATGGTATATTTATGATGATTGATCTCAATCATCACACGCCTCACCACATAGTGAATAAACAGCCTTTGGCATTTTCCGATCAGTTTTTACACAGGCTTCGCATATGGCTGGCTTGTGATAAATCTCCTTTATTGTAACCGATTCTTGGTCTGATACTCAGTTTTAATGGTACTCACTTTTGGCCTGAAACAGTTTATTGAGAAATGCACGCGAAATGTGCACACATTGACAAATTCCCTACTTCACTGGAGAAAACACAAGAAAATGTCAAGGAAAAGACGTACATTTAAAGCGAACAATAAGGTAACACAGGCTTGGGGACATGACAAGGCTTAACACTCACCATTTCTCACTGTGGTTTGGGTGGTGCTGTTGAAAATCCTTTGCAAGTTGTGGCAGTGCCCCTTGCAGCTGGTACACACTGCGGCCAGGGTACACCAATGGTGCGCTTGATGATCATAGAACCCTACAGTGCAGGAGGAGGCTCTTCAGCCCATCGAGTCTGCACCAAACACAATCCCACCCAGGCCCTACCCTAATATCCCTACATAATATACCCACTAATCCCTCTAACCTACATGTTCCTTGACACTACAGGGCAGTTTCTTAGCATGGCCAATCAACCTAACCCACACGTCTTTGGACTGTGGGAGGAAACCAGAGTACCTGAAGGAAATCCACACAGACACAAGGAGAATGTGCAAACTCCACACAGACAGTGACCCGAGCCGGGAATTGAACGCAGGACCCTGGAGCTGTGAAGGAGCAGTGTTAACCACTGTGCTACCATGCCACCTATTTGATGATTGTAGTAAAGAATGTGCGAGGCCATGTAGTTATAGATTGTGGTGGAGTGTAGCCCACTTGTTGCTGATGGCCCACAGCACCTCAGCGATGCCAGTTTTAAGCTGCTTATTCCATTTTGCATCAATTTCATTTAGCACTATGGTATGACCAGACAACACAATGGGGCATTCCCTCAGTGTGAAGGCAAGACTTTGTCCCCATATGGCCTGTGCAGGAGGCCTACCTATCCTGCCTATCCTGCCATGGACAGATGTATCTACAACAAGTAGTTTGGTGTGGAAGGGTTCACATAAGTTTTTCTCTCTTGCTGGTTGACTCAAAACCTATCACAAATACAATCTAGCTAATGTGTCCTTCAGGACTTGGCCAATTCAGTCAGTCATGGTGCTACCAAGCCTTTCTTGATGATGATTAATGGCATCCTCCAACAAAAATAGTCTGTTCCTCAGTGCTTTTTCCAAGTGGTGTTCAACATTAAGGAGACCGATTCATCATTTGAGGGAGGGTAGTAGGTGGTAATCTGCAGGACGTTTGTCCTGATCCATGCATTTTCATGAGGTTTTGGAGTTTATGTTGGGATTTAATGGGATTGGGAGTTATAGATAGTTCTATGGCCTGGTAGGTATGGATATGATCGGCGCAACTTGTGGGCCGAAGGGCCTGTTTTTGCTGTAGTGTTCTATGTTCTATGTACTCCCGAAGCCAATCTCCTGATTGTATTGCACTCTACTGCAACCTTTTGTGGCTCTGTCTTGCCGGTGGGACAGGACATGGGACGATGATGGTGATGGATGGGCTGACACATCAGCTGACAGTTATTGGAGACTCCTTAAAACATTTCTTTTTGACCAAGCTTTTTTGTCATCTGTCCTGATATAGAGTCATACATGTGTACAGCTTGGAAGCAGGCCCTTCAGCCCAACTTGTCCATGCTGCCCTTTTTTTAAAATCTCTAAGCTAGTCCCACTTTGTCTGTGTTTGTCCTTATGAAGCTTAGTATCAATTCTTGTTTCATAACGCTCCAGTGAGGTCTTGGAAAGTGTTACCAGGTTAAGGGTGCTGCATAAATGCAAGTTGTTGTTGTTGTGTGCTTGAGACTCTCAGTTGCAGTTCAGTAAAGGAGACACGAATTCTGCTCCTTCATAAACTACCTTTATTCCTTTGATTCAACTCCACGTACAACTATCCCCAACACCCAGTGCTACCTGTAACCTTTTTATATACCCCAGTGATTTCTATTGAGTGATCAATCATCCAATTTAGAATTTAAGAGGAAGGTGACTGTTAACCCATTCCTAATGGGTTCCCAATCTCAGTTGGGTCGTAGTGGAGAGAATAGGAAGTGACCAGTCACTCCTGTCCACTCGTCATACCCCCAGCAACCAACACATTCTGGAACCACTTCTTCTGGTTGTCATTTGAGTTGGTAACGGTGAGCAGTTCAAGGAGCGAACTATGTGGGAAAATAACATTAGAAATTCTTCCTGCCCAGCTCACTATTTTTCAGCGTATCTTCACGCACATTTTTTTCCCTCTTTGGTGAATAGCAGGAGCTGATTATCAGCCTATTTGAATCACATTATGATGAATACTCTTTCAGTGGCCAACAAGTCCTGGTGTTGGATTCGAACCCAGAACTTCTGGTCCAGTGGAAGAACAGTAGGATAGAAGGAGATCATTCGGCCCATCAAATCTGCACTGACTCTCCGACAGAGCATCTTACCCAGGCACTGTGTAAAGCAGAAAAGAAGAAAAAGTTCACTTTGTTGTTCTCTGCTTTCCTGTCAGGCACTGTTCAAAATCACCCTGAAGGTTCTTAGTGGTAAAGCTGTGAGGCCTCAGTGCTAACTACTGTGTCACCATGCCACCCTTAAGGTTGTGCAAGGAGCTAGTACATTTCAGGGACAGTTGCAAAGTCATGGGAATATTTTGCTAGGTCTTATTAAGATACTCATGGCCTTCAGTAGCTCAACAGAAAGCATTTATTAATGACTAGGAACCATATACATAGGTACTGTAAAGGTCCAAATTAGGAGTTGTTTCCATACTTGCTTCTACACACAACTCAGTCCAACACTACAGTGCTCCCTTGGTGTGGGTCACATATTCCTTTACATTATTATGTGGGTGGTATGGCACAGCGTGGCTGAAAAATCCTGGTCTACATTTGTGAATTGTCAAATTTCTCCATCATAGAAGAAAAATCCATCTTTTTTTTAACATAATGAAAACTATTTCTTCTTGAAGTTTGCATATGTATTTCAGCTTCTATTTAAATCCGATGTGAATATTGCAATCTTTATTCCGGTCTCTGTAAAATGATTAAAAGATGAAGGAGAAATCAATGTGTTTTACTTCCTGGTTTGTTGTCGGTGAGAATTCTTCAATGGGATTGGTTGCTTAGCTCATTTGATGCCATCACTGCAGTAATATAGTTGTCACCAGAAATACATTAATGTTGGGAAAGATAAAATGCACAGGTCAGGAATTGCTCGAACTTTGTGGGCGCCTTTTCTCAAAGACAATGGAGGGCACTGATCACAAGAACAATGAACAGCAAATAGGTTCAATTAAAAGTTTAAAGATAGAGCCATATGCTTGTAAATTGCTTATAGATTTCAGTGTGAACCAGTAACATTCTGAGGTGATCATTTAACATGTCGTTCACAGTAATCAATAAAAATGTTAGCTTAATTATTTACATGTAAGGATCGGTTTCATGATTCCCAGCGTGGCTTGACACAAACGATTAACTTCTTATAATTAATGGATTAGATCCATCAATTAATTGATTTTGTCCAACAAATGCCGTGTAAAGCTTCAGGATCTGCTGAAAACTCAGCCAAAGACATTGTATACAGCTCATAAATTAAAGGAAGAATATGTTTCAATAAGACACACAATGTAAAGTCTTAAGAAAGTATCTCTAAAGTGAAATAGATGAACCGAGTAATTATGGTGAGTGAGACATATCATTAAGGTTCATTTGCGTACATGCAAAATGAAAGCCAATTTAAATATTATGGCAATGGGAACATGTGTGCGAAGGTGAAGGAAACTGGTAATTAATCAATGTTGGGATTAATGATTAACAAGAGTAAATGATAGGGCTAAAGTTGTAAGAAGGGCATATGTTTGCAATTTCAGATTACAGATTCAAAATGCGTGTGGGCTGAGGGGTCAGGATGTCTATGTTCAAGAATCACAGGAAGTCAGTATGCAGCTACAGCATGTATTAAAAAAGGCAAAACGGATGTTGGGATTTATTGCAAAAGGACTGGAGTATAAAAGTAGAGAAATGTTGTTGCAATTGTTTAGGATGTTGATGAGACCACATCTGGAGTATTGTGACCCGTTCTGGTCTCCTCATTTGAGGAAGGATGCAGTGGCATTGGAGGCAGCTCGGAGGAGGTCCACCAGATTGGGACTAAAAGGTTGATGTATGAGGAGAGATTAAGCAGCTTGGGCTTATAAAATGCCAGAGGTGTTAAGAGAGGTAGGCACAATTTTCTCTTTTAAAAACCTTTTAGACAGTTATGTGGGTAAGATGCGTACGGAGGGATATGGGCCAAATGAGGGCAGTTGGGACTAGCTTAGTAGTAAAAAGAAAGGACGGCATGGACAAGTTGGGCCGAAGGGCCAGTTTCCATGCTGCAAACCTCTATACTCGCTTGAGATTAGAAGGATGAAACGGGGTCTGATCAAGATATGTAAAATTTTAAAAGGAATTGATAAAGTAAATGTAGACCAAATATTTCCTCTAATGGGTCAATCTCAAACAAGCGTCACAGTTACAGGTTGAGAGGCAGTAGATTTAAACTGAGATGAGGAGGAACTACTTCTCCTAGAGAGTGGTGAATTTGTGGAACTCGCTGCCCCATTGAGCAGTGAAATCTGAATCACTGAATGGTTTCAAGAAGGAAACAGGTATATTTCTAATTTAAAAAAGGATAAAGGCGTATAGGGAACAGGTAGGGAGGTGGATTTGAGGCCAGGGAAAGATCAGCCATGATCTGATTGAATGGCGGAGCAGGCTCGAAGGGCTGAATTTGCCTACTTCCTGCTCCTAATCCCTATGCTCCTATGAACAAAGAACAAAGAAAATTACAGCACAGGAACAGGACCTTCAGCCCTCCAAGTCTGTGCCAACTATGCCACCCGACTGAACCAAAACCCCCTATCTTTCTGGGGACCATATCCCTCTATTCCCATTCTATTCATGTATTTGTCCAGACGCTCCTTAAAACTCACAATTGTATCTACTTTGGCTACCTCCCCCAGCAGCAAGTTCCAGGAACCCACCACCCTCTGTGTAAAAAAAAAACTTGCCTCGTACATCTCCTTTAAACCTTGCCCCTTGCACCTTAAACCTATGCCCCCTAGTAATTGATCTTTCCACCCTGGGAAAAAGCTTCTGACTATCCACTCTGTCCATGCCCCTCATAATCTTATATACTTCAATCAGGTTGCCCCTCCATCTCCATTGTTCCAGTGAGAACAAACCAAGTTTCTCCAACTTCTCCTCATAGCTAATGCCCTCCACGCCAGGCAACATCCTGGTGAATCTTTTCTGTACCCTCTTCAAAGCCTCCACATCCTTCTGGTAGTGTGGCAACAAGAATTGAACACCACGTCCCAATGTAGTTTCAGGGAGGTTGAGAGTTACATGCAAGTTGGTGTCTCTTGTTATATACAGTAAATTAAAGCCCAACAAAGAATATGCACCTTCCAGCTGTTTGCACTGGTATCTGGGCAACACTCGACGTCTGGTGATGTTTGAATGCTTGCTTTAATCATTGGGTGGAAGACTTGGAGAAGCAGGATGGAAATCAATAATGAAAATTGGAATGGCTTGAGAGAAGTAATGAGCTTTTTTGAAAGAGATGGATTACCTCTAAAGTAAGGAGTATGCAGATAAATAAAATTCACTTAAAATGAAGAATGGGGAAAAGGTAAATAAGCAAGTGGAAAACGGATGAGGTATTAACGAGAAACGAGATTGAGCAGTGGATAGGCAATGACCTGGAACTTGTGGAGGCGATCAATGATTTCAAAAGGAAATTGGATGGGCACGTGAGGAAAATAAACTCGCAAAGGAAAGGAACTCACTGGATTGCCCCACAGAGAGCCAGCAAGAACTCAATGGGCCGAATTGCCTCTTTCTGTGCTCTGATGACTTTATAACGCCACAGTGGTCAAATGGAGGTGCAAAAACTGGACTCGAGAGGTTCACTCAGTGGAATGAGTTTGCTAACTCAAAAGTTGTGTGTTCAACATATGATGGGGGCTGTAAGAAAACAACACAACTTCCATGTCTAGCTCTTGGATAAAGAGCCTGGAGCATTAAAGAAAGTGTGATCTTAACGTTAACAGACCTGGCAACATGCTCTAATGAGAGCAGCTCTCGTGTGGGTGTAGTTTAGTTTACTTTATTTCTTAGTGTCACAAGTAGGCTTACATTAACACTGCAATGAAATGACTGTGAAAATCCTCTAGTCGCCACACTCTGGCGCCTGTCCGGGTACACGGAAGGAGAATTTAGCATGGACAATGCACCTAACCAGCATGTTTTTCAGACTGTAGAAGGAAACCGGAGCACCTGGAGGAAACCCAGGCAGATGCAGGAAGAACATAATCCTTGAAGTTCAATAATTAGATGCTTCCACCAACTGTGACACAACCAACAATTATATATTTGTGGGAGAAAGGGAATTGTCTGTCCCTGTACATCTACATATTTTTAAAAAGCCAACTAATTTATGGATCAGTGTTGGGTGTGTGAGCACTGAAAAAAACAAAGGTTGACTATCTTAGAAAGCTAAAAATCCTAACTATTGTAACTCCATCATTATAATCACAGCTCTGATAGTTGGTCCAACAACAAAGAGCCTTACCATATTGCATTGCAATGGTTGCCAGGGTAACCAGAAGATAGGTACATCAGTCCCAGTAGATTTTCAATTCAATTGTATTGCTTACTAGCTGAGCTGTTTTGACAAGGGCGTAATGGTTGTTATGGTTACAAAATGTAACTACTGAGGTCTTGAAAATCAGAGTAGTTTTGGGTCACACTTCATTACATTATGCAATGAAGTTAGGAGAGAGTCATCTATTCTAACCTCAGCTAATTATTATTTTGCCAATTGGAACAGTAGTCGCAATTGTGCGAGTGGGAAAAGGAGGTGGATTCAGAGGAGCGGTGTTTGCAGAAGGAGGTGCCATGATTATAAGCTAAGAAAACAAAGTGCCAAATATAATTTAGCATGAATTGAATCTTGGGCAATAAGTCCTGACTTGAGTATCCAAACAGAAGATGTGCAGAGGCTGCTTTCATAAGGAAGGCTGATATAATCCTGGAATTCAATGGAGAGGGAGGTGCAAGTATTCTCGGTGGGTGCAGAACACAATTTAAACTCTGGGCAGATTGAATTTAAATCTGTTATAATGTAGATGATTCAGTAGCAAATTAAAATTGATGTTAAGAAATGCCGCACTTTTCCCACTGGTTGAAAGGTTGAGTAACATGTTACATAATGAAGCGATTAGAATGAATACAATAATTTCGAAGTGTCAGCAGGATTGTCAGTTTCTGTGTTACGGCGCTCTGAAGCAGCAAGGGAATATTGAAGATTGAACTCACATTTCTTTCGCTCCTTTCACATCATGGTCTGCCCAAAACCTGTTGGTCTTCCAATGCAGAGTTGTCCCCGACTGACCCCTGTGCCATCATGTACATTAAAGTGTAATTACCGTTACAGTCTGGGAAACACGGCAGACAATCTTTCTATGATGTGCCCCCACAAATAGTAAATGAGATTCATGGCCAAGTACAAGACCATAAGACATAGGAGCAGAATTAGCCCATCGCGTTTGCTCCGCTATTCCATTATGGCTGATATTTTTCTCATCCCCATCTCTTGCCTTTTCCCCATAACCCCCAATTCCCTTTATTAATCAAGAACCTAGCAATCTCTGTCTTAAAGACACTCAGTGATCTGGCCTCCACAGCCTTCTGCGGCAGAAAGTTCCACAGATTCACCACTCTCTGGCTGAAGAAATTCCTCCACATCTCTGTTTTAAAGGATCGCCCCTTTCATCTGAGGTTGTGCCCTCTGGTTCTAGTTTTTCCTACTAGTGGAAACATCCTCTCCATGTCCACTCTATCCAGGCCTCGCAGCATCCTGTAAGAATAGTAGTTTGATGGTGCTAGGCTTTTGTTATTCATTCGTGGGACATGGGTGACATTGGCTGTCCAACATTTATTGTAAGGAGTCTCACAACACCAGGTTAAAGTCCAACAAGTTTATTTGATAGTAAACCCACCAAGTTTATTTGATCAAATAAACTTGTTGGCCTTTAACCTGGTGTTGTGAGACTCCTTACTGGGTTTACCCCAGTCCAATGCCGGCGTCTCCATGTCACAACAATTTATTGCCCATCCCTAGTTGCCCTTATAAGGCAGCGGAGAGCCACATTGCTGTGGCTCTGGAGTCACATGTAGGCCAGACCAGGTAAAAGACTGCAGGTTTCTTTTCCTAAAGGACATTAGTGAATCAGATGGATTTTTCTGACAGTCAACAATGATTTCATGGTCATCAGTAGATTCTTAATTCCAGATATTTTTTATTGAATTCAAATTTCACCATCTGCCATGGTGGGATTCAAACCCAAGTCCCCAGAACATTAGTTGAGTTTCTGGATTAATAGCCCAGCAATAGTGCCACTAAGCCATCCATCCCCCCTCACCCCTGCTGCCACCCCGAGAGACCAATGTTAAACATCTAGTCCGCCTCCCTGAATAATAAAATGGGATTTTCATTAGTTCAGTGCTCCCTTACTGCAGACAGCCTGGGTTGTATAAACAAGTCTCAGGAGTGAGACTTAAAGACATGACCTCCTGGAGGAATATACTGAAACATATACTGGGTGGCCCGGTGGCACAGTGGTTAGCATTGCTGCCTCACAGTGCCAGGGACCCGGGTTCGATTCCAGGCTTGGGTCACTTCACTGCACATTCTCCCCATGTCTGCATGGGTTTCCTCCGGGTGCTCCAGTTTCATCCCACAGTCCTAAGATGTGTGAGTTAGGTTGATTGGCCATGCTAAATTGACCCTTAGTGACCTGGGATATGTAGGTTAGAGGGGTTAGTGGGATAAATATGTGGGTTACAGGGATAGGGCCCAGGTGGGATTGTTGTTGGTGCAGACTCGATGGGCTGAATGGCCTCCTTCTCTAGGGATTCTATGACTCTATGATTGCCACCCGGCAGAAAGATGTCTTTATTGCATGCTGTTTTGGTAAGGAACTTCAAAGCATACTGAAAAAGGGCAGATAAAATGCCCTTTACTGAAAAGCAGATGAGTTCTGAGGAAAGGTTAATGATAGCAACTGTGTAGAGAGAAGGTTAAGGGAAGCTGCAACTCATAGAGATCCATAAGGTCTTAAAAATAGCCAAGGCAAGTGTTATAATCCAGGTCAGAAACTCCAAAGTATTTTATGAAGTCAGTTTAGACCATAAGTTTTGCACTTTGAATTTGGCAAGGGTAAACATAAGAGGTTTCAAAACAGGTACGATTCAAATGACCCACTAGGGAGCTTTTGCAAAACAATGTTCATTTCAGAATACAGTTAACATATATTAAGACAATTAGCAATAACATCTACCAATTATAAACAACCAAAAAAAACTGATATGGTATATACCTTAACAGCTCAATGTACTTTTCCAAACAAATAAACATCCGTCCCAGGTTTAGCACAGAAAATAAGAATGCTCATGTGATGCTGATTTTTTCCAGCACTGTGAATTAGTCCTTTGGGTGGAGAATTGAAACTCTGACTTCCCAGCCCTGGAACTTCCAGACACCTCGAGATAGATCCACTACTTGCCTCTAGCTAGCAAACCAGCAACTGTAAAATCTTCACTCCAGAAAGGCAAGAAAAATGTCCTCCAACTAGCCAGCAGGATTTCCAATACCAGGGAGAGAGACAAAACCATTGCATCCAGCCTGGAGTCCAAACACCTCTAACTAGCCAACAGCCACAACTGGAAGTCTTCCCACCTGACCTGTCAACCATTTTTCCTCCCAGTAATTCAGAAGGGTCATAAATTCTAAGAGAGTGCATTAGGCCCAGATTAAAAATAAACAATGCCTGCTTATAATTGCAGGTAACATGGTTAAAAATATATTTTTTAAAGATGTAGTGCCTACAATTCTGCCTCAGGCTAGAAAGAGAAGATTTAAGAATTTTCAACAGACCCTAGCAGATGGAAGTTGTTCCCACTCAGGTGGGAACTTAATGTTTTCAGAATGATCTGCTCGCCAAAGATTGAGATGTTGGCTGTTTTGGTGCAGGCTGGGTGAGTTGCAGTAACAGAAGATTGAGTACAATGGACCGAATGTCTTGACTCGTCCTTTAACTGGTTTCTGGGACTTTTGTGTGAAGCCTGATTCAACACATTTGTGTGAGTAATAGTCACTTGAGTGAAGGACAGCCCCTGCAGGCAATCCCTGCAGAGTTGTTTTCCAATCTAACTTACTGCCTTGCGGAGAGAGAAATAGTGAGTAGTAAATATCCTGAATTGCACATTTAAATAAGTTGTTGGCTCTTTCCACTGGAAGATACCCAGGAGGTGGCCACATGAGGATCCTGGGACAATAACTTTGATGCAAAGACTGTTATTAGGGAAAAGTTCAGTCTTTTTAGCATGGAAAATTGCAAACTGGCAAAAGTGTCTTGCACAATACATTCCATATATCAATATGTAGCAGTCTTCAAATTAATGAGCAGAAGTTTTGACTCTAAGCGCACTCTTGTTTAAAATCATGCCAACAGTTTTAAACTGTATTCCTTGAACAATATATCATCTCATAACCATTTAAGTGTCCGCACCTTGGATTATTTCCTCACAATTGGCTGATTAATTTTTATCTAAGGATGCAGTTTACAGTGATGTGGTAATGCCTTGTTCAGTATTAAGGTTGGGACAGGACGGATTGAACACTCTGGAAAAGCTTTTCCAGGCAAAACTGGAAAACCCCGCCTGAAGGCGGGTGGGACTGGAAAACTCCCCCCTACTTTCTCAGCACGAGTTCTCACTTATTCAGCCATTGGAAGCCACTTCCCATTTCCCTTTTATATACCTTGGGGGCGATTCTGCTGGCCTGCCGCATTGCTCCAGTGACACAGCAGGCTGGGAGATTGAAGTGGAAGCCGTGTAGCGGGATTTCCGCCGGGCGCCATGGCCTCACTCAGAGCTGAATGAATTATAACAATGAGAATAACATATCATTAGCAGGCTGGGGACTGAAGTCCCTGAGAGTCAAAGCTGGCCTGGAAGCATCTGGGAAGACAGCTATCGGGTGGTTTGGGGCGGTGTGTCACATGGCCAGCGATGAGAGAGTCACGGGGCTGGCCAGCGATCAGGAGGTTGGCAGTACGGGCTATTGCATATCTGCCGACCTTCGCTCTGACAGACTAACACATGCGCAGTAGCCCGCTTGGCGTTATGCTGCCAGCCTTTCCAGCGGGAATAGATCATAGCCACAGCTTTTTAATGAGATTCATGCTTAGGCACTCTGCAGTGCACAGAGTGTGGGAGATTCATTTCGAAAATTCTGCTGATAAAAACAGTGGGACTAATTCCAGGTTTTGTGCTAACTGGGCACTTAGAATCTTTTTAGGAGAATCCTACCTCTTATCTGATACAGCTGAATTGAACTTAATATCCAACTTGCGCTATAAGGCATCAATCTTCCTTCATTCCAAATCACGATGGTCAGTTCTTTATTCCTCCAATCTTCTCCCCTACTCAGTTGAAGGAATCTGATTTGATGGTTACAAGCAGTTCTTTAATAACTGGCCCAAGATAAATGTGGGTTCGGATTTGGAGCGCTGAGGATTTGCCCTCCTTCTTGAATGCTCCTTGCCCTGTATGGGGCTGGTGGACTGGCTGTATTGTGCCAGAACATCTTGTTTTAATTTCAAAGCTGATTTATTGATTTTCATTCTCTCCCGTTTGTTCATATTTTCCTTGGGCCTTGCCTCATCCATCCACGTAGAATCACAGAATCCTTACAGTGGAGAAGGAGGCTGTTTTGCCCATCAAGCCAGCAATGGCTCTCTGAAAGAGCATTCTGACCAGTCCCACTTCCCTGCCTTGCCCTCATAACATTGCACATTTTTTCTTTGCTTCTACTACTAGTAATCGCTCCATTGATACCGTTCTGTGTTTCTGTCTTCTATATATGTTTTCTTCCCCACCCACATTTCTAAATCTACATGCTCTTGCCTCCTATTTCATGGTTTTTGCAAGGCACAAATGGTTCTCCTCACACATATGCAATGCCTCACACATGTGCCTGGATTTTTCTGCTTTTCTCTTGTTTCAGATTTCCAATGTTTGCCATACTTTACCTTTTTCTTTTGATGTGTTATAATATAGGATTTAAAAATTCATTCATGGGACATGGGTGTTGCTGACTGGCCAGCATTTATTGCCCATCCCTAGTTGTCCTTGGAGGGCAGTTGAGAGTCAACCACATTGCTGTGGCTCTGGAATCACATGTAGGCCAGACCAGGTAAGTACAGCAGATTTTAAAGGACATTAGTGAACTAGATGGGTTTTTCCAACAATCAACAATGGTTTCATGGTATCAGTACATTCATATTTCCAGATATTTGTTTACTGAATTCAAATTTCAGCTTCTGCCGTGATGGGGTTCGAACCCAGGTCCTCAAAGCAATAGCTGAGTTTTTGGATTAATAATCTAGTGATAATACCACTAGGCTATCCCCTCCCCCAGTCAGTGCTGAACAGTCATTGTTAGCAAACTGGGACCCTATCTGTTCCCTTGATGAAACAGATCCCAAGCTGCTAGTTTCAAAGAAAAGCTGGGATGTTCATTCTCCATTGTCCTGACAAACATTTCTCCCTGAGCTAACAGATTAAAGCAGTTGACCTGGTCAGTGTTACATTGCTCTTTGTGGGATCCTGCTGTGCATGAACTGGCTGCTGTGTTTCCCACATTAAACAGCGATTAAGTACTTTAAAGTACTTCATAGACTGGAAAAAGTTCTGGAACATCCTCCGGCTGTGAAAGATTCCATATGAAAGAAAGATTTTCTTTTCAAAGGGTGCTGGAGTTCAAGGTAGGCTACATGTCACGGTTCTCTTGCTTAGTGTCTCATATTAGGAAGCAGCTAACTTTCTTTGTGGATTTGTAACTTTTTTTAATTCATTCATTTATGGGACACGGGCGTCGCATTTTATTGCCCATTCCTAGTTGCCATTGAGAAGGTGGTGCTGAGCTGCCTCCTTGAATCGCTGCAGTCCGTGTGTTGAGACTTTGCAGTGATTGATACAAGTGAATGGCTTGCTGGGCCATTTCAGAGGGCAGTTGAGAATCAACCACATTGCTGTGGCTCTGGAGTCACATGTAGGCCAGACCAGGTAAGGATGGCAGATTTCCTTTCCTAAAAGACATTAGTGAACCAGGTGGGGTTTTCTGACAATCAACAATAGTTTCATGGTCATTAGTAGATTCTTAATTCCAGATATTTGTTATTGGATTCAAATTCCATCATCTGCCATAGTGGGATTCAAACCAAGAACATTATCTGGGTTTCTGGATTAATAGTCAAGCGATCATACCATCACCTCCCCTACACCTTTGGGTTGAAGGACATCTTACTTTTGCGTACAGATTAGAATTTCGCAGATGCGTTTTTGGTTTTAACAATTCCAAAGCTCTGATCTGTCTTAAGTTTGCAAACATATCTTTTTCTAATTAGTAACTGACTGGATCTCCATTTTCATTGTGCCCAGAATCATATGAGGACTGCTTCTCCTTCCCTCTCTAACCATTCTGCAGTCTGTGCCTATGGGACTCTGCTTTGACATTTGCAGAAGTGTGATGTGTTGCCCAAGCTGGGATTCAGTGCTGTTCTCACCCATCCTGCTCACCGGCCAAACAGAAAAAGAGAGGACGCTCATACAACTCGAGGGGCGACTGGAAGATACGTTTCTAGTTAGGGAGAATGAGGAGATAATGGCTGGGAAACATGAGCAGGAGGAGGTCTCAAGGGCTGAAGAGAAGGGAGGATGGACGACTGTTAGGAGGGGAAAGAGGAAGAAGAAGAGTAGTCAGGGTCCCCCGGCCTCCCCGGAGGCCCCCCAAGGTTCGTCGGCAGGGGCACAGAAAAATAGGAAGGAAGGGGAGACTGATTTAGAGGGACGGAAAGGGTCTGGTAAGGTGATAGTGGTAGGGGATGGGAGGGTCCGAGGGATTGATAGGAGGTTCTGTGGGCAAGGGCGCGACTCCAGGATGGTGGTCTGCCTCCCTGGAGCAGGGGTAAAAGATATAATGGAAAGGGTAGAGGGAATTTTGAAAGGGGAGGGGACCCAGGCAGAGGTCATAGTACACGTAGGGGAGGGGGATATAGGAAGGAGGAGTAGGGGAGAGGTCCGTAGGCAATTTAGGGAGTTGGGGGCCAAACTAAAGAGCAGGACCTCTAGGGTGGCACTGTCTGGGTTGCTGCCCAGTATGAGCAGGGCTAAGAATGACGAGATCATGCAGCTGAATGCATGGTTGAGGGACTGGTGTAGGGTAGAGGGGTTTACTTATGTAGATCATTGGGAGGTGTTTAGGAGAGAAAGGCAACTGTACAGGAGGGGTGGGGAGGATTTGAACGGGAGGGGGACTAGTGTCTTAGCAGGGAGGTTAGCTGGGGTGTTCAGGAATGATTTAAACTAATAGGGAGGGGGGGTGGGGAGGTGGCTGGGAGAGAGACGGGTGAAAGGAAAATTATAAGGGAGAAGGTGGTTCCGAGGGACAATTGTGGGTTGAACTGTGTCTGTTTCAATGCTAGGAGTGTGGCAGGGAAAACGGATGAGCTTAGGGCCTTGATGTTTGTGAGGCAGTTGGATGTGGTGGCTGTAACGGAGACATGGTTACGGGAAGGGCAGGACTGGCAGCTGAATGTTCCTGGGTACAGGTGTTTTAGGTGTGACAGAGGAGGGTTGAAGAGAGGTGGAGGGGTGGCACTGTTAGTCAAGGAAAACATCACAGTAGTGCAGAGGGAGGGCGATATGGAAGAGATAGGGATTGAGTCGCTGTGGGTGGAGTTGAGGAATAAAAAGGGAGAGATCACACTGCTAGGGGTGTACTATAGGCCACCCAACAGCCCAAAGTCAGTGGAGGAGGGAATTTGCAGGGGCATTTTGGACAGGTGCAGAAAGAATAGAGTGGTTGTAGTGGGTGATTTTAATTTTCCCGGAGTGAATTGGAGGGGGCCTAGAGCTGGGGGTACGGAGGGAGAGGAGTTTGTGAAATGTGTTATGGAAGGGTCGCTAGAACAGTATGTAACTTGCCCGACTAGGGGAGGGGCTATACTGGATTTAGTGTTGGGAAACGAGCCAGGGCAGGTGGGTGAGGTAGAGGTAGGCGAACATGTGGCAAACAGTGACCACAAGTCCGTCTACTTTAGGATAAAAATGGAAAGGGACGAGTGCCGTCCAAGCGGGAGTGTGCTGAACTGGGGAAAGGCGAGCTATGGCAGGATTAGGAGGGAGCTGCAGCAAACTGACTGGGAGGGACTGTTAGCTGGCAAGTCCACGGTTGGCAAGTGGGAGGCTTTTAGGGACAAAATGAAATGGTTGCAGGGGAGGTTTGTTCCGGTTAAGCGAAAGGATGGGAAAGGGAGGATTAGAGAGCCGTGGATTACGGGGGATATTGAAGACTTGGTCAGGAAGAAGAGGGAGGCGTATGATAGGTCCAAACAAATGGGTACGGAGTGTGCGCTGGAGGAATATAGAGAGAGTAGGAGGGAGCTAAAAAGGGGAATTAGAAGGGCGAAGAGAGGGCATGAGATGGCTTTGGCCGGTAGGATTAAGGATAACCCTAAGGCATTTTATTCCTATATTAGAGGCAAGAGAGTAGTTAGAGGGAAAATTGGTCCTCTTAGGGACAAGAGTGAAGAGTTGTGTATTGAGTCGGAGGGAATGGGGGAGCTCCTGAATGAATACTTTGCATCGGTATTCACGAAGGAGAGGGGTTCGGAATCGTGCGGTCTCTTGGAGGGAGCGGAGGTTCAGTTGCAGGATATAGTTATTACGAGAGAGGAAGTGCTAGGGCTTTTAGGTAGCGTAAGGACAGATAAAACTCCGGGGCCTGATGGTATTTATCCCAGGCTGCTTAGGGAGGCGAAAGATGAAATTGCTGGGCCTCTGGCGCACATCTTTGTCTCTTCTTTGGACACAGGTGAGGTCCCAGAAGACTGGAGGGTAGCAAATGTGGTCCCGTTGTTCAAAAAAGGTAGTAGGGATAACCCTGGGAATTATAGGCCGGTGAGTTTGACGTCGGTGGTAGGGAAGTTAATGGAAAAAATACTTAGGGGTAGGATGTATGAGCATTTGGAGCGTTGCGATCTGATTAGGGATACGCAACATGGCTTTGTTAGAGGGAGGTCTTGCCTTACGAATCTGGTGGAATTCTTTGAGGAGGTGACAAAAACGGTTGACGATGGGAGAGCCGTTGATGTCATCTATATGGATTTCAGTAAGGCGTTTGACAAAGTCCCTCACGGTAGGCTGGTAGAAAAGGTTAAGGCGCATGGGATACGAGGCCAGGTAGTTAGGTGGATTGAGAACTGGTTGGGAAATAGGAGACAGAGGGTAGTTGTGGAGGGTACCTTGTCGGGCTGGAGGCCAGTGACCAGTGGTGTGCCGCAGGGCTCGGTACTGGGACCTCTCCTCTTTGTAGTCTACATAAATGACTTAGAAGAGGGAGTAGGTGGTGTGATCAGCAAGTTTGCTGATGACACCAAGATGGCAGGGTTGGCGGGTACAGAACTGGATTGTCAGGTGATACAACAGGATATAGATAGGTTGGTGCAGTGGGCAGATAGGTGGCAGATGGCATTTAATCCTGACAAATGCGAGGTGATGCATTTTGGAAGGAATAATGCAGAGAGGAGCTATGTGATAAAAGGTAGGCCGATTAGGAGTATAGACGTACAGAGAGACCTGGGAGTGCAGGTCCACAAATCCATGAAGGTTGTGTCACAAGTGGAGAACGTTGTTAGGAAGGCTTATGGGATGTTAGCCTTTATAGGAAGGGGCTTAGAGTATAAAAGCTGCCGTCTAATGCTTCAGTTATACAGAACGTTGGTTAGACCGCATTTGGAGTACTGCGTCCAGTTCTGGTCACCTTATTACCGGAAGGACGTGGAGTCTCTGGAAAGGGTGCAGAGGAGGTTTACCAGGATGTTGCCTGGCATGGGGGGACTGGGTTACGAGGAGAGACTGAGGAGACTGGGGCTATTCTCCTTGGAAAGAAGGAGATTGAGAGGGGACATGATAGAGGTATATAAGATACTGAAGGGAATAGATAGAGTTAATAGTGAGAGACTGCTCCCTAGACTGGGTACGAACACAAGAGGTCATCACTTAAGGGTGAGGGGGGGGAGGTATAATTTGGAGGTAAGAGGAAGGTTCTTTACACAGAGAGTTGTGGGGGTCTGGAATGCGCTACCGAGTAGGGTGGTGGAGGCAGGCACGTTGGACTCGTTTAAGATGCAGTCAGATAGGCATATGAGTGAAACGGGAATGGAGGGATATGGTAGGGGCTATTAAATAGGGTTAAACCTCGGGAGACACCGGAAGGGCAGGCTGTATAACTAATATGTTTTGTCTTTATTCCACAGGTGGAGGTCCACCTCGTGTCAAGCGAGGGGCATGCACACGGCGGGTTGTGCGTGGGCTGCTCTTGGAAGTCCGGGAGTGGCCTAGTACTTCATGTCGGTGTGTGTGCTTGATCCTGGACAGGTAGACGGGCTCCACAACAGCTCAGTGACTAGCACTGCTAGCTGTGCAGATACATGGATTTGGGCCTGTGTCTGTGGGAGTTTGCGCATTCTCCCTGTGGTTGCGTGGGTTTCCTCCGGGCGCTCCGGTTTCCTCCCACACCCCAAAGATGTGCTCTTAGGCTAATTGGTTTCCACCAAATTGACACTATTTCTTCCCTGAATCTGACTGAGTAGGGTCCCATTCGTAGACATGCAGGGTAGAATAGGTGTAGGGCGATGTGGCGGCGCGGGCTCGTTGGGCCGAAGGGCCTGTTTCCCATGCTGGGTTGTTCTTTGTTTATACAAGGTATGGTTATTACTACTTAAATTCAGGGAATAAACATCATCCATTTTGTAATAGGACTGATAGAGCAAAATGATTGATCTCTACACATTTTCTCCCTCCTGCTGGAAGTGCCTGACTGCAGTTTTGGCAACCGTTGATCTGTCTTCGAACCGTTGTGCATGGGGTGCTCCAACTGCAAGTCTCCCCGGGGCAACGCACAGCAACCCACGAGCATTGTCTCAGACATGACATCGATTGGACCCGTGCCCTTGGCAAAAGGTAGTGGGAAAATATTGGCTTGAAACAGTCGGAGGCCAATTTGTGAAACTATGACTCCAGCGTGGAGCCTTGCTGGTAGGGGACAGGGGGTTGCAGAATTGGATGGATTCCCAAACTTGTATTTCAGAGACTCTGGCCTCCATAGTGATGGGGGTAGAGGAGGGAGGGGGGGCGGTGGTTGCTGTGGGATGGAACATAATAATAAAAATAACCTTCAGGGGTGCTCACTTCACAATATTACCCCTAAGGTTATTTTGACAGTGTTAAATAGCCCTCACTTGGAATGGAAGCTTTATTTATTAGTATCACAAGTAGGTTTACGTTAACGCTGCAGTGAAGTTACTGTGAGAATCCTCTGTAGGGACTTTTGAAAGTATTATACACTTCTGAATTTCGATATGAAACACAAGCTGAATCTTAACAATCCCCCGAAATAGTGAAAAAAAAGAATTAATTCACTGACTGCTCAATTTCAGAATGCATTGGTCTGAGTAATTAGGGAAATGTTAAATTTTCACTGGGTAATTAAGTAATGTGCTGTGCTGTGTGGAAAATTGAAATCTACTGGTTTGTTGACCATTGTTGTGTATGAAGCTAACCTGATTAAAACTGCCTCTCTGAAGAACAGTGGTTCATTATTGAATCATTGTCAGTGTTTCAAGCTGGAATACATTGTTCTATGTGCCGAGCTAGCCTGTATGACATTCATTGGTCTGCTTTAATACTGAACGAGAAAGGCAAGTACAAATTTGATTTTGCATTGCAATCATCCATATTTTATGCTTTATAAATAAAAGAATGCCATACTCAAAGTTTTCTTTGGAAGAAAATGTTATTGCTGAATAAGAAGGGTGACTCTAGTAATGAAGTCACCCATTCTATTTGAGCGTAACTGCTTTGCACTTTAGCTTGAAACTGCTGGCTAGAAAGATTTCTTTTTTCCTTTTTTTTACAGTGATCTTCTGCCCTGAATTAAGGAGACTTTGTAGAAGGAACATAATAAGTGTGTAAGTACCTTGGCACATGTGTTTCAAAAATAATTCTGACCTGATGGAGGTGTATAAGATGTTGAGAGATATTGATCGAGTGGATTCTCGGAGGCTTTTTCCCAGGGCTGAAATGCTTGCCACAAGAGGACACAGGTTTAGGGTGCTGGGGGGTAGGTACAGAGATGTCAGGGGTACGTTTTTCACTCAGAGGGTGCTGAGTTTGTGGAATCGACAGCCAGCAGTGCCAGTAGAGGCGGATTCGAGAGGGTCTTTTAAGAGACTTTTGGCCAAGTACATGGAACTCAGTAAGATAGAGGGCTATAGGTAAGCCTAGTAGGTAGGGACATGTTCGGTGCAACTTGTGGGCCAAAGGGCCTGTTTGTGCTGTAGTTTTTCTATGTTTCTATGCCTATGTTTCCATAATCCAGGTTGGGTAGTTGGAAGTAAGCCTCTGATGACCCCCTTTATGCTGGTGGGATAGTTACCAATGGCCACCTGTAAATGAGATGGCGCTTCTGCTTCTGAGTGTCATTTTCCTTAGTTTTTGGGGCAAATGGGGCAGAATTGCTAAATTCAATAATACTATACAGCGGAGGAATAATACAGCAGCTGGAACTTTACCTCCAGCAAGTTCATTCTACCAACAACTCAACAGAGATATAAACTCCTTATAGCTGTGTCCACTTACATTCATTTGAAGGTTGACCCATAGAATTATAGAATCTACAGTGCAGAAGGTGCCCATTTCACCCATTGAGCCTGTACCCACACCAATCCCACCCAGGTCCCATCCCCATAATCCCACTCATTTACCCTCCTAATCCCCCTGGCACTAAGGAGCAATTTATCCTGGCCAATCAACCTAACCTGCACATCTTTGGAACGTGGGAGAAAATGGGAGCACCCGGAGGAAACCCATGCAGATACAGGGAGAATGTGCAAGCTCCACACAGTCAGTGAGACCGAAGTCGAAATTGAACCCAGGTCCCTGACGCTGTGAGGCAGCAGTGCCAAGCACTGTGCCGCCGTGCCACCGTGCCACCCCAGTAACCATCACTTAAAATAGTTAGCTTTTTTAAATTATTTCATGGGATATGGGTGTTGCTGTCTGGACCAGCATTTATTGCCTATCCCTAATTGCCCTTGAGGGGACATTTTATAAGTCAACCCCATTGCTGTGGGCCTGGAGTCACATGAAGGCCAGACTGGGTAAGAACAGCAAATTTCTTTCCCTAAAGGACATTAGTGAACCAAATGGGTTTTTTCTAATAATGGTTTTATGGTCATCAGCAGACTTTTAATTCCAGATTTTTATTCAATTCAAATTTCACCATTCGTCGAGGTAGGATCTGAGCCTGGATCCCCAGAACATTACCCTGGATCTCTGGAATGCTAGTCCAGTGATAATATTACTACACCACTGTGCCCTCCGTGATGCAATTGCCAAAGCATGCACTTTCTGATGTGTTAGGGGGTGATTAGCGGAAGTTGTGCATTGAGTGAACAACACACCGCAGAAATACATCGCTCACCAGATGTCATTCCCCTCACTATTCGGAAAGCTCCAGTTGCAGTAAAAAGGACGGGTGAATCCCAAGTCATTTGTGTGTTCTGACGCACTAGCATAAATGGGACAAATTAACCCAGAGGTAGATCAAGAAGGCCTTTTATTTCAAAAGATTCCTCCCTGACCCCAACAGCTTCCCCTAGCTGCTCTTTAACCACCTGAACAGACCAATGGGAATGTGGTTTACTGTCCCAACTGAAAGATGCCACTGAATTACTGGTCTACTTTATGCAATAAAATTTTGCTATGAGGGTTGACTTTGGGCCTACGTTCGCGACCACAAGCTGTGACAGTCCACCATCAGACATTGAAATAACTCCTCCTTCACCAGATTCCCTTCATTTACAAACCCTATTCCACTCCTAATAGTGCTTCAGGTACACAATCAGAGTCCAGAGTGCCAGAAATCCTGACACTCTCAGTTTTATATACATAGAAACATAGAAAATAGATGCAAGAGTAGGCCGGTTGGCCCTCGAGCCCACACCACCATTCAATACTCTCATGGCTGACTATGCGCTTTTAATATTCCACTCCCGCTCTCTCTCCATACCCCTTGATCCCTTCAGCCACAAGGGCCATGTCCAGTTCCCTCTTGAACATATCTAATGAACTGGCCCCCACAGCTTACTGTGGTAGAGAGGTCCACAGGTTCACAACTCTCTGAGTGAAGAAATTCTTCCTCATCTCAGTCCTGAATGGTTTACCCCTTATTCTTAGACTGTGACCCTAGTTCTGCACTTCCCCAACATCAGGAACATTCTTCCCGCATCTAGTCTACCCAGTCCCATCAGGATTTGATGTTTTTCTGTGAGATCGCCTCTCATCTTCTAAATTCCAGTGAGTACAAGCCCAGTCCATCCAGTCTCTCTTCAGATGTCAGTCCTACCAGATGAGACTCCGAGGTTGGACAGGCAACTTTAAGCTCAAGCAGGGAGCTCATACTCCAAGAGATCAACCTCATGGACCTCACTGAAGTCATTACAATGTGACTTGGTCAATATCTATCCCTTAGTCAACAGCACTGAAACAGAGTATCTGGTCATTATCTCGCTGCTGCTTCTAGGAGTATTTCATGCCCCTCGCACTAGTGAGTACAAAAGTGCTTCACTGGGGTGTCCTGTGGTCGTAAAGGGCTCATTAGAAATCAGAGAGTTTTATGAATTTTAAAAATGGGAGCCTGACTCATAAGTGGCATTTTACCAGCAGCTGCCCAGTTGGAGGCTACGTATGAGTTACCCATGATGTGGAGATGCCGGCGTTGGACTGGGGTAAACTCAGTAAGAAGGTCAAATAAACCTATTGGAATTTAACCTGGTGTTGTGAGACTTCTTAATGGGCTACCCTGTCAGAGAGCTGGCAGTACTGTACTTAGAGACAAGGTCAGGTCTTTTCTTATTGCTTCAGGGCCAATGAGGCTCTGCCAGTTAGGAAGGGTTGGGGGGAGATGGGAGCAGTGAAGGGGTTGGCATTGGTGTTGGGAGTGGGGGGGCAATGATTGGGGACGGTGATGGGGGTGAGGGAATGGTGAAGTGCTGAGGGGTATTTACATCTTTTCAGCTACTCAGCAGTCTCTCTACACAGTAGCAGCAGCCCCTCCCAGCCCTCAATTGGACACTTAATTTGCAATAGCCAGTGAGGTTTCCCCGGCTGGTAATGTGGCAGAACAGCCTATGTTCAAAGGGCTAAAATCCACCTCCAAGTCTTTCTTCTGTTATTGAATGTTGGCTTCTTATTGGCCAGGACTGTTAACTCACCGACACTCAGAGAACCCAGAAGCAATGATATTGTACATTACGTTGCTTCTGGCAATGCTGTTTCAATGCAGTAATGAAAATCTGTAGGTCTGTGCTAGGAAGGAGATGATGGCCTCGTGGTATTATCGCTGGATAATTAGCCCAGAAACTCAGCTAATGTTCTGGGGACCGGGGTTTGAGTCCCGCTATGGCAGATGGTGGGATTTGAATTCAATAAAAAAAATCTGGAATTAAGAATCTACTGATGACCACTGTTGATTGTTGGAAAAACCCATCTGGTTCACTAATGTCCTTTAGGGAAGGAAATCTGCCATCCTTACCTGGTCTGGCCTACACGTGACTCTCAAGCCACAGCCGTATGGTTGACTCTCAACTTCTCTGCAAGGGATGGGCAATAAATGCTGGCCAGCCAACAATGTTCATGTCCCACGAATGGATAAACAAAAAGTCAACCTTGGTGTGTTTATTGCTGTTAAGGAGGTACAAAAGATGCCGGCAAGATTTTCTGTCCAGCTGCAGTGAATGGAGATTTGTCTGGGTGCCAAATTCTCTGTCCTCACCGCAGCAGGAGTGTGGCAAGAACGGCCAGTAAGATCACAGCCCTAACAGTTTGAAATTGGAGATTACAAGGAAGTGCATTAATCACCTATTAAACATTCCACATGATATTGAATCAAATTCAATTCAATAGAACTGAAGATTGGACATGTTGTAAGATAGGCGGGTAATGCAACCCATGTCCTAATTCACTTCAATCCTAATGTCTTGGTCACACACTGTTGCCCTGTCATTCCTTCCTGAAAACTGTTGTTAAAGTTACCATAGTGTGAGCTTGTATCACTACGCGGTCCATTGCTACCATGGGAGTTCCCAGTGCTGAACAGAAACACTACTTGAGCCACATTTATATAGTGGCATGGTTCTGTTTGGTTTCTGCGATGCTGGAGTCCCTTCTCCCCCTCCTTACTATCCCACACTTGGCTATCTTATCTCAGTGACACAATTATAGTGGCAGGTTCTTTTTAGTCAATTAATCAGATTCGGCTTCCAATTCAATGTTGACTTGTGACCAATGTACGGTGAATGGGAAGTACATAGTTTTTTTCTCCCTGTGAATGATGATCAGTGTGTGTCTGAGGGAGAGAAAGAGAGAGAGAGAGCAGTTTGGCCAAAGGGGCATTGTATCCGACTGCAGACAGCTTTTGACAATACACTAGTTGAGATTTAACATTAGCCGAGAGCAAATAATGACCGGATGAGAGTCCCTTTGCAACAAGAAACTTTTCCACTGTCCTCCAACCACTTAATGCAGTAGGCCCTGCAGCACTGTGCCAGCTGCTGCCAAAACATGACTAATGCCAGCTGTTCCTCTCTTTTTACATCACCTTCAAACTCGATCCACTGCCCACAGGCACCCTCTAAATGTCCCATGATCTGGGGGGCGATCCATAATGCTGTATCCACGTGCCACAGGAGGTAACAAAGATCTCACTTGTGCTCCACAAACAGTGAGGGTATTAAAATGCAATAAAACATTCAATGCAATTAAATGGCCCTAACTGATGTGTCCGCGTGCAGTGAATCATAGCAGCTATATCGTTTTATGAGGCATTTTTTTTGCCTCTTTGTCACTGAGGACAAAAGAGGCCCATTGCCTAGACTGAGAACTTCTAATGTCTTGGCAGCCAAGGCTGATGCTGGGTATATAATGAGGTACACATGTTTGTAATTACAGACATTCATAAAACTTACTCTGTGAGTAGATTGGTAATTCTATTGATGTACTGTACACATTTATGGATGGCTGGGTGAGAATAATTTACTTGGAGGCTCAGACTATATTATAGGCCTCTGGAGCAAATCAGCCTTGACCATTATTTTTACATACGTGCGCTCAGTACTAATGGTCTCTTAACTAACATTGCTGAATACTGCAGAGTTATTGAGTTGGGTTTTCACTGAGAGAGACTGATTCAGGAGCCCTTTAAAAATGGCATCTGGCACTGGATTCCAAGATCCCATTCCCAGCAATTCGGATTTTTGGGAGTGAGTCTTAAGGACGTGCAGACTGGGGCAGTGGCAGGGTGGGTCCATTGGGGAGCTCCACTGGGGGTAGTTCCCCTTCTGGGTTAGTGGAAGGGGATTCCCCTTAAGTGTAGGCAGGTTGCTTGTTGGGGGATGGGTTCCCCTCCCTATGGGTGGGAGTTTGCCTTGATGCTTATTGGCACAGTGGTTAGCACTGCTGCCTCGCAACGCCAGGGGTCCAGGTTCGATTCCCGGCTTGGGTCACTGCCTATGCAGAGTCTACATGTTCCCCCCATGTCTGCATGAGTTTCCTCCGGGTGTTCCAGTTTCCTCCCACAGTCTGAACGACGTGCTGGTTAGGTGCATTGGCCATGCTAAATTCACCTTCAGTGTACCCGAACAGGCACTGGAGTGTGGCAACTGGGGGATTTTCACAATATTAAAGTAAGTTTACTTGAGACACTAGTAAATAAAAAAAACGTGAGTTGGGGTTTGCCCTGGTACTTTTGGGAGGTCCCCTTTTGTGTGGGAGGGTGTTTTCCCAGTGCTTGTTGGAGGGGATCCCCATATCTATGGGGGGAGGGGAGAGTATTGTTTTCAGTGCAGATCAGGGCGCCCCGACCTCTGTAGAGTCAGTGATGTTGGCTCCATCAGGCCCTGTCCCACCAGTGTGATGGCGAGAATCTCACTGCACATTTGCTGTACACAGAATGCCAAAGAATTTAGAGAGAAAACTCAGCCAGCACTCTGTGCCGAGAGTGTAAAATTCCACCCAGGTTATGTAAATTCATTTGTAGAACATAAGAACATAAGAAGTAGGAGCAGGAGGAGGCCATCTAGTCCCTCGAGCCTGCCCCGCCATTCAATAAGATGATGGCTGATCTAAAGTGGATCAGTTCCACTTTCCCGCTCTCTCCCCATAACTCTTAATTCCCTTGTCTGTCAGAAACCTATCTACCCGCGTCTTAAATATATTTAGCGAGGTAGCCTCCACCACTTCAACGGGCAGAGAATTCCAGAGATTCACCACCCTTTGAATGAAGAAGTTCCCCCTTAACTCCGTTCTAAACTGCCCCCCCCTTACCTTGAGGCTGTGCCCTCTAGTCCTGCTGTCCTTTCTGAGCGGGAAGAATCTCTCTACCTCTACCCTATCCATCCCTTTCGTTATCTTATACATCTCTATAAGATCCCCCCTCGACCTTCTAAACTCCAATGAGTACACACCCAGTCTATTCAGCCTCTCTTCATAGTTTAACACCCTCATCTCCGGTATCAGCCTAGTGAACCTCCTCTGCACTCCCTCCAAGGCCAAAATATCCTTGCGTAAGTGCGGCGACCAAAACTGCACACAGTACTCCAGCTGCGGCCTCACCAGTGCCCTGTACAGTTGCAGCAAGACCTCCCTACTTTTGTATTTTATCCCCCTCGCTATAAAGGCCAGCATCCCATTCGCCTTCTTGATCACCTGTTGCACCTGCAGGCTGGGTTTTTGCGACTCACGCACAAGGACCCCCAGGTCACTCTGCACCGTAGCATGCTGCAGCTTTTCGCCCTTTAAATAGTAATCCCTCCTACTATTATTTCTGCCAAAGTGGATAATCTGACACTTGCTAACATTGTACTTCATCTGCCAGGTCCTCGCCCACTCGCTCAGCCTATCTAGATCCCTCTGCAGACTTTCCACACCCTCCGCACAATTTGCTTTTCCACTCATCTTTGTGTCATCAGCAAATTTCGTTACCCTACACCCAGATCATCTATATAAATGGTAAATAGCTGAGGCTCCAGCACCAATCCCTGGGGCACTCCACTAGTCACCAACCGCCAATCAGAATAGCACCCATTGATACTAACTCTCTGCCTCCTATTAGACAACCAATCCTCTATCCGCGCTAACACCTTACCCCCAACTCCATGCCCCCTAACCTTCTGTAGCAACCTTTTGTGTAGAAAAGTCATTCATGATTTTCTAATATATTAAAAATAGTCATTTTACTACAGGGCAATATCTATTCCCTTTAAAGATTCAATTAGCTGAAATTGCAAGCACTTGAAACCTCTTAACCTTGTGTAAATAAAATTTGTGGAATAGACAGTAAAGATCTGCCAATCAGAGATGTCAATCAAGCAATGCTTTCTCTAGGATTCAGGTGTTTTAGCAGACTAATGGGTGTCTGGGCACTCTGCCAAGAATATATAATGTATATATAATACATAGCAATTTATACTGAATATATGTGGCTTACTGACCATTAATCTGGGAAGCGTATGGAGTGTGAAGGTGATGGTTGGAGACTGTTTCTGCTTTTATTTTAAATAGGTTGAAGTCCCAAAGCATCAACACCCACTTTGGCCCCCAATCAGTAAGTCTGTGCTCCCGAACATCCATGCTTCTGGACTACCCATCCTGTTGTCATTGAATTTGTACAGTGTGTGGTGGCCAATGGGAGTGCCACAGCTTGATATGGGGGCATAAGGGGGCTGTAGGGGTAGGTTGCGGGCATTCCTCACCATGGAGGGGGGGTGGGCAGGATGAGGGGCCATTGTCATTGTTCTGGGAACGTACCTCGATAAGGAGAATGAAGGGACATAGGGATTGGTGCAGGGCATGAGGTGGCATGGATGGGACAGGGACACCGTAAAGGGATGCGAGGAGTTACAGCTGAGCCTGTTTTTATTTCAGCTGAGGCAAAGTCTCACAGCACCAAAGCCTGCCTCAGCATCCGAGAACCCCTATGGCTGCCTCCGGCATGAGTCAACTGGCATGGTTCCAGTCCACATCCACCCCCTTCGACATTGGAAATCCCATTCTTGCGGGGTCTTTCTCCTGTGACCGGTCGAGCCAAGGATTTTCTGAATTCCTTCTATCCCTTTCGAGGGTGAAACCCAGGCCATTCTGTCACAAAACAGCTCCGTTGGCATCAGCAACTTGAGCTGAAGGGAATGTGAATTTAAACTTAATACATGGCCTGTACGCTTGTTTGAAACACAAAGCTACTTGTAATACCGTAGTCCTTTCCTCACGTTTCATAATCTTGTGCTGTTTCTATCCTCAAGGAGCTGTTTTCACGAGGATGCGATCTCTACGCTAGCCAACCTTTTCTACGCATACTGACCGCCATCTCCATGGAGACCAACCAACTCTCTGCATGGGGATTAAACACTTCTCCACATGGAGACTTGCCAATATTCTCCTTCAGGACTAAGCAGCCCTCCCAAGTAATCATTCTTTAGCCACATCTAGAGTGCCAATTCTTTGACATTGGTGGAATCACTGCTTGAACCTGGTTGCATTTCCCATGCATGCATTTCCCAATAAGGGAATTCACTTGCCGCTAATCGGGGGAGAGAACTCCTGGCCGTCTCCGCTTATGTGCCTGAGAGATTAACCAGCCCACAGAACTGACCTTCCTCACCAAGACAGCTCAGTATTGGACCCTGGTGTGCATTCTTCTCTTGAACAGTTGGACATCTTTCTTAAGAATCTCTATCACACTCTAGAGATTGTGAGACATTAACTTTCTGCTTTGCGTTTCAGCACAAGGGCAACTCAGTTCAGGTGGAAAATATCCCACTCCTGTTCCCACCATAATGGAATTAGATGGAGCATGAGAATCATGCAGTCTTGTGCTAAAAGCAATCTCTTAAGGACCTCACCATATGTTTGATGAGTCTGTCTTTTTTTTGCCATGTGGGCTGTTTCAATTTATTAACTGCATTTCTCAGGGAATCTAATCATGTTTCTTCCCTTTCTGTAGCTTAAGTGATAAAGTTGGGGCTTTTTTCATTCATTCATGGGACGTGGGTGCAGTTGGCTGGGCTAGCATTTATTGCCCATCTCCAACTGCCCTCCATCTCAGGGCAGTTGAGGTCCATCCACGTGGCTCTGGAGTCACATGTAGACCAGACCAGGGAAGGGCGACAGATTTCCTTACCTATCACTCATTAGTAAACCAGATAGGTTTCTGTGACAATAGCCAATGTTTCACGGAAATCAGCAGACTGTTAATCCCAGAATTTTCTATTCAATTCAAATTTCACCATCTGACCTGGTGGGATTTGAACCCAGGTCACCAGAGTATTGCCCTGGATCGCTGGATTACTTGTTCAGTGAAATTACCACTATGCCACCACCACCTCCCCGCAGGGCAGCAGTGTATACACTTTACTAGGTGTGCCAAACCTCCTTAAATCTTGTGCCATATCTTCCTCAGTGGGGATCCCAAAGATGCACTGGGGAATCCTTCTTGGCAGTTTCCACATAAGGGTTTACCCGGCAATTGTCCAGAACTAACTTCCCCGGAACCATCCGGAAAAGCGATTTAAAT
Organism: Carcharhinus amblyrhynchos; assembly: GCF_965287045.1. Taxonomy (NCBI): domain Eukaryota; kingdom Metazoa; phylum Chordata; class Chondrichthyes; order Carcharhiniformes; family Carcharhinidae; genus Carcharhinus; species Carcharhinus amblyrhynchos. Next base: position 16,474,483 of record NC_137346.1, read on the forward strand.
CACTGACTTTGGATAGTTCTGCCTGTTTTACCCTGTTCGTTACTCTGAAGGAGGTAGAAGGAAAATATTTCTAACTCCAGAGAGACTGTTTTAAAGACACAGACTGAGCCCTGCAGGGATATCCCCACCCTACAGCAGACTCCCAGTCGCAGACCTCGCAGGGGACTCTGCACAACCCTGACCCTGCAGCAGCTCCTCACCAACCCCAAACTAAGCACCCCAGCTCCCAAGGTATTCCCCACACACTTGGGATTTCCCACAGCTGATATGACACTCCCCGATCTTCCCCCCTACCTGAATGAGCCCCCCAGCTCCCGACAAGACAACCCCCCCCCCCCCCCCCCCCCCGACCAGATCGCAACCTAGCCCGACCACCTCATCCCAAACAACTCCCTTGGCCTGGCCCCACACTCCTGCCTGCATGTCCCTGATGTCCAAATGTCGCACCCCTCTCAATATACATCCCCCCCATGTCAAAATGCCCCATCCCCAATGTCTTAACCCCCCCTCCACCGCATTGTTGGATCCTCCACCCCCCGACCCCCCATATCTAGACACCTACCCACATCTCTCCATGAATGGACCCACCACCTGCACAGATGTCCATACTCCAACCCCCACATAGAACCCTATAGTGCAGAAGGAGACCATTTGGCCCATCAAGTCTGCACCAATCACAATCCCACCCAGGCCCTATCCGTTAACCCCCATGCTTTTATCCTAGCTTGTTCCCCTGACACTAAGGGGCAATTTAGCAAGGCCAGTCCACCTAACCCACACATCTTTGGGCTGTGGGAGGAAACTGGAGAACATCCACAGACATAGGGAGAACGTGCAAACTCCACTCAGACAGTGACCCAAGGCCGGAATTGAACCTGGGTCCCTGGAGCTGTGAGGCAGCAGCGCTAACCACTGTGCCACCGTGCCATCCCATTCACTTACCTTCGAAACTTCTCCCTTTCAATGGGATGTTTAAACTCACCTGCTTGATGGCAGCAAGTGCTGTAGAAAGGGTCCTCCTTCACTCTGCTCCTTTTAAACCTTGCTGTTGGAGTTGGGGACATGCTTTGCTCCTTCACTCTCACCCCAGCCTGAGTCAGGGCAGGATAGGCGCTTTCCATTTCAAGCGCAGGTAAGTTGCTGTCAATCCATCTGCCAGTGATTGTCACTCTGGGGATGTTACGGGTCATGATCTGGCCATTTAGAATCCTTTTGAAAAGCAGTAGCTCAGGGCCATTTGAGCCTGATCCCACATTCTGCTCTTTCCAGGGGGGTTTATTTGGTCATGGGCTGACCCTCTCACACCTTTAAAGAGTTTGGTTTGACCATCAGCATCGGGAAGACAAATGTCATGGTCCAGGGTGGATGATGACAATATGGACCATCAGTAGGGTGAATGGTTCAATGGGTCGTGACCTGCTAGATGTCCATACCTTCGCTACAAGGACGCTTGCAAGTGAAGTATGAAGATGATGGATATCAATGTAGTCACCTGGGAGACAGACGCAATGGCCGTGACCTCTGGATGCTGACGGTTTGGTGGGGCCTTGCCCGAGATGTGCAGAAACAGAGAGCAAACTGCCTGGTAGGAGAGTCCAGTGAAAATAGAGGGCAGCAAATCTTGCACCTCCTCAGCCCACAGACATCAGAAGTAAAGATATAATATTGTTGTAAAACACTGGTGAGGCCACAGCTGAAGTATTGTGTGCAGTTCTCGTCACCACATTACAGGAGAGATATAATTGCTCTGGAGAGAGTGTGCAGAGGAGATTCACAAGAATGTTACTAGGGCTAGAAAAGTGTAGCTACAAGGGGAGAGATTGGATGGGTTGGGGCTATTTTCCTTGGAACAAAGGAGGCTGAAGGGTGACTTGATTGAGGTGGACAAAATAATGAGGGGAAGAGATAGAGTGGGCAGAATGAAATTGTTTCCCTTGGTGGAGAATTCTAGAAGCAGGGGGACATAGATTCATGATAAGTGGCAGTAGGTTTAGGGGGGATGAAAGGCAGGACCTTGATGCATAAAGGGTGGTGAGTGTCTGGAAATTGCTGCCCGAGTTGATTGTGGAGGCAGAGACCCTAATTTCTTTAAAGATACCTGGATCTTCACCTTAAATGTTGTAAGCTACAGGGCTATGGGCTGGGTGCAGGAAGGTGGGATTAGAATAGGCACCTGGGTGTCCTCGGGCTGGCATGGACAAGATGGACTGAATGGCCTCCTTCTGTGCTGTAACTTTTCTATGGTTCTATGGATTGTTGTGTTAGCTGGAAATTCCTGAGCCACACCGGATGATGCTTAACACAGAGCCAGTCTCCACAGTACAGACCCTCTTGACACAAAAAGGAACATTGCCAGAGAAAAAGAATTGGGTGCACAGACCCCTCTCCCTGCCCCAGCCTGTGTGTACCCAGACATCAGCTAATTCAATCCAGCTGATTAAATCTAATCAGCTATTGGGAATGGTTCCCAATTGTCAGCCCACTGGGCACGATGGCACAGTGGTTAGCATTTCTGCCTCAGAATGCCAACGACCCGGGTTCAATTCCCGGCTTGGATCAGTGTATGCGTGGAGTTTACACATTGTCCCCGTGTCTGCATGGGTTTCCTCTGGGTGCTCTGGTTTCCTCCCACAATCTGAAAGACATGCAGCTTAGGTTGATTGGCCAAGCTAAATTACCCCTTGGTGTCAGGGGGAATCAGCAGGGTAAATAGGCAGGGTTATGGGGAGAGGGTTATGAGGATTGGGATTGTTGTTGGTGCAGTTTCAATGGGCTGAATGGCCTCCTGCTGCACTGTAGGGATCCTATGATTCACCATGGGGGAGAAATTCTTTAATAAAAGAATAAAAACAAATTGCTGTGAATTCTGGAATCTGAAACCAAAAGAGAAAACACTAGAAAATCACAGCAGGCCTGGCAGCATCTGTAAGGAGAGAAAAGAGCTGACGTTTCAAGTCCAGATGACCCTTTATCAAAGCCTTTCTTTTCTGTGCTGGCGATGTCAGTATAGCAAGCTGAGTGGTGGTCCCTGACCCAGTGAACTGAGATATGTACTAGGAATATGAATTTCTGTCCTGTTAACGCACCCCCCCCCACCCCAGCAACCCCCAAAGGTTCTGAAGCTGTTTTAAATTGCTTAACCCCTCAGATGCAAGGTCCAGTTTTATTGGCTTGCTGCTGTAGAGGGAGCATGCTGTAACTATCATGATAAACCATCTATTCACTGAGTCTGGAAACAGATTTTAATCATAAACCTTGAGTGAGCAGCATTATGCTTTGTGATTCTATAAATTTCCCCAGTGATCCATACAGTGCGACTTTAGTAATCAGTCATTATAACTGCTCAAGGGAGTAAATTAAACAAGCCACTGCAACAAATAAATGTGTGTATGCAAATGAACAATGAGCAGGCTGTCTACAGTTGTGGAATGCATGATCTCTTTCATGTGTACCGATCAACCAGGCCCCAACCATCCATGGATGTCTCTTTGAGAAGGTTAGGAGCACTCTCTTTGACGCACTACCTTGAATTAAAGAAGGGGAATGAGCCACGGATCCCAGGGACGGCATTTTCCAGCCTCGCTTGTCCCAAAATCCTATCCGAGATCAATGGACCTTTCCATGATCCGCCCTTCACCTGCTCTGATTCCCATGGTGGGTGGGCCATTACAACTCCGGCCCTGATGTCAATGTTAGTCTCGCCTGCTGGAAAGTGTGACTAGCAGATGGAAGATTTGGAGTATAATTTTCTGGGGAAGAAAAGCAGGCTGATCTCACACTGAAGCACCTCAGAGTGCAACTTGTTCTATGTGGGCAACCATTAAAATAACTTTGCACCATTTGTAGGAGGATTGTAAAATGTCTAAAACATTTCCTTGACTGTATTAAAGCATCTTAGAATGTTACTTGATAACCTGAATATTACTGCATTTTGTGTGATGGTTATTTTGGAATGTTTGTAATGTTCTCACAGATTTATTAATAAAGTTTATTTTTGGAAAAAAATGATTTGCATATGTTCAAAGCTGGAAGGAGCAAGTAAGTATTACAATTAAATGTACTATATAAAAATGTTCTTTCTCAGGCTTGTAAGCTACAATGCCACTTTCCAACAGATATTGGGGATTGCTGTAACTTCCTGCAACATCTCCAACAACAGAGACAGTCTGGGGTAAATTAAGTGTTGGTTCAAACACAAAGTGCCTTTATCCATAGCAAGGAAATCTGCCTTCCATATCTGGTCTGGCCTACACGTGATTCCAGAGCCACAGCAATGTGGTTGACTCTCAACTGCCCTCTGAACAAGGGCAACTAGGGATGGGCAACAAATGCTGGCCAGCCAGCGACACCCGTGTCCTGTGAATGAATAAAAAAAGGTAAATGGGTAGATGAGATGGATTCCGTCAATTTTAAACAGGGAAATTTACTTATGTATACTGGTGTTAAATTGAATATGCGATCCTGTCCCACTTGGGTGTATTGTCTTCCTTAATTTAAAAGGAATAAACTTTGTTCTTTTTTTGCCTGACAGCTCTCCCCCTCCAGTCCCTTTAACCTTTGCGGCTATTCCCCTGCCTTATTCCCTGCACTATAACAACTTTTGCTGCTATTCCTCTGCCTTACTCCGGGCACAGTAAGAAGTCTCACCTGATGAAGGGACAGCGCTCCGAAAGCTCGTGATTCCAAATAAACTTGTTGGGCTTTAACCTGTGAGACTTTTACTGTGCCCATCCCTGTCCAACGCCGACATCTCCACATTATTACTCCCTGCACTATAACAATATTTGCTTCTGTTTCTCTGCCTTACACTATAACCTGTTGCCCAGAGCCAGACTACCTTTACGATGTCTCTATGTGTTTGCATCATTACCTTCCCCCACCCACCAGCCCTTGGCTTTTAGACAGGCAGAGGTCACAGGGTACTGCAAGTTTATGACCATAAAATAAAGCTGTTAAGGCTGCTTGACGGAAAGACTGGTGCTACTAAAACAGGGGAAGTGTCTATAGCAAAACTGAATCGGTAATGAGCACAGTTTGCCCCTTGTCATGGTGTTACTGATGTCGGTTTGACTGGCACACAGGGGACCTGTACTAGTCAGTGTTCGTAACAATCAAATAAACTTCAGGACTATGGAATATGGAAAGTGTCCCTATTTTAAATGAATGAAAAGTGTTCTTTTGGAATTACTCAGTCAAGCTCAAGAATTGTTTCTTCCTGCGAAAGACATTTTTGTTCAATAAATTAAACACATTTAGTCTGGGTGCCTTTTAGTAAATACGGAACACAGTTTGTTAATAAAAGCCAATATTAAAAAGAAGACGCCCTCTCCCCTACTTCCCCCACCCCCAGCTCCCAAATTGTTCCTGGTTCCTTGTCTTGAAAGCAAGATCGATAATCATTAAAACACAGCACTGCTTCAGTTGATGCTTCTCCTACTTGGCAATTTGTTCTTGTCTGCTAATTTTGGGAAATTGCACCATTTATTTTGTGTGCATCTAAACTTCCCAGGGTGACAATGGGTCTGATTTATGGGGTGTGGGGGTGGGGGGAGGGGGTGTGGGTGGGTGTAGCACATGACACATGATTCTGAGGAAGTTCACACATCCACACACTCTCACCGAGTTTTATAGGTGCACCATAGAAAGCGTTCTTTCCGGTTGTATCACAGCTTGGTGTGGCTTCTGCTCTCCCCAAGATACGGCCAGGCAAACCATACTGTCGATGGTTAAAGTGGCAGCAGAGGCCTTTGCTTGCCAGTGGGCCCAAACTGAACGTGCCTATGAGTCTCCCACCCAAGTCAAACAGGCACCTTAGCCACCCAAGGAAAATATGGCACTGAAACCATCAACGAGACAGGAATGGATATCAAATTTGACCCACTCCAATTAAACCTGGCACCGCTTGGTTTCCACTGGCTGAACTTATGTTCTCTGGATTTAAAGATTAAAGTTTATTTATTGGTGTCACAAGTAGGCTTACATTCACACTGCAGTGAAGTTACTGTGAAAATCCCCTAGTCGCCACACTCCGGCATTTGTTTGGGTACACTGAGGGAGAATTTGGCATGGCCAATGCACCTAACTGGTACATTTTTCAGACTGGAAGGCATAGTAAAAAGTCTCACAACACCAGGTTAAAGTCCAGCAGGTTTATTTAATAGCACGAGTTTTCAGAGCGCCGCTCCTTCATCTGGTGTTGTGAGACTTCTTACTGTGCCTACCCCAGTCCAATACTGACATCTCCACATTATGACTGTGGGAGGAAACCCATGCAGACATGGGGAGAACGTGCAGAATCCGCACAGGCTGTGACCCAAGCTGGGAATCGAACCCCGGTCCCTAGCGCTGTTCTAACCACTGTGCCCACCGTGCTGTCCATAAGAAATGAGAAGCAATCTAATTGAATGTACTAGATTCTGAAGGGACTTGACAGGGTAAGTGCTGAGGGATTGTTTCCATTACTCAGGGAATCTAAAACACGGTTGGGGCGCGGGGGGGCACAGTTGCTGGATAGGGGACCTGTCATTTAGGACTGGGATGAGGTAGAACCGCTTCACTCAAAGCACCGTGCATCTTTGGAATTCTCTTCCCCAGAGTGTTATAGATGCTCCATCATTGAATACATTTAATCAGCCCTGATTGATAGGTTTTTGGTCTCTCAAGGAGTCCAGGGATATGCGGGGAGCAGGTGGGAAGTTGGTTATGTCGAATGGTGGAGCAGGCTGTATGGTCTAGCCTGGCTCCTATTGCTTATATTCTCATGGGTCGTGGGATGAGCTGGGCTGGCAAATTTCCTCCCTGCAGAGTCAGTGAAAGTACTGCCGAAATGTAACAGGAAGAATTGAAGCAATTAACAAAAAAGGAATGAATTCTCCTCAATTTTATTCGGATCAAGCTCCACGCACATACACGAACAGTTGATCCTTTCAAAGCCACTTTTGTCTAGGGTGTTTTGATTTGATTTATTATTGTCACGTGTATTAGTATACAGCGAAAAGTATTGTTTCTTGCACACTATACAAATAAAGCAGACCATAAGAGTGTAAGACATAGGAGAAAAATTAGGCCACTCGGCCCATTGAGTCTGCTCCACCATTCAATCAATTTCTCATCCCCATTCTCCTGCCTTTTCCCTATAATCCCTGATCCCTTTATTAACCAAGAACCTATTTATCTCTGTCTTAAAGACACTCAATGGCCTGGCTTCCACAGCTTTCTGTGGCAAGAGACAGATTCACCACTCTCTGGCTGACGAAATTCTTCCTCATTTCTGTTTTAAAGGAGTGTCCCTTTAGCCTGAGGTTGTTCCCTCTGGTTCTAGTTTTTCCTACTAGTGAAACATCCTCTCCATGTCCACTCTATCCAGGCATACCAATCACAGAGAAGGAAAGGAGTGCAGAATGTAGTGCTAGAGTCATTTGACTTGATTTGATTTGATTTATTATTGTCACGTATTAACGTACAGTGAAAAGTATTATTTCTTGCGTGCCGTACAGAAAAAGCATATCATTCATAGAGGTTACAAGAGAGTGCAGAACGTAATGTTACAGTTATAACTAAGGTGTAGCGAAGGATCAACTTAATGCAATGTTAATCCATTCAAAGTCTGATGGCAGCAGGGAAGAAGCTGTTCTTGAGTTCGTTGGTACGTGATCTCAGACTTTTGTATCTTTTTTCCAACGGGAGAGAGAATGTCCGGGGTGCGTGGGGTCCTTAATTATACTGGCTGCTTTTCCAAGGCAGTGGGAAGTATAGATGGAGGGGATTTGAGTAATGGACTGGGCTTCATTCATGATCCTTTATAGTTTATTGATTTATTATTGCCACATGTATTAGTAAACAGCCAGACACGTTCAGTTTGGGTCCTCTGACAAGCTAAAGCCTCTGCTGTCACTTTAACATTGACTGTGTGGTTTGCCTGGCACTTCATGAAAAATAAAGTTGCCCTTCAATAGGAAGGCAGACAACCAGTGGGGGTTGTGGAACTTAAGAGTCTCAACCCCATTCCCAACCTACCAAATTCCAGATCTTATAAAGAAAGTCTCAGCCTCTCCTATCCTGGACTCCACATCCTCACTATTTTTGTGGGAATTTCCAGTTTGGAGAACCCATGGATAAACACATGAAAAATGATGGAAAATTGTTGGGTCCAGTACCAATATAAGAACATAACGGGCAGAGTTTTAACTACCCGCCCGTCACGGGAATCGAGGCGGGCAGGGGTGGGCCATACAAAGGTCTGTCGACCTCAGGTGGGATTTTCAGGTCTTGGGACAAGTGTGACTTGAAATGCCCTGCCCAAGGACTGGGAGCAGGAGTAGGCCATTCAGCCCCTCGAGCCTGCTCCACCATTTAGTCCAGTCACGGCTGATCTCAAGTAGGCCTCGTCTCTACCTTCCTGCCCACTCCCCAAAACCCTTCATCCTGCTACTAATTAAAAACCTATCAATATCCTCCTTAACTTTGTTTAGTGTTCTGACATCCACTGCACTCAGAGGTAGAGATTTCCACAGATTCATAACCCCTTAAGTAAAGTAATTCCTCTTCATTTCTAATAAAACCTGCCACTCTTTAACCTACAACTATGGCCTCTTGAATGCAAATACCTTCCAAAAGTTGCCTCCCAATGAATGAGGGGAGATCACATTACTTGCTGTGAAATCTAATGGGTTTTTCTGATTAAACTAAATCACACACAAGGGGAAAATATTTGTTTGGTAGTCTTGAAGCCTGATCTCATTAAATTTGATCTCTGCCCACAAATTTATATTGGCCCTTTATTGACAAGTATTTAGGCCTAATCAGTCTTCACTGAACAATGCCAGGTTTTAAAGGCCAGTAATAAAACTCCTCCTCTGTCTCCCTCTCTCTCTCCTCAGACATTTATTATGTATGAGGGCTGTCTTACACTAACGAGCTCTGAGTCTGATCCCAATTCTGTGCTGAGTTGGTTAATCCTGAACTACTTAACTATCCTGAACATTGAGGTACAACCTGTGGTCAAATCATGGGCCCTGGTGCTTCTGTTTCTGAGTCCCTTATCCTCCACACCCTCCCCCCTCTCCCGACCTTAAAGTGGAAACATGGGGGGGATTTTCTGGCCCTTCCTGAGCTTCCAGTCCTGCCGAAGACAACAGAAATTTGAATAACTCACCTTTTCCATAAGACCATAAGATATAGGAGCAGAATTAGGCCATTCAGCCCACCGTATCAGCTCCGCCATAGAATCATGGTTGATATGTTTCTTAACCCCATTCTCCCCTCGTCTTTTCCCCGTAACCTTATTTCCCCTTATCAATCAAGAACCTATCTCTCTCTACACTCAATGACCTCCACAGCCTTCTGTGGCAATGAATTCCATAGATTCACCACCCAAAGGCTGAAGAAATTCCTCCTCATCTCAGTTCTAAAGGGTTGTCTCTTTACTCTGAGGCTGTGCCCTCGAATCCTAGTCCCTCCAACGAATGGAAACATCTTCCCCACGTTCACTCTTACCCAGGCCTTTCAATATCCTGTAAGTTTCAATGAGATCCATCACGGGGAAACTCATCGTGACGAGGTCGGGATATCCTAATAGCTTCATTAATCTGGCAACACGTAACACACACTGCTGCCCACCCACTTCCCGACCCTCGATCCTGTCACCACCAACTGATAGTCAACAGCCACAAGCTGCCAACCATGTGAACCCCTCATCACCAATCACCCATCATCTATCTGCTGCCCAACATCTAACCCTCTCCCAATGGGATTTTCCATCACATAAACCCTATCCCGGTAGGATTTTCCATTACATAAACCCTCCCCCAGTGGGATTTTCCATCACATAAACCCTATCCCGGTAGGATTTTCCATCACATAAACCCTATCCCGGTAGGATTTTCCATCACATAAACCCTATCCCGGTAGGATTTTCCATCACATAAACCCTATCCCGGTAGAATTTTCCATCACATAAACCCTATCCCGGTAGGATTTTCCATCACATAAACCCTATCCCGGTAGGATTTTCCATCACATAAACCCTATCCCGGTAGGATTTTCCATCACATAAACCCTATCCCGGTAGGATTTTCCATCACATAAACCCTCCCCCAATGGGATTTTCCATCACATAAACCCTCCCCCAGTGGGATTTTCCATCACATAAACCCTATCCCGGTAGGATTTTCCATCACATAAACCCTATCCCGGTAGGATTTTCCATCACATAAACCCTATCCCGGTAGGATTTTCCATCACATAAACCCTATCCCGGTAGGATTTTCCATCACATAAACCCTATCCCGGTAGGATTTTCCATCACATAAACCCTATCCCGGTAGGATTTTCCATCACATAAACCCTATCCCGGTAGGATTTTCCATCACATAAACCCTATCCCGGTAGGATTTTCCATCACATAAACCCTATCCCGGTAGGATTTTCCATCACATAAACCCTCCCCCAATGGGATTTTCCATCACATAAACCTTCCCCCAGTAGGATTTTCCATAATTTAATCCTCTCCCAGCGGGATTTTCCATCACATAAACCCTCCCTCAGTGGGATTTTCCACCACATTAATCCTCCCCAGCAGGATTTGCCATCATCTAACCCTCTCCCATGGGATTTTCTATTTGTCTCTTTGACCATCTTTGGTATCATGAGCACAGATACCCACCGCCACCCACTCATAGGTCAAAGGCCCAAATGTTCTGCTTCTTGTGACCCCCCCCATGCCCCTCCCCCACTACCCTCAGCCTCCCAGGACTTGGGTATAAAAGGGCCTCAGCATTTCTGGATTCAGTACTCGATGATGTGGTTTTATCCACCTTCAACAATTGCCATGTGAATGAACTGAAAGCAGACTTCATCATGAGGGGCCTCATTGTTTCTTCTTCTCCAAGATAAATTCACCAAGCATATAGACATCTGGGGAAGTCCAGTAGATTCTGTTGCCGTACCCCTCCAGTTACATCATCCACCAAAGCTGCTGCCCAAGGTTCATAGAATCCCTACAATGCAGAAGGGGACCATTCAGCCCATCGAGTCTGCACCGACCACAACTCCACCCAAACCCTATCCCCATAACCCTATGTATTTACCCTAGCTAGTCCCCCTGACACTAAGAGCCAATTTAGCATGGCCAATCCATTTAATTAGCATATCTTTGAACTGTGGGAGGAAACCGGAGCACCAAGAGGAAGCCCACATAGACATGGGGAAAATGTGCAAACTCCACACACACAGTGACCCAAGCTGGGAATTGAACCCAGGTCTCTGGCACTGTGAGGCAGCACTGGTAGCCACTGTGCCACTGTGCCATCCCACATTAAGTTGGGCAAAGTGCTGGAGATGGCTCTCTATGGACATGCACTCACTCATGAAGCACCACCATCAAGATACCTGGAGAGTGAGAGACAGTGAGAGAATGTGGGTCATTGGAGTTAGTGTGGTATTGCTCTAGAAAGGAACTGGCACATTAACAATGCACAGAGTGGCCTTCTCCACACACATTTATACTTCTATGAAAGGAGAAAATGAGAGTTGGGCATACTAGTAACAGACACTGATGTTTGATTAACAGTAAAATTAAGGATCTTTCAAAATCATAGTAAACATTTGCCCTTGTTTTCATAAGGATGCTGCACTTATAACTATCGCTGTGAAGATTACCTATAAACGCACAATACTGCGGATGCTGGAATCTGAAATGACTCTGACACAGAGTCACCCAGACTCGAATCATTGTCTCTATTCTCTCTCCACAGATTCTGTCAGACCTGCTGAGATTTTCCAGCATTTTGTGTTTTTGTTCTCTATCATCGAGCTATTTTAATGGAGATCTAAGTTTCATGTGAGGTGAAGGTGCAGGGTGAATCTATTTATTGATTAGTGTCACAAGTAGGCTTACATTAACATTGCAACAAAGTTATTATGAAAATCCCCTAGTCGCTACACTCTGGCGCCCGTTCGGGTACACTGAGGAAGAATTTAGCGTGGTCAATGCACCTAACCAGCACGTCTCTCGGACTATGGGAGGAAACTCACGCAGAGACAGGGAGCACGTACTGACTCCAGTCAGTGACCCAAGGCTGGAATCAAACCCAGATTCCTGGTGCTTTGATACAGCAGTGCCAACCACTGTGCCACCATGCCACCCTTGGTGTTGGTTTCCTTGATGTTGTACCTGTAAAAAATATATGCTAAATTCAAATTGGATCAAAGTGTGGTAAGATTTTTATGTCTGAAAGTAGGCCTCATTTCCTACATTTCAATAGTTTGGGCAGCACACTGCTGCCTCACAGCGCGAGGGACCCGGGTTCAATTCTTGGCTGGGGTGACTGTCTGTGTGGAGTTTGTACTTTTTCCTTGCGTCTGCGTGAGTTTCCTCTGGGTTCTCTGGTTTCGTCCCACAGTCTGAAGATGTGCTGGTTAGGCAGATTGGCCATACCAAGTTGCCCCTTAGTGTCAGGAGCTAGCTAGGGTAAATGCATGGGGTTGTGGGGATAGGGCCTGGGTGGGATTGTGGTCAGTGCAGAGTTGATGGATCAAATGGCCTCCTTCTGTGCTGTAGGATTCTGTTCTATTCTAGTTATTACACTTCACCAACTGTAAAGCGCTTCAAGATTGCAAAAGGCACTTTATAAATGCAAGTCTTTCTTTTTAGATTCATTACTTTCAGAAGCTTAGTTAAATATTTCTTTGCCCACATTTCCCAAAAGAACCGATCTCACTGGAACATAGTTCCATAGGCAACAGATGTCCCCGAGAATCTCATCCAACTCTGGCCCAGGCAGTGAGGTATTAGAAGGCCATTAGCTGTGCACAATATTATAATGGTGCCTGATCTGTTCTCTCCCGATGCCTCCACAGATTGCACGTTTCAAGTAGGAGGCATGATGTTGTGAGTAACGGGAGGGTCAAACTCTAGCACTCTCGCAGTCCAAACATTTCTCGCTGCCAAGAACATTGAAGTCTGTTCGATTTGCTTCCCTAATTCTTCAGCTGACAAATGCCAAAATATAATCATTCCCCTGAATGAGATGGCAGGTCCAGATGGATGATGCAGAGGCCTGCTGATCATGAGGAATCACGTTCCAAGTGCCCTGCAAACGTGTAGGAAAACGTCGACGGCCGGTGTTTTAACCCGTTCAATTTCTACATGTTAATCTCGTCAGTCTTGAAGTGGGTGCCCTCATCACGCTTTGGCCTCCGGGCATTTTCTTTTCTCCACATCTTTGACGTCTCTCAGCCTTTAATGTCAAAGTTGATGAGGTCTGGGATAATTGGCAGCTGACTGGAGGCGAACGGACAGGTGTCCTGCTCGTACCCCACAGAGCCCTGACAGTTGTCTCAATTTGCATAACGCAGCCCCAAGCGACGGTTGACCTTAACTCTCCTGGACCATGAAATCTGCTGCTCTGCATGTCAGTCAGGGAGCAGGGGCCTCTGCCAAGGCCAGCATGTGGTGTCCACCTGCTGCCTTTCCAACCCAAGCTGAAAAACATAAAGAGTAGGAAACACTCAACTGAAAATCCAGCGAGCGGCCAAGGTTCCTACTGTATCGGAAATCATTTTGTTGTGTTTGCTTTTTAGATTGACTTGTTCGCGATTCGATAACTTCTGCTCTTCAGTTCACACGGATTGTACTGCTGTCGGGTACATTTGGTTGTGGAGCTTATTTATTGCAAGTAGGCTTGCATTAACTCTGCAGTGAAGTTACTGTGAAAATCCCCTAGTCGACACACTCCGGCACCTGTTAGGGTACACTGAGGAAGTATTTAGCATGACCAATGCATCTAACCAGCATGTCTTTCAGATCATGGGAAGAAACCTGAGCACCGGAGGAATCTCACGCAGACACAGAGACAATGTGTAGATCTGCACAGACGGTAACCCAAGCCGGGAATCGAACCTGGGTCCCTGGCGCTATGAGGCAGCAGTGCTAACCACTGTGCCACCTCAGACTCGCAATTATATTTCAGTATTTCCATTCTTATATTGAAAAGCATAATGGAAGGTGGGGTGCTCATCCTTAGAAAGGTCTCAGTTCTCTCCCCATTCTCTCAGGAACATAGGGACAAGAATAGACCATTCGGCCCATCGAGCCAGCTCAATTAATCAGCCAAACAATGCCTCTTTCTCCACACTATCACCATATCCCCTTAACGTCACTAGGCTTTAGAAATCTGTCAATCTCTAAACATATTCAGTAACTGAGCATCTACGTATCTCTCTATTGCCCAGTAGAAATTGCTGTCTAGCCACAGGTGTGGCTCAGGCAACACCATTTTAACCATATACTCCAGTTTCAACATGGTACGCGTAAATGTATTTTGTACGTGTATATTTACCACTTTATCCACAGTGTATTCTGAACCATGGGGCTGATCACACCCGTGTGCACACTTCAACCAGGCATCAGAGCTGTGAAAGGTAATATTAGGCTTGTCGGGTACCATCAAAATAACTTTTCACTTCTCATTTCTTTGGTGTTCCAAAGAGATGGATGAAGTGGGGGGGCCCCTTTTAAAAAAAATGAAGGAATAATTGTCCCCAACAAGAGAGGATTTAACCCTTACCCCCTTGACATACATTCCCAACACTGATTGCCCACCATCAACATCCTTGGGCATTACCATTGGCCAAAAACTGAAGTGAACTAGCCATATAAATACTATGGTAACAAGAGCAGGTCAGAGGCTGGAAATCCTGTGGCATGTAGCTCACCCCCTGACTCCCCAAATCCGGTCCATCATCTACAAGTCAGAGGTGTGATGGAAAACTTTCCATTTGCCTGGATGGCTACAGCTCCAACAAGACTTAAGAAGCTCAACACCATCTAGGACAAAGCAGCTGACTTGATTGGCACCCCATCCACCACCTTCAATAATCACTCCCTCCACACGCACAGTGGCAGCAGTGTGTGCCATCTACAAGATACACTGCAGCAGCTCACCAAGCCTCCTTTGACAGTACACGGATGTGGGGGCTTTGGAGAGGGTACAGAAAAGATTTACCAGGATGTTGCCTGGTATGGAGGGCGTTAGCTATAAAGAGAGGTTGGAGAGACTTGGTTTGTTCTCACTGGGACGACAGAGGTTGAGGGGCGACCTGATAGAAGTTTACAAGATTATGAGAAGCATGGACAGAATGGATAGTCAGAAGTGTCTTCCCAGGGTGGAAAAGTCAATTATAAGGGGGTATAGTTTAAGGTGCACGGGACAAGGTTTAAAGGAGATGTAGGAGGCAAACTTTTTACACAGAGTGTGGTGGGTACTTGGAACTCACTGCTGGGGGGTGTAGTGGAAGCAAATACAATAGTGACTTTTAAGGGGCGTCTTGACAAATATATGAATAGGATGGGATATGGTGCCCAGAAGGGTATGGGGTTTTCGTTGAAATGAGCAGCGTGGTCAGTACAGGTTTGGAGGGCTGAAGGGCCTTTTCCTGTGCTGTAATTTTCTTTGTTCTTTGTTCTACCTTCAAAACCTATGGCCTCAACCATCTAAAGGACAAGGTCAGCAGATGCATGGGGACACCACCACTTGGGAGTTCCCCCAATGCCACACACCATCCTAACTTGGAAATATGTTGCCGATCCTTCACTGCCACTGGATCAAAATTCTGGAATTCTTTCACTGTCGATGCACCTTCACCAGAGGACTGTGATGGTTTAAGAAGGCAGCTCACCATCACCCTTTCAGGAATGAGCAGTAAATTCCCAGCCTTACCAGCAACGGTCAAATCCCATGAAAGAATTTTTAAAATAAGCCACTGGATTTGCCTGTCACCAGCCAGGCCAGCAGTTTTTGCCCATTCCTCGCTGTGCTGCGTAAGTGGCCGTGAAGACCCATCGTACAGTAAATATTAAGTGTTGAATTTTTACTGCAAAATGAGAAGGCTGGCAAAATGATGAGGGAAGACATCAGGTCTGTGCCTGTTGCCAGCACATGATGAGGCCCAGTGCACAGCTCACGCTGAGGCCTACGGTTTCCAGCCAATCTTTGCGGCACTTATTTCAGTTCCAGAAAAATTTCCACCCCAATAATTTTTATTGTGGCAAATAAATCGTACTTTGTAGAACATAGCAATTGGGTGCCATCTGTGCACGCGTGTTCTGAAAGTGCCTGCAGCACCCTCACCGAAACAAGCCAGCGAACAAAAATTATTCTGCATTACCTCCCATTGCTAGTGAGCTTCTGACAATCTGTTTGCAAATGCACAAATCTCGTAGGCAATTGAATGGGGGTTTCTGCAACACTCAATGAGCTCGACACTATCCAGTTGTTCAATGGAGGTGTATGAAGCATTCGGAAGTTTGTCTGTTTCACATGCAAGATATCAAAGCTTTGAAATTTGAGTGTGAGCCTCTGACTCCAGGAGAAAGACAGGAGCTGGGTAACACTGGAGCTGGGTATTGCAATGATAGCTGGTAGCTTCGTCTTGTATATTTTGGTAGCCTCCAAGATTATATTGCAGACAGAATCTGACATTCTCTTAATGGATAGATCTCCACTTTGTGCAATAGTTTATAACTGGTGACACTGAGCCAACAGCCTGTTTTCAAAGTCTTCCAACTCTCTCGACTCTCCCTATCTCTGTCATCACCTTAGACTCTACAACGCTACTTAGAAAGCCATTGTCCTCTGATTCTTGCGCATTCCTGATTTCAATCTCTTCAGCTCTGCCTTCAAGCTGTCAAGATCCTGAGCTCTGGAAGTCATTTCCTAAACCTCCCACTCTTGTTACATATTTAAAAGGGTTGCAGGTTGCTTTAAGAGCTGATCACATGATTTGATGGTGACATCGTTAGGGTGCTTTGCAGAGGCTGCTGTTTTCCATTCAGTTTTGTATTCTGCACAGAGCAGAGAGCATGGGCGGAATTCTCCAGCCGTTCACATCAGCGGAATTTTCCAGTCCCTCTGCGGTGAATGGAGATTTGGCTGAGCGTCAAGTTCTCCGTCCTCACCGGCAGTGACGGCAGGGCATAAACACTGGGGAATTCCAGCCAACCTCTTTATACATCTCTAAAACTCTCTTTCCTTCTTTAAGACACTTATTAAAACATACACCTTCCAGCAAGTTTTGATCATCTTCCTTAACAATACCTCAGTGTCAAGTTTCATTTATTAATGCTCCTCTGAAGAGTCCTGGGATGTTTCACCAGTTAAAAGTGCTATACAAATGCAAATTGTTTTTGTTGTTGGTTTGCATCTCTGCTGATTTATTTTTCCCCTTCCATTTCAAGACCTACTTCACTGTGCAGGACTGTAAGGAATTTCTCAGGTCTTTGACTACCCAGCACTCAACGCCAGAAGCAATTGGAGACTATGGGTGGGATTTTCTGGATCCTTGCAGCAGGGTCCCTGGCAGCGGAGGTGGTTCAACATTAACCGTCACTGGATTCTTCTATTCCTTCTCATGTCTACGGTGTTTTCTACGTCTCGCCTGTCCCACCACTGGAGAACCCACCACAGGTGGTCGCTCTCGACAGGACTGGAAGATCCCACCGGCAGGAAAGGCTGGAAAATCCCACCCTTTGTCTTGGCGAATATGTGACCAGTGGATCACAGATCTTCGACCTAACTGTTTTTCGCTCTCTGCAGAACTGAAATGAACCTTCCATCCTCAGCGTTCATGTGGGGGCAACTTCAGCAAGGTCACTGGAAAATTATTAAAACCAGGAGTCTTTGTCAATTTTTCTGTTTCTTTTTCTTGTGCATAGGAGCCTTTGAGGATCAATTGTGGCCATCTTAACAGAGATAAATTAATCCTTTCAGCCCATACTCAAATCTAGGAATTCACTCCCATCTCAGCTGACTGGTAAGGTGATTTCGGTGTACCAATAAACTGAAGTTTTCCAAGGTAATGTTTGGAGTCGAGATAAAGTGGTTGTAACCCAATCAATGTGGTCATCATCAGCCATAGCTCAGTGACTGGCACCATTACCTCTGAGGCAGAAGATCATGGGTTCAAGTCCCACTCATGGAATCATATAACCCCTACAGTGCAGAAGGAGGCAATTCAGCCCATGCACCAAAAGCAATCCCACCCAGGCCCTAACCCCATGACCGCACGTGTTTACCCTGCTAATCCTCCAAACGCTAGGGTCAATTTAGCACGGCCAATGCACCTAACCCGCATGTCTTTGGAGTGTAGGAAGAAACTGGAGCACCCAGAGTAAACCCATGCCAACATGGGGAGAATGTGCAAACTCCACACAGACAGCAAGCCAAGCTGGGAATCAAAATCAGGTCCCTGGCACTGTGA
Organism: Carcharhinus amblyrhynchos; assembly: GCF_965287045.1. NCBI lineage: Eukaryota > Metazoa > Chordata > Chondrichthyes > Carcharhiniformes > Carcharhinidae > Carcharhinus > Carcharhinus amblyrhynchos. Next base: position 16,492,741 of record NC_137346.1, read on the forward strand.
GGCAGCAATGTTAACCACTGTGTCACCGCCATGCCGCCAATCCAGAGACCTCAGCCCAAAATCCAGGTTGGCACGCCAGTGGAGCACTGAGAGCATGATGCACTGCCAGATTGGTATCTTTCAGATGTTCAGCTGAAGCCCTATATGCCCTCTCGTCTGGACACAGGAGATCTCTCAGGACTATTCTGAATAAGGCCCCCAGTGTCCTAGCCAAAATTTACCCATCAAACAACAAATCGAAATAATTTGTTAATAATCATTATCTCATTGTTGTTTGTAAAACTTTACAGTGCATGCACATTAATTGCTACATTTCCAATATTACAATAGCGTCTACAACTTCAAAAAGATACTGGGTCTGGAAGGTTTAAATTAGAAGGAGAGATTGGATAGGCTGGGACTTTTTTCCCTGGATCATAGGAGGGATAGAGGTTTATCAAACCATGAGGGACTTAGATAAGGTAAGTAGTCAAGGTCTTTTCTCCAGGGTAGGGGTGTCCAACACTTTCTTCCCGTGTCTGCATGGGTTTCGTCTGGTGCTCCAGTTTCCTCCCATAGTCCAGAGATGCACATTTGCCATGCTAAATTGCCCCTTAGTGTCCAAAGATGTGTAGTTTAAGGGGATTGACCATGGTAAATGTACGGGGTCACAGGGATAGGGCAGGGAGAGGCCGTGGGTAAGGTACTGTATCAGAATTGAAGGGGCAGCACTCCGAAAGCTTGTGGCTTGTGCTATCAAATAAACCTGTTGGACTTTAACCTGGTGTTGTGAGACTTCTTGCTATGCTTAGCCTAGTCCAACGCCAGCATCTCCACATCATGACTCTCAAATGTGGTCAGCCTTGTTTAACCATGGTGGTTACTACACCTTGTTCTCACCCCGAATCAAGGACAAATGCAGTTCCAACCCACCAATCCCTCTACAGTGCTGAGCACAAACCAAGAGACTGAAGCTTGATTTGATTTGATTTATTATTGTCACATGTATTAACACACAGTGAAAAGTATTGTTTCTTGCTATACAGACAAAGCAAACCGTTCGTAGGGAAGGAAAGGAGAGAGTGCAGAATGTAGTGTTACAATCATAGCTAGGGTTTGGAGAAAGATCAACTTAATGCATTCAAAAGTCAGCAGGGAAGAAGCTGTTCTTGAGTCGGTTGGTGCGTGACTTCAGACTTCTGTATCTTTATCCGGACGGAAGAAGGTGGAAGGGAGAATGTCCGGGATGCGTAGGATCCTTAATTATGCTGGCAGTTTTGCCGAGGCAGCAGGAAGTGTAGACAGAGTCAATGGATGGGAGGCTCGGATATAACTGAAATTGCTTAATGTCTCAATGTCGCAGGGAACTGGGATGCCTTTGCTTCTTTACAAAAGGGACCTCCCGGACTGAAAAGAAAATTGCTTCTCCTCGAGTATTGTCACAGTCGAAGACTGACGCTGGGTTATGAGAAAATGAAATAATATTAAGCAGTGCTTTTTGAAGTTTGAATCTCTGAGCTAATTATGCTCATTGAGAAGAGGAAGTGATTTCGCCAGAACGAACACTCTGGATCAGGGAATAATAAGATTGCAGTACATGAGTGTTCCTTTACGTCCTTAACTATATTCCAAGGGTCCAAAAACTTCCCCTAATAACGCAGTCCAGATGCACGAGGGGTTCCAGGGTGAGGTAATCGCAATCTCATGCTTACCAGGCTATAATTTGTATTTCAAGACCTGCAAACTCTAGCTAGCTGCGTCTGACAGTGTTTCTTCCTTCAACAATACAAAACACAGTTACGGCATGATGGAACTGATGGTTTGTGAGTGTCCCAGAGGGTTGCACTGGTGGCAGTGTGCATGTCTCCTGACCCTAGCCATACTCCGGGTAATATTAAATTCCAGCTCACACCTTTGACCTCAGAGGCTGGCAAGTAATCTGAGTCCTGATGTGAAATGGGGAAAAAAAAGTGTGTTAGCCGTAACAGGTACTCTCCTCGAGTCTGATGTTTCAATCTATTAATGGGTCCGTGACCTGTGTGAGCTGCGAAAACGTAACTGGAAAATTCATCAGCTTAGGTGACTTGCTCGCTCAGTGCATTGGGGTCAACCCAACCTGGGTCAGAAACTTCAAGTTGCTATTGATGTGATATTCCCTTTGATGCACTGGTATATAACATGCACATGACCAGGACATTTTAGATTCACAGTAGTATTAGTATATCTCCCTCCTCAAATTTCTTTATTTGTGACACAGACTTTGTCCCTCAATTTTAAGTAAGTTAAAGCTTTAAAAGTAAAGTTTATTTATTAGATATAAGTAGGCTTACACCAACATAGCTATTAAGTTACTGTGAAATATTCTTAGTCGCCACACTCTGGCACCTATTTGGGTCAATGTACCTGACCAGAACGTCTTTCAAACTGTGGTAGGAAACCCACGTAGACATGGGGAGAATGTGCAAACTCCACACAGACAGTGACCCAAGCCAGGAATCAAACCTGGGTCCCTGGCATTGTGAGGCAGCAGTGCTAACCACTGTGCTACCGTGCTGCCCCAGCTCTAGCTCCTGTTCTTTAGGATTAATTTTAACCCAGCCACAACCCATGGGGTGTTTAACTCTGCAATTTATTGTCCAGATGTACTAAGGGGGAACAATAAGGAGATAGGATGTTGGCACAGCCTGTGCAGAGTTTGCACATTCTCCCCATATCTGTGTGGGTTTCCTCCGGGTGCTCTGGTTTCCTCCCACGTTCCAAAGGTGTGCAGATTAGGTGGACTGGCCATGCTAAAATTGCCCCTTAGTGCCCAAAGATGTGTAGTTGAGGGAGATTAGTGGGGTAAATGTGTGAGCTTGGGTAAAATGTTCTGTCAGAGAGTCAGCACAGATTTGATGGGCCAAATGGCCTCCTTCTGTACTATAGGGATTCTATGAATCTATATTTCTAATGATTTTTAGGACTACTCTATTTACTGCTTGACAAAATAGTGTTACATCTGCTTGCAAGGTTTAAGTGTCCTTTTCAGGAATGTTGGTTGTGGGATTAAAATTAGCCAGGGTCCATGTTCTTCTATTGCCATTACATTCACCTACACAAACTCCTGGAACAGGAGCAGCAATAGGCCATTTGGCCCTTCAAGTCTGCTCCCCCATTCAATGAGATAACGGTTGATCTGTTTGTGTTTCGAGTTCCACATTCCCATCTACCCATCGCGCTCCCCCCCCGCCAACCTCGATAACCTTTGATTCCCTCGCCTTACGAGAATGTATCTAACTCACCTTAAAAATACTCAATGCGTTCACTGCCTTCCGAAGCAGAGAGGTCTGAAGTTGCACAACCCTGAGGGAAAACTTGTTTCCTCACCTTTGTCCTAAAAGGGTTTCCCCCTAACTTTAAAACAATGTCCCACTAGTTCTGGACTCAGCCACAAGAGGAAACATCCCTTCAACATCCACCTTGTCAAGGTCATTCAGGATCTTATATACTTCAATCAAGTCCCCCCCCTCACTCTGCTAAACTCCAGTGGAAATAAACCCAATCTGTCCAAACTTTCCTCAGGAGGCTATCTGAGAGGGGAGAATGGACCTTGGATTAAACTCTGTAACCATGCAACCAACCACTCTCCAACATCAGTACAACGTTGTGAAATGTTTGTATAATAAGTCTTTGGAAGCAGCAGTCTCGTCTTTATTTACAAACTCTAACAGCAGTACACAGGGTGCTAGTAGTTGGCAGGCTACCTCAGGGAGTGCCAGAGGAACTGACAGTCCTAGTTCAGCACAGACTCCCTAATTGACCCATCAATTGGCTCCTTAATCAGGGATCTCATACTCTAATAGGCCAATCTCAATGGCCTGATTGAAGTCATTAAAGTCAGCTTAGATTGTGCACTCAGGTCTCTGTAGTGCAGGTTGAACACAAGCATGAGTGCAGCTAACTGAGCCATGGCAACACGGGTATCGCTTCCCAAAACCTCTCCTTTTCCGCCCAGTTAAATTACCTGATTCAGCCCAAAATAGAACCTCATGAAAACATACTATAGAGATAGCACAATAATGTACACTGTGGGCAGAAGCATATGCAAGGGAATACAAGCCGCTCAGTTTCTCTTTGTAGTGTTTCAGTTTATGAACATATACACATTAGAACATACAAATTAGGAGTGGCCATTTTTATAAACTCGGTTTATGGGATGGGAGCCTCGTTAGCTGGGCCAGCACTTATCGCTCATCTATAATTGCCCTTCATAGGGCAATGAAGGATGGGCAATGAATGCTGGCCAGCTAGAGACGCCAATATCTCATGAATGAATAAAAAATAAGAAACTGACCTAATCGTGGCTTCAATTTAAATTTTGGGCACTGGTCAGTCAGGTTGTTGATAGAAAAATGATGGGTTGGGAGCAAAGCAGTAACGGGGAGTACGGATGAGTGATTTTTTTTTGGAGAGAAGAGAATCCTTCAGTTTTTAGATTGTTAACAGGGCGAAGTACGACATCAGAAGAAGCAGCTTAGGCCCCACAATTAGCTATTAATGTCCATATGCTGATGGAAATGGTGTTTCAGCTGATTTTCACCTTTCCCAAGTGGATTATTAACACATTCTGGAGCTTCTGTCATGTGAATGCTGCCAGATGATTAACACTTCAGGCAGAAGGACACAAAACAAAATCACTCAACATCCTCTATTTCATCAGTTGACCTCAGGCCAAGCAAAGCAAACTTGCTTCAATGCTGGTGGCACTACTGCTGAAGCTGGATCCCTTTTCCCATCAGAAGGCTTGTGGACACATGAAAGCTTGGCCTTCAGGCTCTGTTGCCAGGATAAGGGAATTGGATTGAACAGTGTAATAACTGAGAGATCGGAGACACACACAGGTGTGTCGGGTTTACACATTCTCCCCATGTCTGCGTGGGTTTCCTCCCACAGTCCAAAGATTTGCAGGTTAGGTGCATTGGCCGAGCTAAATTGACCCTAGTTTCGGGGAATGAGCAGGGTAAATATGTGGGATTATGGGGATAGGATGGAATTGTTGTCAGTGCAGACTTGATGGGCTGAATGGCCTCCTTCTGTACTGTAGGGATTCCATGAGATGTCCAAATGACAGCTCCAGTTTCCCTTCATCAGGTCACTACCCACTCACTCTGAACAAGGTGGTCTTATTTTTGAGATAAATTTCTAATGGGAATCTACTTATTTTTCCCACCCACCCTCTTTTCTTTGTTTCTTGGTCAGGTGCCTGACATCCAGGAATCCTTTATCAAATCTTCCGTTCGAACCATTGAGAATTCCATGCCTATAATCACCGTTGGCCAGACATAGAGAGTGCATTCCCCCACTAAGCGACATTTGTCTGAATCTACAGAGTTTGGATACAAGGTCCAGGACTTGGTTATCCACAAGTCTGCACAAAGTACATTGTTGTGTCCTCTGATACAAATCACATGCCTGGGATCTGCCGCTCCCAATCGCAGAAGGGGAGATCTTATAGAAACGTATAAAATCACAAAAGTGAACAGATAAGCTAGAAGCAGGGAGGTCATTTCCACTAGAGGGCATAGCCTCAAAATAAGGGGGAGCAGATTTAGAACGGAGTTGAGGAGGAACTTCTTCACCCAAAGGGTTATGAATCTGTGGAATTCCCTGCCCAGTGCAAGGGTAAATGGGGTTATGGGGAAAGGGCCTGGATGGGATTATGGTCAGTACAGACTTGATGGGTCGAATGGCCTCTTTCTGCACTGTAGGGATTCTTATGATCTGACACCTTGAAATATTTCGAGCCTGTCTATTCTAGCTTGTTTTTTTTAAAATGAAATCTCTTACAGAGAGTGAATTCAGTTCCAATCCCCAAGTGCAAAACATCACGAGGCCAATTCAAATCTCAGTCAATTTCCCTCGAGTCATCTCAATTATTCCGTTTCTCATGAGATAAAAGAATCAGCTATTACAATGATTAAGAACATAAGTCATGACTCCCCCCCTCATCTCACCCCTTTGTCTTTTATCAACAGTGGCCAGCCAAAGCCACACTTGACCCAATAAGGGTTTGACGCAGGAATCTGAGGAACTCAAAGCTGCAGAATTATACTCATCAAGGTTGGCTGATTGTCAACAGAAAGATGCGATAGGAGAAGCTGACAGATTCTAAGCCTTCAGCACTGAATTCGATCCCTCAGTTTGAAACACAGGGACGGATTGTATTTATTCTTGTCAGTGAATGTCAGTTGCACCCAATAATTTGCAAAATATGAAATTGCCTTCTCACTCTCCTCTTCCAGCTGTTAGAGGCTCAGGGTATTAAAAGACAATCACAATATTCGCCACAGAGAGGCTATCAGAATAAACTGCTTGCTATGATAATTGGAAAAACAAATCGCTTCTGCTTCCAGAATTATGGTCTCGTGGAGATTTTGATTATGTTGCTTAGCAGGAGCTACGGTCGGTGCATGTAACTGCTGTGTTTTTTAAAATTTATTCATTCATGGATATCACTGGCTAGGCCAGCACTTGATTTGACATAATTTGGCCCAATGATGTGCAGGTTAGGTGGAGTGGCCATGCTAAATTGACCCTAGTGTCGGGGAGGAATTAGCAGGGTAAATGTGTAGGGTTACGGGAAAAAGGCCTGGATGGGGTTGTGGTCAGTACAGTCTTGATGGGCTGAATGGCCTTCTTCTGAACTGTGGGGATTCTATGGTTTATTATTGTCACATGTATTAGTATGCAATGAAAAGTGTTTCTTGCACGCTACACAGACAAAGCATACCATATGTAGAGAAGGAAAGGAGAGGGTGCAGAATGTATTGTTACAGTCCCATCTTGAACTGTCCTCGAAAGGTGGTGGTGGAATATCTTAGATTTTGTAGAATCTTACAGTGAGGAAGGAGACCATTTGGCCCCTCGAGTCTGTACCGACCACAATCCCACCCAGACCCTATCCCCGTAAGTCCATACATTTATCCGAGCTGGTTCCCCTGACACTAAGGGGCAATTTTAGCATGGCCAATCCAGCTAACCCGCACAACCTTGGACTGTGGGACGAAACCGGTGCACTCAGAGGGAACTCACGCAGACACGGGAAGAACGTGCAAACTCCACACAGATGGTGACCCAAGCTGGGAATTGAACCCAGGCCCCTGGCGCTGTGAAGCAGCAGCACTAACCACTGTGCCATTGTGTGCCACCTTCCTGGGTCAACTGCTTGGAAGGTAGCTATACTCACTACTATCTTCCTGAACCTCTGCAGGCCATGTGGTGTAGGTACACCCACAGCACTGCCTGGGAGGTTAACAGACATGTGGATGAGGTACTGAAATAGCCAAAAGGATTGTGTGTGACTCAGTGTCGAAAAATCAAGTAGGGGCATTGACGATTTCCCCATTTGTACTTTGGCAATTCAGTATTGGATACATTCATTTTATTGACGACACTGTATTGACAAGGCTGGCGATATTGTTTGACTTCAACATCAAGCACTTCTTTGGTGCACCCACCTGCCGCGGAACCCCCAACTCAAACATCAGAGCGAGAAAAATGCAGCAAATATTGGAACTCTGATAGGGAAACAGAAAGTACTGAAAAACTCAGCAGGTCTGGAAACATCAGTGGAGAGAGGAACGGAGTCAACGCTTGGAACCGAAAGTGTCTCTCATCATTCCTGGATGACTCTTTGGCAGACCTCTGACGAATAGTGACTCAAAACATTGGCCAGAATTCCCTGGCCGTTCACGCCGGCGGAGTCCTCCAGCCCCGCTGCAGTGAGCGGAGATTTGGTTGAGCGCCAACCTCTCCCTCCTCACTGGCAACGCGAATTCCACCCATTGGCTCCGTTCTCTCTCCACTGATGCTGCCAGATGTGCTGAGATTTTTCCAGCATTTTCTGTTTCCACTTCAGATTCCAGCATCTGCAGTTATTTGCTTTTCTTTTTTATGACTCTAATGATATTTGATTCAGAACGTTAGGTCTGTTTCTCTCTCCTACTTAGTTTTTGCAGCACTTTCTGCTTTCATATCAAGGAGCTCAGCGTGGCTCACATGTGGCATAAGCGACATAGTCCATTTTAAAAAACTGAAGCCGCGCCAGACCTCTCTGGTAAATATTCCGCAGGCAAAGTTCCCTCCATTGTGCTTGCCTTCCTTTGGCATGGGGCCACATGGGAGTCACTGCAAGTGATGGCTGGCCACCTTGATGCCACCATCATGTTTTGAATGTGGTGGGTGATTTTGTAACCCGATGCCTTTCCTGGCACTAACCTTCACGGTTTACCCAAGGCTGGGAACCAGAGCAGGGCTGACCAGCACTGGAACTTTACAGCCTCTCCTGCCATGGAATCAGAGGCAGACAACGGGAATGTCCGTTGATCTCAGGTGGGGCTTTTCAGCCTGGTTCAAGCGAGACCATAAAGTCCGACCCCAGCAATCTATCACAGCCTACACTTTATGAGCAAACCTTCCATCAAGACCTGGAGTGGAACTCAAACCTGGAACTTCTGCCTCACAACCAGGGCTGTCACTCACTGCAACACAATTATCACCTCAACCTTGCTGCTACCTGTAGCCAATTAAAATCAGGAGGCAGGCCTCATGGTGGCAAAGTGATTAGCACTGCTGCCTCACAACGCCAGGGATCCGGGTTCGATTCCCAGCTTAGGTCACTTCTGTACAGAGTCTGCACGTTCTCCCCGTATCAGTGTGGGTTTCCTCCGGAAGCTCCGGTTTCCTCGGACAATCTGAAAGATGTGTTGGTTAGGCTAAGTTCCCCCTCAGTGTACCTGAACAGGTACCAGAGTGTGATGATTAGGGGATCTTAGAATCATAGAATCTTACAGTGCAGAAGGAGGCCATTCAGCCCACAATCCCACCCAGGCCCTATCCCCATAAGCCGATGCATTTACCCCAGCTAGTCCCCTGACGCTAAAGGGTAACTTAGCATGGGCCAATCCACCCAACCTGCCAATCTTTGGACCACAGGAGGAAACAGGAGCACCTGGAGGAAACCCACGCAAATACAGGGAGAATGTTCAAACTCTACACAGACAGTGACCTAACCAGGATTTGAACCCGGGTCTTTGGTGCTGTGAGACAGCAGTGCTAACCACTATGCTACCGTGCCACCCCCATTGCTGTGTACGGGAGTTTGTTGCACACAAATTGGTTCCCATGTTTCCTACACTACAACAGTACTTCATTGACTGTGAAGCATATTGGGAAAAGGACTATATGGATGGAAGTCTTTCTTTGTTTATCTTTGAAGTTTTTGAGAAGCCACCATGCTCCGCCCGAGACTCGTAAGATCCCGCCCGAGGCCAGGGCAGAATGCCATCCTGCAAGCCTTGCCTGCCCCGATTCTGACGGCAAAATTCCGGCTCTTGTCTCAAATGCATCCAATCTGGGGCTGTGCACCATCTGAGTTGGCACAGTAACAAGTCTCACACCATCAGGTTAAAGTCCAACAGGTTTATTTGGTAGCATGAGCTTTTGGAGTGTCGCTCCTTCATCAGATGAGTCTGAATTAGGGGGGGGTGTTTCTAGATGATGGAAATTGGTTGCTAGATTTAAGCGGAGACTTACCAGTAGACTGTGTTGTATGGGAAGATATCGGAACCAGGCTGTAATATTGGAACTGATCGTGAAAGAACAATTCACAAAAGCTCGCTGCAAGTGGCGAGAATAATGATTCATTCCCTTTAAACAGTTTTCAAATTGGTCAGCAGAGATACTGGCATCATTGAGTGAAAGTAAATAGGGCTAAATGGTCCAAGCGACAGGAGCAAGCAGCAGGAATACACTAAGGCTTTTCCCACTGGGTCCAGTTGGCAAATCCCCACCATCTGGTGCAGTGTATACAGGCCAGGAACTGGAGCAGTTGGAGGAGGGAGGGTTTCCTCGGTGCCATTGGATTGCCTGTCTTTATGAATGGGCTTTTGAATGATCTCACAGCACAGGGAGGAAGCCTTCACTGTCAGGTTCGAGCCCCAGTCTGAGCAGAGTGGCCTGATCTCGAGTGGGGCTGGTTTTAGTGACTGCAGCAAGTTGCCTGAGGCCCTGGGCTAGATTGAGGGGGCAGGGGGAGGGGGTGGTAATAGATCGGTCAGTGATACTCCCTATGATTAATATCCAGTAACCATTTAATGTTGGCAAGTGTGAGGTGGTCCACTTTGGTAGGAAGAATGGTAGGAAGGACTATTACTTACGTGGCGAAAAACTGCAGCAGGCGACGGTGCAGAGGGACCTCGGGGTCCTTGTGCATGAGTCGCAAAAACCCAGCTTGCAGGTGCAGCAGGTGGTCAGGAAGGCAAATGGGATGCTGGCCTTCATAGCGAGGGGGATTGAATATAAAAGTAGGGAGGTCTTGCTGCAGCTGTATAGGGCATTGGTGAGGCCGCAGCTGGAGTACTGTGTGCAGTTTTGGGCGCCGCACCTGCGCAAGGATATTTTGGCCTTGGAGGGAGTGCAGAGGAGGTTTACTAGGCTGATACCGGAGTTGAGGGGGTTGAGCTATGAGGAGAGGCTGAATAAACTAGGCTTGTACTCGTTAGAGTTTAGAAGAATGAGGGGAGATCTCATTGAGACGTATAAGATGATGAATGGGATGGATAGGATAGAGGTGGAGAGACTCTTCCTGCTCAGAAAGGACAGTAGGACTAGGGGGCACAGCCTCAAGATAAAGGGGGGGCGGTTCAGAACGGAGTTGAGGAGGAACTTCTTCACTCAAAGGGTGGTGAATCTCTGGAATTCTCTGCCCGTTGAAGTGGTGGAGGCTGCCTCGCTAAATATTTTTAAGAAGCGGGTTGATGGGTTTTTGATAAGAGAGGGGATTAAGGGTTATGGGGAGAGGGCGGGAAAGTGGAACTGAGCCACGACAGATCAGCCATGATCTTATTGAATGGCGGGGCAGGCTCGAAGGGCCAGATGGCCTACTCCTGCTCCTATTTCTTATGTTCTTATGTTCTTATTTCAGCTGCGTACATAGAATCATAGGTTCCCTTACAGTGCGGAAGGAAGCCATTCAGCCCATCGAGCCTGCACCAGTGGTAATACCACCCAGGCCCTATCCCCACAACCCCACGTATTTACCCTGCCAATCCCCCTGACTCTCAGGGGCAATTTAGCATGTCCAATCCACCTAACCCCCACATCTTTTGGAGTGTGGGAAGAAACCCATACAGACACAGGGAGAATGTGCAAACTCCACACAGACGGTGACCCGAGGCGGGAATCGAACCCTGGCACTGTGGGGCTAACCAGTGCTAACCACTGTGCTACCATGCCACCTTGTCGGCAATACAAAGTTATACATATTATGGCCCCAAATCAGCGCAACAATCCCACCAGATTTCTACCCTAAGTCCAACCGAATTTTCCGGAGTGTCCACCGTCTTGATCTTCTGAGACAGGAAGCTTTTGCTCACCACCCCACCCCCTCCCCCATCCAGGCAAAAGACCAGAGATGCTAACGTCACCTGGGCTCTGAAAATGCAACCTCAATGGATCCCACCTTCTCTTGCCCTCCAATGCTGACCTCAATGGAGGTTGTGAGGATAGTACAAAGGGACTAGTTAGTCTGAGTTTGGTGGGTGGCTGAGGTGCATGTCTGCATCTGAGAGGCTTTCCTGACCCCACAATGGGAGGACAGCCAGGCCCATTCCTTTCAGGGTCCATGAGTCGCATTAGCTCCCTCTGTAAGAGAGCTGACCATGAATTTTATGTATTTTATCTTCAGTTTTCCTGCATGTTCATTGCCTTGACCTGAACATCTCTGACTGGGATACTTCTCAGCACACCAGCCTTTCAGCTTACACCAGCTCAAACCACCCAGAACTTCCATCTGGAGGATTTGTCTTTTTTATTCCTTCTTGGAATGTGAGCATCACTGGCAAGACTAACACTCATTGCCCATTCTTAAGTTTAAATTTCAAAGGTTACTTACTGGTGTCACAAGTAGGTTACATTAATACTGCAATGAAGTTACTGTGAAAATCCCCTAGTCGCACTTGGGTACACTGAGGGAGAATTTAGCATGGCCAATGCACCTACCCAGCATGTCTTTCAGACTTTGAGAGAAAACCGGAGCATCCGGAGGAAACCCATGCACCAGGCGGAACATGCAGACTCCACACAGACAGTGACAAAGCCGGGAATCAATTGCCCCTGAGAAGGTGATGGTGGGCTGTCTTCTCGAGTCGCTACAGTCCATGTCATAGAATCCCTATAGTGCAGAAGTGGCCCATTCAGCCCATTGAACCTGCACCAGCTACTATCCCACCTAGGCTCTATCCCGGTAACTCCACGTATTTACCCTGCTAATCCCCCAAATTTTACACATCTTGGGACACTAAGGGACAATTTAGCATGGCCAATCAATCCAACCCTTGAGTGTGGGAGGAAATTGGAACATCTGGAGGAAGCCCACGCAGAAACGGGGAGAATGTGCAAACTCCACACAGACAGTAATCCAAACCGGGACTGAACCCACGTCCCTGATAGTGTGAGGCAACAATGCTAACCACTATGCCATCATGGCTGCCCCATGTGGTGTAGGTACACCCACAGCGTTGTTAGGGATGGAGTTCCAGAATTATGTATCAATGACAGCGAAGAACATTGATAAGTTCCCAAGCCAGGATGGTATGTGTCATTGAGTTGATGGTGTTCCCATGTAGATGCTGCACTTGTCCTTCTAGCTGGGGCGGGGGCTTGTGTTTTTGGAAGGGGTTGTCTACCTATATCCTGCACATCATTTAACCTGCAAGGGGCAAGCAGGTGTGTGGAAACTTCTAGAATTAGTGAGGCTCCATTGCCAGCATGCTTTCCACACCCAGACCCGGAGCTCAGCAGCATTATTGAATCTCGTTACACTAGCCTCATGGACACACACCGAATATTTAGTGATGGAATACTCTCCACTTGCCTGGATGAGTGGAGCTGAATACTCAAAAAGCTCAACACCATCCAGGACAAAGCAGCCCACTTGATTGGCACCCCATCCACCACCTTCAACACTCATTCCCTCCATCACTAACGCACCAGCTACAAGATATATAGCAGCAATTTACCAAGGCTCTGTTGACAGCACTTTCCATACCTGCGACCTTTATGACTTGGGAACATCACTCTGTGCCAGTTCCCCTCCAAGCCACACACCAGACGGGATTTTATGGCGTCACTTGTCCCGAAACTGTAAAATCCCACCCAAGATCAACGGACCTTCCCATTGTCCACCCCTCGCCCACTCCGATTCCCATGGTGGATGGGGCGGTAAAATTCCAGCCACCATCTTGACGATATCATGGTTTCTTTTTGTTGTCACTGGGTCAAAAGGAATTCTCTCCCTAACAGCACGGCGCATGTAGCAACTCCACATGGGTTGCATCAAGAAAGTAGCTCATCACTATGTTCTCAAGGGCAATTAGGGACGGGCAAGACATGCTGGCCTACAGCCAGCAAAGCACACATCCTAAAAGTATGACTTTTAAAGAAACGCAGAGAATTGGGGAAGTGGGACAATGATGGCTGATCCTAAATCCAATCTAATGATCTTGCATCCCACTGACTCACATTTCCCATTCTCACACATGAAGATTGGACATCCCAATACAATCCTGATTCTCAGCACCATTGATGGCTGCCTTCAGGGAATGAGGAGACTTAAAATCCAACTCAGCACCTTCTGGAAATTGTGGATTATTACTGCCCCCAAATGGTAAGTTCTGGTACAGCAGATCTCCTTTGATGACCAAATTTGGGAGCACAAACCATCCGTGAGAGGAGGTCAGGGTTCATGGCATTGTATTACAAAGCGGCAATGTACTTCAGATGGTGGAAAACACCAGGAAAAGTGAAGGTCAAATTGTCCATCAACAGCTTTGGAGCTCTGTGATGTGTAACTAGCTGCTTTGAAATGTGTTTCTGCCTGAATTATTCTGTGTATCATCTGTTAGAATCATAGAATCTACAGTGCACAAGGAGGCCATTTGGCCCATCGAACCTGTGCTGACAACAATCCCACCCAGGCCCTATCCTATCCACCCCACAAATTTCCCCCGTGAATCCCCCCGACTTAAGAGGCAATTTAGCACGGCCAATCAGCCTAACCTACAATCTTTGGACTGTGGGAGGAAACTGGAGCATCCAAAGGAAACCCACGCAGATGCGGGGAGAACATGCAAACTCCATACAGTCAAACTGAGGCTGGAATTGAACCTGGGTCCTTGGCATTATGGGGCAGCAGTGCTAACCACCGTGGCTTTTGAATTATCTTCCATGAAGTTGGTCTTTCTCTACACCCTAGCTATGACTGTAACACTACATTCTGCACCCTCCTTTCCTTCTCTATGAATGGTATGCTTTGTCTGTATAGCATGCAAGAAACAATATTTTTCACTTATTCCAATACACGTGACAATAATAAATCAATCAAATCCCAGGTAGCGCATTCCAGACCTTCACCACTCTCTGGATTAAGAGGTTTTCCTTCACAGCCGCTTTGATCTTTAATAGCTCTATCTAGTCTCCTTTCAGCTTTCTTTTCTCCAAGGATAACAGCTCCAACCTCTCCAATCTATCTTCTGGGGCGGCACAGTTGCACAATGGTTAGCACTGCTACCTCACAGCGCCAGGGACCGGGTTCAAATCCTGGCTTGGGTCACTGTCTGTGTGGAGTTTGCACATTCTCCCCGTGTCTGCGTGAGTTTCCTCCAGGTGCTCCGGTTTCCTCCCACAGTCTGAAAGACATGCTGGTTAGGTGCACTGGCCGTGCTAAATTCTCTCTCAGTGTGCCTGAACAAGTGCCAGAGTGTGGCGAAAGGGGGATTTTCACAGTAACTTCATTACAGTGCCTTGGACCTAAGCTCTGCAATTCTCTCCCTCCCTGCTCCTCTCCACCTCCCTGTCTTATGTTGCTCTTTTAGGACACTTGTTAAAACCTATGCTCTTGACCAGAGTTATTCAAATGTCTTCCTTTCTTATATGACTCAATGTCAACTCTTGTTTGATATTAAAAGTGTACCGTAACTATTTATATACAGAGTGGGAGACAGTACGATTTGATTGTATTTATTATTGTCGCGTGTGTTGGGATACAGTGAAAAGTATTGTTTCTTGCGCGCTATACAGTCATAGCATACCGTTCATAGTGTACATAGGGGAAAAGGAAAGGCGAGAATGCAGAATGTAACTTAACAGTCATAGCTAGGGTGTAGAGAAAGATCAACTTAATATAAGGTAAGTCCATTCAAAAGTCTCTGTCAGCAGCAGGGAGGAAGCTGTTCTTGAGTTGGTTGGTACGTGACCTCAGATATTTGTACCATTTTCCCAACGGAAGAAGATGGAAGAGAGAATATCCGGGGTGCGTGGGCTCCTTGATTATGCTGACTGCTTTTCTGAGGCAATGGGAAGTGTACACAGTGTCAATGGATGGGAGGCTGGTTTGCATGATGGATTGGGCTTCATTCATGACCCTTTGGAGTTTCTTGCAGTCTTGGACAGAGCAGGAGCCACACCAAGCTGTGATACAACCAGAAAGAATGCTTTCTATGGTGCATCTGTGAAAATTGGTGAGAGTTGTAGCAGACATACCAAATTTCCTTAGCCTCCTGAGAAAGTGGAGGCGTTGGTGGGCTTTCTTAGCTACAGGGTCATCATGGAGGGACCAGGACAGGTTGTTGGTGATCTGGTCACCTGGAAACTTGAAGCTCTCGATCATTTCCACTTCGTCCTCATTGATGTAGACAGGGTTATGTCCTTCTCTACACTTCCAGAAGTTGGTGACTATTGCCATTGTTTTATCAGCATTGAGGGAGAGATTGGGAAGTTTGGGTACATACAGAATTCTTAGATTCAGTGAAGCCAATTCTTCTGTTCGGGGAACACAAGAGGACCCAGAGGAAACCCACGCAGACATGGGGAGAACGTGCAAACTCCACCCAGAGAGTCACGCAAGGCTGGAGTTGAACCTGGGTCCTTGGTGAGGCAGCAGTGCTAACCACTGTGCCACTGTGCCACGATATTAAATCTGCATCTGTTCTATCTCAAGTGATTGTAAAAGATCCAATGGCACTCTTTTTCTGAAGAACAGAAAAGCTGACCCTGGCATCCTGGCCAATATTTATCCCTCAATCATTATCATAAGACCTTAAGACATAGGAGCAAAATTAGGCCACTCGGCCCATCGAGTCTGCTCCGCCATTCAATCATGGCTGATATTTTTCTCATCCACATTCTCCTGCCTTTTCCCCCATAACCCCTGATCCCCTTATTGATCCCATCATCATTCATCTGGTCATTATCGTATTGGGGAATTTCACAGTAGCTTCATTGCAGAGTTAGTCACAAGTAAATAAACTTTGACTTTTTATTGCTGTTTGTGGCATAGTGTCGTGGGCACACTTCTCCTATTTGTGACAGAGATGAAATTTCACGAGTACTTGTGTTTGTAAGTAACATATTGCAGGAGCTGGCACATAAGTAGAAAGTGCTGGAAATACTCAGGAGACCCGACAGTATCTGTGAACTCCCCCAGCGGGGCTGCCAAGCCTTTAGAGCTGCTGGGACTCTGATACAGCTGGCAATATCTGGGGACTGCCTTATGGGCTATACCCTCAGATGTTGCCAATTAGGAGGCCGCCCGTTAACTGGGAAATCGCGACACCGCCCCCGCCCCCCTCCCCGCCAATCCCTCCCACCTCTGCAGCATCCCTCCATCCGGCCTGGTCCCAAATATCCGCAAGTGCAGTGTGTCCCTTGTTGGACACTGGGATCCCAAAGCCCAGAGGAAAATCCCACCCCTTTTTACTTCAGTTTCTCTCTCCAGAGATGTTTCAAAATTACCACACCAGTATTGGGGAAGGAAGAATAGAAAATGCTGGAAATACTCAGCAAGCGTCTGTGGAAAGGACGGGAAAGATTGCTCACCTGATGGGAAGTTTTCTCGCGAGACGGAATCTGTTCCTTTGTCTTGTGTTGGAGGAAGGGACAGTCACCCAGCCAAAGGGCGAGGAGACAAGACAGAGACCGGATATGCCAGTACTGCGCGCGCAGTTTCATTACACTGAGCCCCACCTCCTCTTTGGAATCGTCTAGGCCCAGATAAACTTGGCAACGCCCGTTCTCTCAGGCTGAATTCTACAATTGTCACCCAGGAAGTCCTAAATCTGCCACTGGCAATAAGGCGCCAAAACATCTCAAGCAACAAGAAAAACTAGCTGTGGTGAGCACCTGATTGCTAGCACACGGGCAGAAGCGTGGCCTCGTCAAACCAGAAAGACAAAAGCAGTCAAGGGAGTCTCATGGAGATGGAATGTTCCAAAATGAAAAAACAGGTGAAACTGTTTATTGCTTAATTTTTGTTTCCCTTTTGTCCCTGGAAGGCTTTTTAATCAGATCTCCCAGGCATAAACAATACCCAGCTGCCTAATGGCGGTGTTCAATATCGGCGCACAAACAATGGCGCCACGTACCACGCCTCCTGGGCGCTGAGACAATTCTTATTAACGGATTCAAAGAACAAAGAAAAGGACAGCACAGGAACAGGGCCTTTGGCCTTCCAAGCCCGTGCTCATCTGTAACTAAGCTCAAAAAAAAAACCCCTCTAAAAGAACAAATAAAATAAATGAATTGTCAATGTGATTCAAACCCAGGTCTACTGCTTGAAAGGCAGCTTGTCTCACCGTTACTCCACCTTGCATTCTGCATGTGAACATGTTAGCCGAGACATTCTTGCTGTTGATAATGATCAAAGCAATGGGACAACTTCACACGATTTTGTTTCCTGGCTGTTGCTCGAATAGTAGAACAGAATAGAATCCCTATAGCGCAGATGGAGGCCATTTAGCCGTTCGAGCCTGCACCGACAACAACCCATAAGACATAGGAGCAGAATTAGGCCACTCGGCACATCGAGTCTGCTCCGCCATTCAATCATAGCTGATACTTTTCTCACCCTGTTCTCCTGCCTTTTCCCCATAACCCCTGACCCCCTTATTAATCGAGAACCTATCTAACTCTGTCTTAAAGATACTTGATGACCTGGCCTCCATAGCCTTCTGCGGCAAAGAGTTCCACAGATTCACTACCCTCTGGCAAAAGAAATTCCTCCTCATCTCTGTTTTAAAGGATCGTCCCTTTAGCCTGCGGTTGTGCCCTCTGGTTCTAGTTTTTTCTACTAGTGGGAATATTGTCTCCACATCCACTCAATCCAGGCCTCGCAATATCCTGTAAGTTTCAATAAGATCCCCCCTCATCCTTCTAAACTCCAACGAGTACCGACCCAAGGTCCTCAACCGTTTCTCATACGACAAGCTCTTCATTCCAGGGATCATTCTTGTGAGCCTCCTCTGGACCCTTTCCAAGGCCAGCACATCCTTCCTTAGGTGTGGGACCCAAAACTCCTCACAATACTCCAAATGGGCTCTGACCAGAGCCTTATACAGCCTCAAAAGTACATCCCTGCTCTTGTATTCTAGCCGTCTTGATATGAATGCTAACATTGCATTTGCCTTCTTAACTGCCGACTGAATCTACACATTAACCTTAAGAGAATCTTGAACGATAACTCCTAAATCCCTTTGGTCCTAACACCATCCAGACCGTATCCCTGCAATCCCAAGTATTTGCGCTGCTAGTTTGTCCCTGACACTAAGGGGCAATTTAGGACTAGTTTAGGGTTTAAAAAGAAAGGGTGGTATGGACAAGTTGGGCTGAAGGGTCTGTTTCCATGCTGTAAACTTCTATGACTATGACTCTCTATTGACAACAAAATGCCTGGTGTTGGGTCACAATCTGTGTGGCGTCTGCCCGTTCACCCTGCATCTGCGTGAGTTTCTTCCCGGTGCTCCGGTTTCCTCCTACAGTCCAAAAATCATGCTAGTTAGGTGCATTGGTCATGCTAAATTTTCCCTCTGTGTACCCGAACAGGCGCCAAAGTGTGGCAACTAGAGGGTTTTCACAGTAATTTCATTGCAATGTTAATGTACGCCTACTTGTGACTAATAAATAAACTTTATTTAGGGATTGACAACAAATGTCCACATTCTGTGACAGAATACAAAATCCCATACCATCAAAATGTGAATAGTTGTTAATTGATTTATTGTTTGTCCAACCCACTCTCTTTACATGACCTGTAGGAAATTTTAGAACAAAAAACTGCGAAATTCTTCCCAGGTTCTTTCAAGAAGGAAATTCCAGAGGACTGTGATTAGCCAGGTTATATTCCTGAGTCCTCCCTATCCACAGAAGATGTCCTTCTATCTGTCTGTGCAGCTAGTCCTGCTCAGAGATCTGTTCTCTTGGCATTTCTTGTTCATTTGTCCTGTGCCATCTTCACACATCCACTGAAGGTCATCTGCAAAAGCTCCGTGATCTCAGCTGTCCAACAAAGCTTAGGCTGATCCCTCTTTATGCTCCAGGCCTCATCCTTGCCTCCCCACATATTTACCTTGCTAATTCCCCTTGACACTAAGGGACAATTTAGCATGGCCAATCCATCTAAATTGCACAGCTGGGAGGAAACCCAGGCAGATACGGGGAGAACGTGCAAACTCCGCAGTCACCCAAAGCCAGAATTGAACCCGGGTCCCTGGGGCTGTGAGGCAGCAGTGCTAACCACTGTGCCACTGTGCCGTGCCCAGATCAAAGAGTATCATTTAGTCTCAGTAATAGTCCATCACATCACATAGCTTTCGGAACCGTCAGGTCTCAAACCGTCTCATCTTCAAACAGAAACATTTAAGCTGTAATGAAAAGCCATTTCCTCCCCAACTCCCAAAAAAAAACGACTTTCCTCAGAATTGAAGTGAAAGACAAACATAGCAATAAAATCCACACGATTTTAAAAGATGTATTTCGACCCTCCAGTGTCAATTTAAGGTTTCTTACATCTGCTGCCAGTTTGTTATATTTAATGGCAGGTTCATTTGGGGTTTGTGGGCATCACTGACAAGATTAGCATTTCTTACCCATCATTAATTGCCCGCAGGTTGAGTGGCTTATGAGATCCATGAGACAGTTAAGAATCAGCCAACCACGCTGCTGTGAGGGGCAAACACGGCAGATTTCCTTCCCTAAAGGACATTAGTGATCCCAATGGGTTTTTACAACAGTCGACTATGGTTCCCTGCTGGCAGTTACTGAAACAAGCTTTTCAAGTCATAGAATCCCCACAGTGCTAATTACCCCTGACACTAGGGGCAATTAAGCATGGCCAATCAACCTAACCCGCACGTCTTTGCACTGCGCGAGGAAACGGGAGCACCCGGAGGAAACCCACGCAGACACAGGGAGAGTGTGCAGACTCCGCGCAGACAGTGACCCAAAACCAGAAAAGAACCCTGGTCCCTGGCGCTAGTGAAGCACCAGTGCTAACCACGGTGCCACCGTGCCATCCAGATTTGACTAAATTTAGATTCCACCAGTTACTGCGGTGGAGTTTGAACTTGTGTGCCACAGCCTTAGCCAGGGTTTCTGAATCATTCATCCACTGCCTTCCGCGTTAGCCAGCCTACCGTGAATTACAGCGTAACGGAAGAAAGTAAGAACCGCCTTTCTGTAGCATCGAAGACAACTGCTGGGTTTTCATTGAGAAGTGAAGTCATTGCGTGGCGTAAAGCATCACCTGACTAGCGCCAGGTCCCGTATGCTGCTCGTCTGCCTCGTGAAGATTTGCAGAAGGGGAATAAGATACTTGTTCCTTATTTTTCACAAGAATGTGTACGAGTTTTGAGGAAGCTGAATGTGGAACTGAGGTATTTCATTTTCATTATTTCCTTTGATTTCCACAGTTTCGTCGATTGCGGCTAAATAAAATGCAATTTCAGCAAGTTGGCTGCCTTTCACCATCCCATGTTTGCACCGGCGTAAATCTATCTACCCAAGGCTCCGTTTCAAATAATGTCCGTGCTATACCTGGCGCTCAGTGCTTTGCCCTTTTCAACCTAGCGCCTATTGCTCGCCAGTGGAATTGAAAGTACTGTGGGCCTTTTGACCTGGCTGGGTTACTGAGGCCTTACAGGAGACGCAATGGGTTGGAATTGTAGCTGGAGAGCACCCTCAGGTCTTTAATATTTCAATCTTGCCTCAAAGTAGTCCTGCTGCAGCCCCTATTGGAATCATTCGGGGTGATTCTCAGAGCTCACTTCCCCTGTGATAAATCGTGCCCGTCACCGAGAATAGCTCCTGGGCCTAAAAACAGGTAGTGACTCTCCCGGCTCTTTCTAATGGATTTAAATAGCATTGAAATATGGCATAACCCATTGAAATCCCAGCGCACCGAATTCACCGGCCTTCAGGCGTGGCGGGATACCTGTAACAATCTCTACTGGCCTCCCCAGGTGGAGACCTGGCACAAGATCCACGCCCGAAGACTCATGAGGGGGGGGGTTGGAGTGGATTAAAGCCTCTGGGTGGTCGGGAGCGTGGCTGCCCACCTAGCCGTGCCCATCTGGCACACTGGCAGTGCCCAACTGACCTGCAAACAGCTAGCAAGGGCCACCAAACAGCTTGGCAGTGCCAGGTGGGCATCACCAGTGTACCAGCCCCGGCAGTGGGGCCTGAGTGGGGGCCTTAACGGGGGTGGTGGCAGTGTACAGTATGTGGTATGAGTCTGACGGAAGGTCGGGGTGGGCGGGGGGGGTTAGGTGGATGGAGGATCTGAGGCGGGGGTGGGGGTTCCTGCAGAGGTGGATCGTGGATCATGATGGGGGAGTCACGTCGGGCGGAGGGGACCCATCAGGAGGGCCCCAAGGCCTCGAATCCTTCAACCTGTGTCAGGTAGAAGTGCTGGAACATGCCATCCATGGAGGGGGTAAGAGAGGAAGGGGGGAGCCTCCATCTTCAGGTGCCCTCTCAGCAACTGTAATCACTTTGAAATTAAAAATGGTAGCACCTTCCAGACCCTCACTGGGAGCGAGGAACCTGTCACAGGATAACCTTCCATCGCAGCTGCAGCCAAGTCGGTGGTGAGGGTGGGGTGTCAGTGTCTATCTGGAGTTCTAGCCCTGGCAGGTATGCTGCCAGAAAGTTAGCTCCAACTCTGCCACTGAGGGGCAAGGTTAAAGGGACAGCCAGCCCCTTAAAGGAACATTGCCATCAACAAAAACAAATCACCCAGTGAAATTTAAAACATCAAACCGAAATGAGGTGCAAACATTTAGGAGAAGAAATAGGAGAAATAGGAGCAGGAGTAGGCCATCTAGCCCTTCGAGCCTGCCCCGCCATTCAATAAGATCATGGCTGATCTGTTGTGGCTCAGTTCCACTTTCCCGCCCTCTCCCCATAACCCTTAATCCCCTCTCTCATCAAAAACCCATCAACCCGCGTCTTAAAAATATTTAGCGAGGCAGCCTCCACCACTTCAACGGGCAGAGAATTCCAGAGATTCACCACCCTTTGAGTGAAGAAGTTCCTCCTCAACTCCGTTCTAAACCGCCCCCCCCTTTATCTTGAGGCTGTGCCCCCTAGTCCTACTGTCCTTTCTGAGCGGGAAGAGTCTCTCCACCTCTATCCTATCCATCCCATTCATCATCTTATACGTCTCAATGAGATCTCCTCTCATTCTTCTAAACTCTAACGAGTACAAGCCTAGTTTATTCAGCCTCTCCTCATAGCTCAATCCCCTCAACTCCAGTATCAGCCTAGTAAACCTCCTCTGCACTCCCTCCAAGGCCAAAATATCCTTGCGTAAGTACGGCACCCAAAACTGCACACAGTACTCCAGCTGCGGCCTCACCAATCAACCAGTAACACTTTGCTTTCTGTTTCAGCTGCCAATCCAAGCAGAGGACGATCCAGCTGATAAATCTGAGTCAGATTACGGATTATCTTATACTGAATATTTGTGTTTAGAATCATGGCGGCAGTGGACCGGACAGATCGCAGGATACCACGTTTCGGTAAGCTTTTCCTTCAGAGGGGCAACAGCCGCTAAAAATGGTTTTTGAGTTTATGGCCGGAGTTTTACTGCCCCGCCCAACACGGGAATCGGAACAAGTGAAGGGTGGACAACGGGCAGGTCCTTTGACTTCAGGTGGGATTTTTACAGTTTCAAGACAAGTGAGGCCGTAATCTGGATTCGATTCCCAATTGGGTCACTGTCTGTGTGGAGTTTGCCCGTTCGCCCTGTGTCTGCATGGGCATCCTCCGAGTGCTCCAGTTTCCTCCCACAGGTCCGAAAATCTTGCTGGTTATGTGCATTGACAATGCTAAATTCTCCCTCAGTGTACCCGAACAGGAGCTGGAGTGTGAACGACTAGAGACTTTCTCTGATGACTGTCTGGAGATTGCGTGTTCTCCCCATGTCTGCCTAGGTTCCCTCTGGGTGCTCTAGTTTCCTCCAAACATGCGCTGGTGAGGTGGATTATCCATGCTAAATTGTCCCTTGGTGCCCAACAATGTGTAGGTTAGGTGGATTAACCACGGTAAACGCACAGGGTTGTGAGGGGATGGGGATTAGGCCTGGGTAAGATGCTCTTTCAGAGAGTCAATGTAGACTTGATGGGCCGAATGGCCTCCTTCTGCATTGCAGGGATTCTGTGGAATCAAAGACCTCCAAACTTGGAGGAGGGATTAACAGCCACTGTAGATGACACCAGAATGATAGGGAGGGGATAGCTTGATCTTGGGATTGGACGTAGCTCGGCACAACATTGAGGGCCGAAGGGCCTGTACTGTGCTGTAATGTTCTATGTTCTATGCAACATTTGCAAACCATTGACACATTGCACTTTTGTGTATAGGAAGATATAACAACTGTTACAGCTAAAGGCCTAAATAGTTGTGATGCACTCCTCGATGAATATTCTGCTTATAACCTTGTTTATGTCGGGCTAGCAGGGAGGGCTTTGAAGGCTTTTTCTGTTTGGCATTAAACAGATAGGACAGAATTGAGGAGAAGATCGATAAGATATTATGGAAGGAACATCTTTTCATTTCAAAATCGGACCTTCTTGGCTCAGTGGAACAATAGAAAAAGTATTTGATCTTCCTTGCAATAACACTGTCAAGAATCACATCATTTATGGTCTCTTTCATTTAGGTTCCAACACAATCTGTTCGTGCACCAGATGGCAACACAGCTGGAACTGCTAGTGGAGACATAAAATCCTCAGAATCCCTTGATCAGTGGAGGATATGGAGGATCCAGCTAAGGTAAGAACGCTGGAACATTAGACAGGAGACTGAATTGCTCCAGCTTTAGCAACAAGTGTAAGAGATATAGATGAACATTGAGATCATGAGATCATAAGATATAGGAGCAGAATTAGGCCTATCGAGTCTGTTCCACCATTCGATCATGGCTGATATTTTCATCAACCCCATTCTCCCAGTAATCTTTGATCCCCTTACCAATCAAAAACCTATTTCTCTCTGTCTGAAATAAGAGCGTAAGAACATAATTGGCACGGTAGCAGAGTGGTTAGCACTGCTGCTTCACAGCTCTAGGGACCTGGGTTCGATTCCTAGCTTGGGTAACTGTCTGTATGGAGTTTGCACATTTTCCTTGTGTCTGCGTGGGTTTCCTCCAGGTAATCTGGTTTCCTCCCACAGTCCAAAGACGTGCGGGTTAGGTTGATTGGCCATGCTAAAAAATGCCCCTTAGTGTCCTGAGATGCATAGGTTAGAGAGATTAGTGGGTAAAATATGTAGAGATATGGAGGTAGGGCCTGGGTGGGATTGTGTTCAGTGCAGACTGGATGGGCCAGAGGGCCTCTTTCTATAATGTAGGGTTCTATGATTCAAAAAAATATAGAAATACACTTGATGCACTCCACAGCCTTCTGTGGCAATGAGTTCCATAGATTTACCACCCTCTGGCTGAAGACATTCCTCCTTATCTTGATTCTAAAGGGTCGTCGCTTTACTCTGAGGCTGTGCCCTCGGATCCTAGTCTCTCTGACTAATGGAAACATCTTCCCTACGTCCACTCTTTCCAGGCCTTTCAGTATTAAGAAAGGCTCAATTGACAGGATGGAGCCTCACTCAGAATGAACGCTGTAGTGGTGCAGTTTTACTGCCAACCTGCATTCGGACAATGTTTTGGCCTCATCTATTTTCTGTGATAGTGAATTCCACGCATTCACCACCCTTTGGGTGAAGAAATTTCTCCTCACCTCAGGGGCTGGTGAATGTGTGGAATTCACGACCACAGAATGTAGCCGAGGCCAAAACATTGCGTGATTTCAGGAAGAAATTAGACACAGCTCTTGGGGTTGAAGGGATCAAGGGACGGGGGAGGAAGGGGGGAATCAGGATATTGAATTCGATGATCAGCCGTGATCAAAATGAACGGCGGAGCAGGCTCGAAGGGCCTACTCCTGCTTCTAGTTTCTATGTTTCCGTGTATTAATGAAACTCAGCGCCAGAATGCAGCTTTCCCTGAAGAAGCGAGAAAAGGCCCTCAGCCCATCAAGTCTATTCTATTCCGAGCCAATGAGCATTATTCTATCATGGAGTTTCCCGCCATTGATCTCCTGCTTTAAGAAACATGCATGTTCTTTCCGTTAAGTTCCCTGAAGAAGGAGAGCGATGGTTTGTTAATGCCTTAGAAAATAGATTCAGGAGAGGCCATTCGGCCTCCATTCAATATGATCATGGCTGTTCATGTACTTTCAGTGTCCCATTCTCGCTTTCTCTCCATACCCCGTGATCCCTTCAGCCACAAGGGCCATGTCCAGCTCCCTCTTGAACGTATCTAGTGAACTGGTCCCAACAGCTTTCTGTGGTAGAGAATTCCACAGGTTCACAACTCTCTGAGTGAAGAATTTCTTCCTCATCTTAGTCCAGAATGGTTTACTCCTTATTCTTAGTCTGTGACCCCTAGTTCTGGACTTCCCCAACATCAGGAACATTCTTCCCGCATCTAACCTGTCCAGTCCCATCAGGATTTGATATGTTTCTGTGAGATCCTCTCTCATTCTTCTAAATTCCAATGAGTACAAGCCCAGTCCATCCAATCTCTCTTCACATGTCAGTCCTACCATTCCAGGAATCAGCCTGGTGAACCTTTGCTGGACTCCCTCAGTAACAAGAATGTCCCTTCTCCGACTAGGAAGTCTTAGTAAGCTACAATTCCAACAGATATTGGGGGTGGTTTTAATTCCCAGCACTGTGCTAAATGGATGATATCGGCTTTCAATCAGAATTTAAATTAGGCAGGATGTGTAGCGTTAGGTCAATCCATTATCACCCATTTTACATCATTGGAAAAGATAAAGTTGTTCTTTTTGATTGTTAATGAGTGTCAGGTTAAAATCAAAATATGCAAACGATGTATGGCAGTAAATCTCAGCATTATTTTCCATGCTGAGAATATTGGATGTAGAATCATGCTCAAAGCATTTCCTTCCTTGAATGTTCAATTCGCCCAGACCAGCCTTCTCTAATGTATGGCTTGAGGGTTGCCTGTGGCCCTCAAGCGCCTGCATGGGGACCCTCCCCCACCCCCCGGAACCAGATTGCAAAGCTCCAGTCAAACAGGAAAGTTTGAATAGAAGAATCTGCGTCGAGCTGCCCCTCCAATCACAGGCCATTTCTTTCTAATGTTTGCTGCTGGTAGGCTCACTATGAAGAGAAGGCAATCTGTACAGACAGTGACCCAAGCTGGCGATTGAACCCCTGGCCCCTGGCGCTGTGAGCCGGCAGTGCTCATCGTAATGCCTCCGTACCGCCCTGGGCAACCTACCACATTGTCAGGTAGATGCCCGTGTTGTATCCGTACTGGAAGAGCTTGGCTCTGCTTGGCAATACCTTGTTCACTGTCAAATCAAGAAGTCAGCTGCCAGTTGACTACTGACAAAGTATTGCGCAGCACACTTGTTCACGCACAATGGGGAGGTGACGCCCTAGTGGTATTATCGCTAGACTACTAATCCAGAAACTCAGCTGGTGGAACTGGGTTCAAATCCTGCCACAGCAGAGGGTGGAATTAATAGTTCATTGGATTATAAGATACAGGAGTAGAACTAGGCTATTCGGCCCATTGAGTCTGCTCTGCCATTCGATCATGGTTAATATGGTCCTCATCCACATTTTCCTGCTTTCTCCCCATAACCCTTCAACCCATTACCAATTAAAAATCGGTCTAACTCCTCCTTAAATTTACTCACTGCCCCAGCATCCACCGCACTTTGGCGTAGCGAATTCCACAGATTTAAAACCCTTTGTCTTAAATTTGTTACCCCTTATCCTAAGACCTGGAATGCCCCACAAGAGAAAGGATCTGCTCCACGTCTACTTTATCCATTCCGTTTATTACCTTGTATACATCAATTTGATCTCCCCTCACTCTTCTAAATTGCAGAGAGTATAGGCCTAAACTGCTCTATCTCTCTTCACACAACAAATCCCTCATTTCTGGAATCAATCTAGTGAACCTCCTCTGAACTGCCTCCAAGACCACTACATCTTTCCTCAAATAAGGGGACTGAAACTGTGCACAATACTCCAGGTGCAGCCTCACCAATGCCTTGTACAGTGGTAACAATACTTCCTTACCTGTATATTCTATTCCTTTAGCTATAAATGCCAACATTCCATTCACTTTCCTTATTATCTGCTATACTCGCATGCTCGTTTTCTGTGACTCATGAACAAGGGCACCCAGATCCCTCTGCACCCTGAAGTCGCTCCCCATTTAGACAATAAGCTTCCCATTTTTCTGATCGAAATGCATAACTTCACACTTACCCACATTAAACTCCGCATTCATAATTTAAATTCGATTTTAAAAAAATCTGGAATTGATGACCGTGAAACCATTCTCAGTCATCAGAAAAACCCATCTGGTTCACTGATGCTCTTATAAGAACATAAGAAATAGGAGCCGTCCTTACCTGGTCTGACCTACATGCAACTCCAGAGCCACAGCAATATGATTGACTCTCAACTGCCCTCGGGCAACTAGGGATGGGCAATAAATATAGGCCAATGATGCCCAGGACCCCCGAATGAATAAAAAAAGACCCTCTGCCCTGGGAACTCTGAATCATAAAACCGACCCTGTAATCACCAGCTCACCATGAGCTATGGAAGATCCACTTGTTCTAATCTAAACCCTAATTAAACATTGCCATTCGTAGCTTTCCTATATATTTTAATTAGCACACAGCACGACACATGCCGAGTGACTACTCGAGATCACTGGGGAGGTCATTGGCTTCCTCTCGCTTTGAAAATGATTTCTTGGCTAGGGAAAAATACCCGAGTATTATTACATACGTAAAAGATCAACTGTTTGCAATCTCCCTGTGAAGGCCCTCAGCCTGTTTTAAATGCCTTGTGTCATCACAATAGTGGGTTCATGGTTGATCTGAGCATTCTGGAATGGCCTACATTTTATGATCCCTCAGGGAAATATGCAGAGAAGCTTAGTGGTTACTAGGTCTTGTTGAAATTATTACTTCTCTTGGCACCTGTCAGGCAGTGAACACAATTAGATACACACGCTATCTCACATCTCCAACTACACAGGCTCCCTCACCTCCATCTAAAAGCCAAACAACGCCGATGTTAGAATTTGAAACAATAACAGAAAATGCTGGCGGCTGGCTTTTCATCCCAAAATCGGAAAATCCCGTCCGAGGTCAACGGACCTTTGCATGGCCCACACCGCCACCACCACCACCCCCCCCCACCCCCCCACCCCCACCCCCCGTCTGTCCCGCCTGCTACGATTCCCGTGGCAGGCGGGGACAGGAAAATTGCTCCCCCCACCCTGGAAAATCTCAACTGGTCAGACAGCATCAACCTATAGAGAACACAGCCAAGTCCAAAGGGTCATCCAGACTCGAAACGTTGGCTCTTTTGTCTCTCCACGGATGCTGTCAGACCTGCTGAGATTTTCCAGCATCTTCTGTTTACGTCCCTCACCTCAGTCCTTGTGTCTCATTGGCTGGTGCTCCGAATGCCACGGTTACCTTAGCCCGGGTTCTCTCCTCACTCCCCCCACCCCCCCCCCCCCCCCCCCCCCCCCCACCTTGTGGTTTCAGGCCCCACACTGAAACCTGAGCACTTCATTTGAGCTGACCATCCAGTGCTCCACCGTAGGAGTGCTGCACTGCCAGAGGTGCAGACCTTCAAATGATGGATTAACCTGGAGGGGGAATACTGCAAACGCTGGAAAACTGAAATGCCAGAAGAGCTCAGTGGGTCTGGCAGCATCTTGGAGAGAAACAGAGTTCATGGGTAGAATTTTCGCCACTCTCGCCACCCTGGCAACCCTCCCGGCCTCCTCAAGCCCCCGAGGTCCACTGACAGGAGGGTGTTTTGTGTGCTGAATCTGCTGGAATTTTGCCAGTGGCAGATCAGGCGTCTCAGGTGGCCTAACCGCTCTTCAGCCAATTGAGATCCTTAGGCAAGCAATGAGTTGCCAACTATTCCTGCCACCGCTGGTATTTTTACCAAACCCTGGCGCTTGGCCACAGGATGGGGGCACCCTTCCTACTCAGACATCCTGTAGAGGTACCCTCCACAACCCACCCCTCCCCACCTGCGACAGTGATTCACAACACGATTTGTCTCCCCACCCCTCCCCCCACCCTCACCATCTGATTGTGTCCCCCTTCTCCATCCAAACCCATCACCAGCAATTCTCTGACTGGCCCTCGCAAACCCTACACCACCCCCCACCCCACCTCTGCCCCCCTCCACAACCCCAGGCCCCCATTTACCTTGCAGTCACACCTCCAATGACATTCCTGGTGGGGACTGGCTGCAGTCCCAACTGTGGCCACTGCTCCCAGTGGCGCTGCTGGGAGTTGGGAGCTGTAAACCTTCTGATTGGCTGGCAGCTCTCAGAGGCGGGACTTCCTCCCAGCTTAGAGAGGAAAGCCTGAGTTAATTGACAGCCCAGGGGCATAGAGCTATCAAGATTCCTGGCCCTGCAGAGGTGGGCTTGACCTGACATATCAACATTACACCCTGCGAAATTCCTGATCATCTTCTAGGTTGGTAATTTGCTCTAAGGTTGTGTCAACTCTGCCTCTCGCTGCCCAAAGATGCCAAATGTTTCCAACTAATTTAGATCCTGTGTGTTGTATTTCAATGGTTTATATTCACGTTAAACATGCCACAGCACGATTTCGAAAAAAGAGCAGAACATTTCTGCTTGTACCACAGCTCGGTACGGCTCCTGATCTGCCCAAGACTGCAAAAAACTACAAAGGGCTGTGAATGTAGCCCAGTCTATCACGCAAACCAACCTCCCATCCATTGACTCTGTCTACCCTTCTCGCTGCCTCGGCAAAGCAGTCAGCGTAATTAAGGACCCCACCCACCCAGTCCTCAGTCCCGATACACTGCCACAAAATCCAGTCCTGGATTGGGTTGGTGGGACATGTCAGACCCTCAACCCTTCCCTCACCCACCAATGATTAGAATTTCGTATTTCTGTTATATTCTTGAATCTAGAAATAATATGGTTTACCTAACGAGTGTGATGCTCCAAATTGCGCATTATTCTATATCAAAAGCACAAATGCTTAGAATCCCTACAGTACAGAAAGAGGCCACTCGGCCCAATTGAGTCTGCACAGACCACAATCCCACTCAGGCCCTATCCCCATATATTTACCCACTAATCTATACATCTCAGGACCCTAAGGGCAATTTTTAGCATGGCCAATCAACCTAACCCACATATTTTTGGACTGTGGGAGGAAACCCACGCAGACACGAGGAGAATGTGCAAACTCCACACAGACAGGGACCCAAGCGCGGGAATTGAGCCCAGGACCCTAGAGCTGTGAAGCAGCAGTGCTAACCACTGTGCTACTGTGCCACCCAAATAACACATTACAAAAAAAACTTGCAGAGTTTTGCAAAAAAAACTTGGGGGAAGGGTGTAAGAAACTCAATCTTTTGCTTCCTTTGACTTTGACACAACTTGCATCTTTCAGACGGAGCCAAGCAGCTGACGGTGTATAGGAGTTCTGAACATACCATCTGAATTACTTGCCAATAATCGGTACTCATCTGGTGGCCTTGAAATAGCAAGTGTCCATAAATACTGTGCCAGTTGAGCATGGCAAGCATTCTCCAGTCCCCTGCCATCATCACTACAGTAACAACAAAAAGATTTTGAAGAACTTTTACCTTAACATTGGATTTAATATGTATTATATTTGAACATGTTCTGCCATGGTAACAACCAAGCTAATATTATTCTGTTCAAAAATAGTACAGATGTGTAGTTAAATGCAAATATCCCAAAATTACTGCCAACTTGTGCATTTTACCATTTGTATGACAGTACTGTACCTTTAAGAAATGTATTTTAATCATGTTTCTCTGCAAGTTTTTCAAGCAGGTCTTAGCATTTTATTGGTGCCATGTTGTCTGTGACCAGTGTCCTTTATTTTAGTTGAGACAGTATTATTGATATCATGTTGATTTTAATCTGGCCTAATGCCATGTTCCAAGGTTCAATCGTCCTTTGGGGATTGCTGAGTGGAGCTTGATTTGGGGATGATTGACAGGTCAGATGATACGACTGGGGATAGTTTTTTTTCCACAGAAAAGTCCAATTTTTTGTTTCATTTCTGAGTTGCTGCTAGATGCTGGGGGAGGAAGGCAATGTGTCTCTGCTTCTCTCTTTCTCCCCAGAGTCATGCTAGAAGTTTCAGGACTGGGAAGCCTGAGTGATTTGATCTAACATTCAAACAGCCAATTCACATTGCTATTAAAACTGCAAACCACATGAACGTATGGTGTTCCTATGCTAAGTCTGAAGAAGGATGGGTGCCTATGGGATGATGCTTGACTTGGAACAAAAGAGAAAGCTAAGTTTATACCGTGTTCTGTTCAAATCTTGTAATAGGTAAAAGTTACACTAATTTTTTTTGTTATATTCTGACAGTGTTTTTAAATAAAGTTAGTTTGATAAAGCTTCCTAGTGTTTCACTTTAATCATACATGGAGTGATACACCTTATGCACAAATGTGCCAAATTTAAAAGTAAAATCCTAAAGTCTAGGCTAACTTCATAACACTTTGGAGTTTCTGGCCTGGGTCAAAACATTAGCTTAATGAAACCAGCATCTCACTCTCCGCACCAAGATGGCACAGTGGTTAACACTGCTGCCTCACAGCACCAGGGTGTCGAGTTCAATTCCCGACTTGGGTCACTGTCTGTGTGGAATCTGCACATTCTCCTCATGTCTGTATGGGTTTCCTCCAGATGCCATGGTTTCCTCCCACAGTCTGAAAGACATGCTGGTTAGGTGCATTGGCCATGCTAAATTCTCCCTTAGTGTAACCAAATTGATGCCAGAGCGTGGTGAATACGGGATTTTTACAAAAACTTCATTGCAGTGTTAACGTAAGCCTACATTTGACTCTAATGAATAAACTTTAAACTGTCTCACTGTGGAAATGCATTGAAGAGCATGAAGTTTCTGTATTTGATGTCAACTGAACAGGGAAAAGAAGAATCTTGTCATTTCAAGTTTAAGTATACTTTTATCAATGCGATCAGTGTTAATTACTGTTAACCAGTCTCTCTGGCACTGAAAATTAACTATTACATGTGTGGAATCACATTCATTCAGGTTTTAATTTTTGGAGATATATAAATGTCTTTTTTTTTGCTTTTCCTTTTTTCCTCTTCTTAATACATTCCTCCCCCCACCTTTATTTAATTTTATGCTTCAGATTTGATTTTGAATTCACCCACTCTAATTCACTCTTAACATTGTTATTTTCACAATCCTTCACTCTCTTAGTTTGGAGGGACACTTGCCAGATTCACCCAACTCCCAGGGACCCAGGTCCCAAATACTCCTTTCAGGTGAAGTAGCCCTTCACATGCACCTTCTTCAATCTGGTCTATTGCATTCACTGCTCCCAATGCAGTCTACTCTACAACAGAGAGACCAAACACAGACTGGGTGACCACCTTCTGTCTGTCCACAAGCAGAACCCAGACCTTCTTGTCACTTGCCACTTGAACACACTACCCTGCTCTCCTGTTTACATATCCATCCTTGATCTGTTGCAGTGTTGAAGTGAACCCCCAACACAAACTGAAGGAACAGCCCCTCATCCTCCAATTAGGTAGTTTACAGTTTCCGACCTTGACATTGAGTTTAACAACTTCAGGACATACGTGGCGAAAAACTGCAGCAGGCGACGGTGCAGAGGGACCTCGGGGTCCTTGTGCATGAGTCGCAAAAACCCAGCTTGCAGGTGCAGCAGGTGGTCAGGAAGGCGAATGGGATGCTGGCCTTCATAGCGAGGGGGATTGAATATAAAAGTAGGGAGGTCTTGCTGCAGCTGTATAGGGCATTGGTGAGGCCGCAGCTGGAGTACTGTGTGCAGTTTTGGGTGCCGTACTTACGCAAGGACATTTTGGCCTTGGAGGGAGTGCAGAGGAGGTTTACTAGGCTGATGCCGGAGTTGAGGGGGTTGAGCTATGAGGAGAGGCTGAATAAACTAGGCTTGTACTCGTTAGAGTTTAGAAGAATGAGGGGAGATCTCATTGAGACGTATAAGATGATGAATGGGATGGATAGGATAGAGGTGGAGAGACTCTTCCCGCTCAGAAAGGACAGTAGGACGAGGGGGCACAGCCTCAAGATAAAGGGGGGGCGGTTTAGAACAGAGTTGAGGAGGAACTTCTTCACTCAAAGGGTGGTGAATCTCTGGAATTCTCTGCCCGTTGAAGTGGTGGAGGCTGCCTCGCTAAATATATTTAAGACGCGGGTTGATGGGTTTTTGATAAGAGAGGGGATTAAGGGTTATGGGGAGAGGGCGGGAATGTGGAACTGAGCCACGACAGATCAGCCATGATCTTATTGAATGGCGGGGCAGGCTCGAAGGGCTAGATGGCCTACTCCTGCTCCTATTTCTTATGTTCTTATGACATGAAATCCCTCCTCCACTTCCACTCCACCTCCATTTATTTTATTTCATTTCTCTTTATCTCATTGATCCATTTTATTAGTTTATATTCTTATCATCACTTTTAATTTTAATTTCTTCCATCGTTTCATTTGTCTGGGAGGGATTGTGGTCAACGCAGACTTGATGGGCCGAACGGCCTCCTTCTACACTGTAGGGATACGATGCAATTCTATGCAATACATGGTTCAGGATCAAATAGGCCGTATTGTGCTGAGTAGTTTACGCAAGCGCTCCCTCTGTTGGTCCTACAGCTCACTACATCCATTACTACAATCACAGACATAATGAACACACAGAAACATAATATAAAATTCAAGGTAGTAAGATTTATAGGTTAATGGAATCTGTCATCTTTTTATTACCGTTTTATGTGCAATTGCACTGTGACATGGAAATGCATATTCTTAGTAACTCGAGTTGACTAACACAGCCAACTTAAATAGTTCAGGGGAGATATAAAAAGTCTGAGGTTACCAACCGACTCAAGAACAGCTTCTTCTCTGCTGCAGTCAGACTTTTGAATGGACCTGCCTCACATTAAGTTGATCTTTCCCTACACCCTAGCTATGACTATAACACTAAATTCTACTCCCTCTCCTTTCCTTCTCTATGTACAGTATGCTTTGTCAAGAAACAATACTTTTCACTGTATCCCAATAGATGGGATAGTAATAAATCAAATCAAAAGGAAATGTTCTTGTGTTCTGTTGAATTACATAGATAGAGAAATAGCAGTATTGCACAAAATAAAACAGAATGATAGATGGCTTTTCCATGCGCCTTAATGGTCTGAAGCGACTGTTTAAAGTTAAAGTTTATTTATTAATCATAAGTAAGGCTTACATTAATACTGCAATAAAATACTGTGAAAATCCCCTATTCACCACACTCTGGCGCCTATTTGGATACACTGAGGGAGAATTTAGCCCGGCTAACGTACCTAACCAGTACATCTTTCAAACTGTGGGAGGAAACATGTGCACCTGGAGGAAACCCCCACAGTCACGGGGAGAAAGTGAAAACTCCACACAGACAGTGACCCTAGACTGGGAACCGAGCTCAGGTCCCTGGCCCTGTGAGGCAGCAGTGCTAACCATTATGTCACCATGCCACCCAAGACCATTTGTGATGTTTCACGTGCTGGGGTTTTACTAGGTATGATTCTGCCTTGTTGAATTAAACAGCTCCTGTCTTCAAGCTGTGCGCTTATATCTATAATTCAGTGCTGCAATCACTGTGAGATTTCCTGGGTGAGTTTGCATGAAATTAAAATAAATTGCTCCATTAATAATATTCAAGCACATATTGATTCTTTGCTAGAGAGCTTTTCCATTGGGACTGATTGTTGGATATTTGTCCTTTGGGCTCACTGTAGATCCCTGTTGTAGTCATGTATGCAAGGACATGATACAATGCAATGTAGAGCGGGAAACAGAGAAGCAGCAGATATGAAAGAACATCATAAAGTTACGATCATTTATCGAATGTTCCTGGGTGTCATTCTCCAAATACACAATGACCTTAAAACATCACCACCTGAATGGAGATCTGTATTTCTTGGTGGTAAACACAGTAAGACATCTCGCAACACCAGGTTAAAGTCCAACTAGTTTATTTGATAGTAAACCCACAAGCTCTTGGAAACGCTTCTCCTTTGTCAGGTGTGTGGAAAGTTCTGATCACAGAAGGGCATATAAAGGCACACACAGTTTACAAAATACTGATTAGAACGTGAGTGCTTGGTGGTGTCAGGGAGCTATTTAGAATTATAGAATCCCTACAGTGCAGAAGGAGGCCATTCGGATCACTGACTCTGCACAATCCCACTGGGCCCTATCCCTGTAACTCCATATATTTACCCTGCTCATCCCCCTGACAATAATGGACAATTTAGTATGGCCAATCCACCGAACCCACACATCTTTCGATTGTGGGAGGAAACTGGGGGAAACAAATGCAGACATGGGGAGAAAGTGCAAACTCCACACAGACAGTGGCCCAAGCTAGGAATCCAACCTATGAACCTGGCGCTGTGAGTCTACAGTGCTAACCACTGTGCCACAGTGTAACCCCTCACTGCCCCCCCCGTCCCCTCAGCTGTGGAGGGGCGTCACTTTACTGTCTGATTCTGTCTGTGCAGATGTCAATCAGGAGTCTAAACTCAGAGGGAGTCAGAAGAGGAAGAGTGTCTGTTAACTCAGCAATTAGACAGGGAGATAATTGATGAACTGAGTGATTAAGTGGTAGTGTACTTGAAGTGGAGAAGGTGGGAGAACAATGGGCGGCACGGTAGCACAGTGGTTAGAACATAAGAACATAAGAAATAGGAGCAGGAGTAGGCCATCTGGCCCTTCGAGCCTGCCCCGCCATTTAATAAGATCATGGCTGATCTGTCGCTGCTCAGTTCCACTTTCCCGCCCTCTCCTCATAACCCTTAATCCCCTCTCTTATCAAAAACCCATCAACCCGCTTCTTGAAAATATTTAGCGAGGCAGCCTCCACCACTTCAACGGGCAGAGAATTCCAGAGATTCACCACCCTTTGAGTGAAGAAGTCCCTCCTCAACTCCGTTCTAAAACGCCCCCCCTTTATCTTGAGGCTGTGCCCCCTAGTCCTACTGTCTTTTTTGAGCGGGAAGAGTTTCTCCACCTCTATCCTATCCATCCCATTCATCATCTTATACGTCTCAATGAGATCTCCCCTCATTCTTCTAAACTCCAACGAGTACAAGCCTAGTTTATTCAGCCTCTCCTCATAGCTCAACCCCCTCAACTCCGGCATCAGCCTAGTAAACCTCCTCTGCACTCCCTCCAAGGCCAAAATATCTTTGTGCAGGTGCGGCGCCCAAAACTGCACACAGTACTCCAGCTGCGGCCTCACCAATGCCCTATACAGCTGCAGCAAGACCTCCCTACTTTTATATTCAATCCCCCTCGCTATGAAGGCCAGCATCCCATTCGCCTTCCTGACCACCTGCTGCACCTGCAAGCTGGGTTTTTGCGACTTATGCACAAGGACCCCGAGGTCCCTCTGCACCGTCGCCTGCTGCAGTTTTTTGCCACGTAAGTAATAGTCCTTCCTACCATTCTTCCTACCAAAGTGGACCACCTCACACTTGCCAACATTAAATTCCATTTGCCATTTCCTGGCCCATTCGCCCAGCCTATCTAGATCCTTCTGCAGACTCTCCACACCCTCCGCACAATTTGCCATTCCCCCAATCTTGGTGTCATCCGCAAATTTCAACACCCTACACTCGGTTCCCTCCTCCAGATCATCTATATAAATGGTAAAAAGCTGAGGCCCCAGCACCGACCCCTGGGGCACTCCACTAGTCACCATCCGCCAATTCGAATAGCACCCGTTGACCCCCACTCTCTGCCTCCTATTTGACAACCAATCCTCTATCCACGCTAACACCCTACCCCCAACTCCAAGTCCCCTGACCTTCTGCAATAACCTCTTGTGAGGCACTTTGTCAAACGCCTTCTGAAAATCCAGAAAGACCACATCCACCGGCTCTCCTCTATCCACCGCCCTAGACACATCCTCATAGAACTCCAGTAAATTTGTCAGACACGACTTCCCTTTAATGAAACCGTGCTGCGTCTGCTCTATCAAGCAATTCCCTTCAAGATGCCTCGCAATTTCCTCCTTAATGACGGAATGCTCCTTAATTAGCACTGCTGCTTCACAGCTCCAGAGACCTGGGCTCAATTCCTGGCTTGGGTGACTGTCTATATGGAGTTTGCACATTCTCCTTGTGTCTGCGTGGGTTTCCTCCGGGTGCTCCAGTTTCCTCCCACTGTCCAAAGATGTGCGGGTTAAGTTGATTAGCCATGCTGAAATTGCCCCTTAGTGCCCTGAGATGTGTAGGTTACAGAGATTAGTGGGTAAATATGTAGGGATACGGGGGTAGGCCCTGGGTGGGATTGTGGTCGGTGCAGACTCGATGGGCCGAAGGGCCTCTTTCTGCACTGTAGGGATTCTATGACTCTAGGGATGATGAATTGAAAGTTATTGGACAACAGAGCTCTCGAGGAAAGCTTGCTCGTGAAGACCATTTTAAGCCGAAAGATATGGAATTTAAAACAAGGTTAGGCCTGGTTTACGAAATTCACTTTAGTAAATAATATGGAGACAAGACAAGGGATGTCCTTGGTACAGCAACAAAGCAGTAAGGTGATCACCTGTAGATTGTTTGAATATAAAAGAGAGGTTATCAAAAGGAGGAGGCAGTGAATACAAATGTGTAAACAGATAAATGAACAAAGAACAGAGAATGTCACACACGAGAGGATTATTCAAGTTCACAGTTACTGTGTTGCTTAATAATTAAAAATAGCCAGACCATGTTTATATTTTATCATCATGTTTGATGCAAACACTATGAAAGGCAAACATACAAAAGCTCAGTGGGACTTGGGCCTGTGTGGGTAGATTAAGCTACGCCTGTACAATTCCTTCTAATGATCCCTCACATTATTCTGAATCAGTGCTGGTAATTACTGTGTGGAGTATATGAAGTAGAAGCAGGAGTAGGCAATTCAGCCCCTCATGGCGAATCTGATTGTGGCCTCGACTCCACTAACCTGCCTGTCCCCTGATACCCTTCGACTCCCTCGTTAGCCAAGAATCTATCCACCTCTGCCATATAAAGTATCATTGACCCTGGCTCGCCCACTCTCTGGGGAAGAGAGTTCCAAAATCTCCCAACCTCCTGAGAGAAAAGCTTCCTCCTTATCTGTCTCTTAAATTAGAGATTCTTTATTTTGAAACTGTGTCCCATAGTTCCAGTCTCTCCCACAAGGGGGAGCAGCCTTTCAGCGTCCACTCTTTTCACCCTCCCTGGATCTGATATGCTTCAATAAGATCATCTCTCATTCTTCTAAATTCCATTGGATGCAGACACCAGCTGTCCAACTTTTCCTCACAGGATAGTCCCCAGTTCCAGGAATCAATCTTCTCTAGACTGCTTCTAACACAATCATGTCCTTTCTTCAATAAGGAGACCAAATCTGTACACAGCATTCTGGGTGTGATCTCACCAATACTTTGTGCAACATGTAGCAAAACATTCTGACTCTTGCAATAAATGTCGACATTCCATGTGCCTTCCTAATCAGTTGCTGTTTGTGATTCCGGCACCAAGACACCCAGATCCCTCTGTAACTCAAGAGTTCTGCAAGGTCTTTCCAGTTATATAAGATGCTGCTTTATAATGAAAATTAGAAGAATTATTACTCCAACATTTCTGAGTTACTTAGTTTTGAAGTCTGTTTAAAGAAGTCTAATAGTGGATTAGCCTGTGACTATTTAACCAACTAGGGACCAGGCATTATCTTCATTATGGCGTGTTTTTAAGGACAGACTGACTGTTTAGAACAAACTTTTGGAGTGGGGTAAGGAAGGAGTGTAAGATAGAATCTCTACAGTGCAGAAGGAGGCCATTCAGCCCATCAAGTCTGTACCAACACTCCCAAAGAGCACCCCACAATGGCCCCATCCCTATAACCTCACATATTTGACCCACTAATCCCCCTAACCTACACCTCTTGGAACACTAAGGGATAATTTAGCATGGTCAGTCCATCTAATCTTTGGACTGTGGGAGGAAATTGCAGCACCCAGAGAATACCCACATGGACTCAAGGAGAATGTGCAAACTCCTCATACAGACAGTCATCCAAGGCTGAAATTGAACTTGGGTCCCTGGCACTGTGAGGCAGCAGTGCTAACCACTGTGCCACTGTGTTGCCCCAACGCAGAACCATCCTATACTCTGCAATTCAGTGGGGCTCTTAACATTAATGGACATTTTCTAATTCAGTGCGATTAGTTGAAAATTAAATAAAAGTGTTGCTTCCACTGGCTGGCCCGTAGGTAATGAGGTAGCACAAACTTAAGGCAACCAGAAAAGGAGCTGAAGGAAAGTGGGATTAGAATGTAAAATTGTCTGCCATACAGACCATGCTGAAGTCTATAAAACCTATTAAAGGACAATTGGCCATTGTAGTGAATTTATGATGGAACTGTCAATTTGAAAGGTGCTATCTGGGTCTCACAGCTTACTCACAGCAATACATTACCCTTCAGTAACTCAATCCTTTGAAATTCTACCAATCATTCATGAAGAACTTGGGCAACACAGTAGCACAGTGGTTAGCACTGCTGCTTCACAGCTCCAGGGACCTGGGTTTGATTCCCAGTCTGTGTGGAGTTTGCACATTCTCCCCGTGTCTGCATGGGTTTCCTCTGGGTGCTCCGGTTTCCTCCCACATTCCAAAAACGTGTGGGTTAGGTTGATTGGCTATGCAAAAATTGCACCTTAGTGACCTGAGATGCATAGGTTAGAGGGATTAGTGGGTAAATGTGGCTGGTGCAGACTCAGTGGGCTGAATGGCCTCTTTCTGCACGGTGGGGTTTCTGTGATAACACAACGCCGCTTTTGAAATTGTGTGAGGATCCAAAATTTAAAACTTGGGATTTGATTTTTGATTTATTATTGTCACATGTATAGGAAGAAGATGGAGGAACATATGACCAGGGTGTTGGGGGGGGGTCCTTGATTATGCGGGCTGTTTTTCCGAGGCTCGGGGAAGTGTAGACAGAGCCAGTGGACGGGAGGCTGGTTTCTGTGATGGACTGGGCTTTGTACACTGTACATTGTACATTGCAATTTCTTGCAGTCTTGGGCAGAGCAGGAGCCATACCAAGCTGTGATACAATCAGAAAGAATGCTTTCTATGGTGCATCTGTAAAAGTTGGATTTACAGGAAAGCTTTTGGCTGTCCATGCCTGCTACAATTGGTTGTTGGGCTGGTTTTGTGGGCAGAGATTGGAATATCCGGGGACACATGGGGTGTTCTGCACACAGGACTGGAATGCGTGGCACATACATGGCTGTCAACTATTGGTTGTGGTGGCAGAGAAGTTAGAGGGTAGTGGTGAGGGAGGTTGGCAGGGGTTGGGGGAAGGTCATTGGTGGAGGAAAAGTACAGACCAACAAGAAATGTTATTCTGGGCAGGAGAGATTGAGGACGTGGGGGAAGGGAGAGGGGAGGGATAGTGAGAGGAGGAGGGAGAGGAGGGAGAGAGGAGGGGAAGGGGTAGCGGAGTGGAGGGGAGGACAGAGAGGTGTGGTGTGGGGATGTGGAAGGGAGGGTAAGAATGTATTGGTGTTATGGAACGGGGAAAGTGATGGAAGGAGATGGAGTATGAAGAAGCATTGGGATGGGAGAATGGGATGCGGATGTTATGAGAGGGATGGCAATGGGATGGGGATTTTTAAAAAATGATGGGCGGGATTTCCGGATGTTCCCGTCTGTGAGATTTTCTCATCCCGCTGGTGGCGAACTCAAGGATGCAAACAACAGGGGACCCCTCGTGACAGCAGCGGGACAGGAAGAAACCAGAGTTTAAACAATGAAGTCAGTTTGCTTCAATCAGCTTTGTGTTTCTTTGAGTTTGGAAGTTTGAGAGATGAGGTAAAAACAATAAAGGATTTTCTTGGGTGGATATAGACACATTGGCACTTTTGCCGTCAGGAAAAAGATACAGAAGTCTGAGATTATGCACCAACCAACTCATAAACAGCTTCTTCCCTGCTGCTGTCAGACTTTTGAATGGACCTACCTCACAATAAGTTGAACTTTCTCTACACCCTAACTATGACTGTAACACTACATCTTGTACTCCCTCCTTTCCTTCCCTATGTATGGTGTGTTTTGTTTGTATAGCGCACATGAACAATACTTTTCACTTTATACTAATACATGTGACAATAATAAATCAAATCAGATCAAATCAAATGAGGAAGGACGTGGATATAAGGAAGGTAAAGCTCGTGTCCCAGATCAGCCATGGTTGAAGAACAGGCTCAAGGCTCTATGTGACTCCCTACAGGGTATTTTCCTGCTCTAACACTGACATTTTTACCCAGGAACAAGAATTTTTTCTCTCTTTCTCTCACAGCAACCTCACCTCTTGTTAAATCCTTTGAGGAAAAGTTCTTGATCTTCAAGCATAATCGAGGAAGTCTCCATCTTATTGATTCACCCCAGCTATCCCCTGTTACTGGGATACCATGTGAATGGTATCTCAAAACATTGCCAAGATTGGTATTCCCAAAATAAGGAACAAAAGACCACACTTGAAATCATAGTTCAACAGAGTAGGAACAAAAACAGAAAATGCTGGAGAAACCCAGTATGTCCGACAGCATCTGTGGAGAGAGAATAGAGCCCCACATTTGGAGACTGGATGACTCATCATTGGGCACCATTGTTGTGGGCGGCACGGTGGCACAATGGTGAGCACTGCTGCCTCACAGCGTCAGGAGCCCAGGTTCAATTCCGGTTTCGGGTGACTGTCAGTGCGGAATTTGCACATTCTCCCCGTGTTTGCATTGGTTTCATCCGGGTGCTCCAGTTTCCTCCCGCAGATGTGCAGGTTAGTTGGAGTGGGGCCATGCTAACTTGACCTTAGTGTCAGGGGCACGCACCGGGTAAATATGTGGGGTTACGGGAATAGGACTTGTGTGGGATTGTGGGCAGTGCAGACTCGATGGGCTAAATGGCCTCCTTCTGCATTGAAGGAATCCATGGATTTGTCAGAGCTCAAGTAGAACAGAAACATTGGTGTATCAGCAGCAATACTTGGCACAATGCACCTGGACAGGGAGTGATTACAGGGGCAGCAAGAGGAATGGGAAAAGATCAGACATAATTCCATGAGGTTGGGTGACATG
Organism: Carcharhinus amblyrhynchos; assembly: GCF_965287045.1. Lineage (NCBI taxonomy): Eukaryota > Metazoa > Chordata > Chondrichthyes > Carcharhiniformes > Carcharhinidae > Carcharhinus > Carcharhinus amblyrhynchos. The sequence goes on from NC_137346.1 coordinate 16,535,363, forward strand.
AACAGGTTGCATTTTCCCATGTATCTATCTGTGTGTGAGAAATTGTGCTTTATGATCTGGGAAGTATTGAGACACATTATATTAGAGTGCAGGCAGTGACCTTTAATGAATGAAGAACACTCAAAGTCAATTATTGCAGGCAGGGTGAATGGGCTATAAAGAAGGGGATTGAGAATTGCAATGTCACACATCACCTCAATAAAAATTTTATTCCAACAGTTTAATGACTTCAGAGCACTTTAGCTGCAGGGGGCAGCACGGTTTGGGTGTTTTGTGACATGGGGAAGATATCCATCTGAGAATTGCTTATTTTAGCAAAAGTAAGAGTCGTGTTTGCTTAGCTTTCAGCACATTGCTGGAAGAGGGTAATTCGCAACATGGGCCAACCCAACTGTGAAATTGTCTATTGGTGAGAAGCTCTCTCCATGAGCCAGTCATTTTGCTGTAGTGTGAACAATGACACAGGAATGAGATGTGACTACCGACATTAACGACCGGAACTCTGAAAATGCCAATTCAGAAAGCTTCCACTGGGCTTTTAACTCACGGGCTGAAACATTTGACAGAGCAATGGAGAGGCCACATTGAGAAAATACCAACTGATCTCACCATTAGACACTCTAAGCAAAGAACAGCCCTTGGATCAGGAATTTATAGGTCAGATCCTGCAATAGAAGTGCAGCTAACAGACTCTGTGGTTAGTTAGACTTGTCATAGAATCTGTACATTACATAAAGAGGCCATTCAGCCCATTGAGTGTGCACCAACCCCACACATTTACCCACTAATCCCTCTAACCTACACATCTCAGGACACTAAGGGTAATTTTAGCATGGCCAATCAACCTAACCTGCACATTTTTGGACTGTGGGAGGAAACCCATGCAGACACGAGGAGAAGGTGCAAACTCCACATAGGCAGTGACCCGAGCCAGGAATCGAACCCAGGTCCCTGGAGCTGTGGAGCAGCAGTGCTAACCACTGTGCTACCGTGCCGCCCTACGGTGCTGTTGTCCTCGTGGATTCAGGTGTGAACTGATGGTGACACAACGAGGGAAGTCAGACATCCATGCTGATGCTATAGTTAAGAGAGCCCATCAACACCTCTACTTTATCAGGAGGTTAAGGAAATTTGGCATGTCAGCTATGACTCTCACCAACTTTTACACCATAGACAGCATCCTTTCTGGTTGTACCACAGCTTGGTATAGTCCCTGCTCTACCCAAGACTGCAAGGAACTACAAAGGGTTGTGAACAAAGTCCAGTTCACCATGCAAACCAGCCTCCCATCCATTGACTCCATCTACACTTCTTGCTGTCTCAGAAAAGCAGCCAACATAATTAAGGAGCCCACGCATCCGGGACATAGTCTCTTCCACCTTCTTCCGTTGGGAAAAAGATACAAAAGTCTGTGAACACCTACCAACCGACTCAAGAACAGCTTCTTCCCTGCTGCCATCAGAATGGACCTACCTCGCGTTAAGTTGACCTTTCTCTACTCCCTAGCTATGACTGTAACACTACATTCTGCACCTCTCCTTCCCTTCTCCCCTATGCACTCTATGAATAGTATGCTTTGTATAGCGCACAAGGGACAACACTTTTCACTGTATCCCAATACAAGTGACAATAAATCAAATCAAAAATCAAATCAAATCCTGGGCTTGAGTCGCCCTCTAGTGGAAACAGTTTTTAGGGCCTCTGCCATTCTCCCAAATGCATTTTTTCATGCTTGCAAATTAATCATTACAGCTACCCAGCTGCCAAGTAGACCTCATTCTGTGCTGGAAGAAAATAATACCTTCCCATCTTAAATTTAGTCTGAACCTTGTCGACAGTGCAGTTTTTCACATCTGCTTTCCATCCATCCCAGACCAATTAGCTAACTTTGGTCTGCCTCCTCCAATAATGAATCACCTCTGTGGATGTAAATAAATGCAGTTCCCTGAACGTTTTTTGACATAAATTGGAACAGTATAAACAGTGGAAGCTTACTTTATCTGTCAAAATCTGTAATACATTTTAACTCTCACAGGGTAATATCCAAATAGGATTTGAATAATTCTGAAGTCCACATCCCTGTTACTAAATCATTCAGATTATTCTCCACGTTTGTTATAGGCACCAGATGGAATTTAAAGGCAAAATACTATAGATGCTGGAAGCTGAAATAAAAATGCTAGAGAAACTCAGCAGGTCTGACAGCATCTGTGGAGAGAGAATACAGCCAACATGACCCATCATCAGTGCTTATGCTAAGCTTATTTTGCAACTGTTTGGTTTGCATTGGTTTGTATTTAAGATCTCAGACCCCTCTACATTAATCTTGATGATATTCATCAGTGGTACACACATAGAGATAGTATTGTCATTGGGCTAGTAATCCAGAAAGCCAAGATAACGCTGTAAGGCAAAAACAGAAAATGCTGGAAAATCTCAGCAGGTCTGACAGCATCTGTGGAGGGAGAATAGGGCCAATGTTTTGCGTCTAGATGACCTTTCGTCAGAGCTCTGGGGGTTTGTTGCTGGGATCATCAGTAGATCTTCCTGTGGGCTTCATGGAGTATGACGTCCCCTTTTTGAGTAAGTCAGGCCTCGCCCATTGGGAAGCAAGAAACAGGGGCTTTAAACCTGCTGCCTCAACCTGGACTTTTATTGTGTAGGTGCCCGGGGGGGTGAACTTTCCCTTTCCGCCTGCCACAGGAACCATGGAAAGGTCTGTTGACATCAGGCAGAATTTTACAGTTTCAAGGCGAATGCAGCTGGAAAGTTCCACCCTTGGACTTTAAAAAAGAGGCTTGCAAAGGATGATGCTCCACAGGCTGTGTGGAGAGTTGATCAGAAGCTGCCAAACCCCAGACTTCATCCAACAATGACTCTGCTCGGCTGAGACTTTTGGTGATGTTTACATTTAAGGGCTGAAAAACAAGGTTATGGAAGTGGAAATAATCGTTGTGAGGTTTGTGGTCGGAAGATAATTTCAGAGTCAAAGATGGCCCTCGCCTGTCCAGTTCAGCCTCAGACAGCTGCCAGTGAGAGGGTGGGGTCAGTGGCTGTGACAGTTTGCGGTGGGAACCAAAGCTGAGGGAAAGCTTTCCGGGAACACAGGCTCCAGCGCAAACAAAGTACGTATTCTTTCTCTTCCCTCCACTGAGCTCAACATAGAACATAGAACATTACAGCGCAGAACAGGCCCTTCGGCCCACGATGTTGCGCCGACCAGTTAAAAAACAATGACCCTCTAGCCTAAACCAATCCCTTTCCGTCCATAAACCTATCCACGGATCTCTTAAACGGCCCCAAACTAGGCGCATTTACAACTGCAGCAGGCAGGGCATTCCAATCCCTCACCACCCTCTGGGTAAAGAACATCACCTCAGTCAGCAGAATGGCAGAACATCGCAAACAGATGGGTGACAAAAGATTGGAAACCGCTTCCCCATTCCTGACATCTGATTCTGCCTCATTCCGGGGTGGATTTACAATGAAACACATCATGCCTAGGCTTGGGGCCCAGACTGACAGTGAGGGTGGTCAGGTGGAGGGGTGGGAGGGTCTCCCAAAACACTCAACTGACCTCACTTATCTTTGAAAAAGAGCGGTGAACCAGCTCCACCAATCACAGGCTGATTCATCCTGACATTTGCTGCTGGGTTGACCCAATCAGAGTAAAACCAGATTCTGATTGGGTGAGACGTACAGGGTGGAAAGCGCTAAGCGTTGGGCAGGCACCTTGGAGTGTGGTGGTGAGAACATAAGAAATAGGAGCAGGAGTAGGCCATCTAGCCCTTCGAGCCTGCCCCGCCATTCAGTAAGATTATGGCTGATCTGAGTGGATCAGTCCCACTTTCCTGCTTTCTCCCCATAACCCTTAATTCCCCTGTCTATCAGAAACCTATCTACCCGTGACTTAAATATATTCAGCGAGGTAGCCTCCACCACTTCAACAGCAGAGAATTCCAGAGATTCACCACTCTTTGAGTGAAGAAGTTCCCCCTCAACTCTGATCCAAACTGCACCCCCCCCTTATCTTGAGGCTGTGTCCTCTAGTCCTGCTATCCTTTGTAAGCGGGAAGAATCTCTCTACCTCTACCCTATCCATCCCCTTCATTACCTTATACGTCTCTATAAGATCCCCCCTCATCCTTCCAAACTCCAATGAGTACAGACCCAGTCTATTTAGTCTCTCTTCATAGCCCAACCCCCTCATCTCCGGTATCAGCCTAGTGAACCTCCTGGTGCTGGAGGAGGTTACAGAAATAAAGAAGGCTGAGGGATCCTTAAGGATGAGAATTTTAAAATTAAGACGGTGCTTAATTAGGAGTTAGGGCAGGCCAACGAGCGCAGGGATGAAGTGAGAGTGGGATTTGTTATTAGTTCAGATACAGGCAACAGAGCATTGGATGACCTCCAGGTTTATAGCCAGGGGAACACGGATGGCCGGCAAGGAATGTGTTGGAATAGTCACATCTTGTAGGGAAGACAAGGCACGGAGTTGGGATCCAGCTGCCGGTGGGTTGAGGCAGGGTCAGAAGACAAGGTTATGGAAGTGGAAATAGTCATGGTGTGGTTTGTGGTCGGAAGCTAACGTCAGAGTCAAAGATGGCCCTCGCCTATCCAGTTCGGCCTCAGACAGCTACCAGTGAGGGGGTGGAGTCGGTGGTTGTGACAGTTTGCGACGGAAACCAAAGCCAACTTGGCATTTCCAGTATTTAGCTGGAGGAGATTCCTGTTTGTGGAATGTTGGGTGTGGGACTAGCAGTTTGATCAGTTAGAGATGGTGTCGGTGGAGGTGATGGTGAGGTAGCGCCGCATGTTACCATCGGTCTATGAGTGGAAACTGAGGCTGGGTTTTTCAGGCATGTTGCCAAGGGCCAGCTTGTAGATGTGAAACAGGAGAGGGGATGGAAGGGGCCACAATGGGGGAATGATCTCAGTCTTACTGACAGAGAAGCCATAGAATCATGGAATCCCTACAGTGCAGAAGAGGCCATTTGGCCCATCAAGTCTGCACTGACTCTCTGATACGGCATCTTACCCAGGCCCTCTCACCCGCCCTTTCCCCGTAACCCCATACATTTAATCCCCCTAACCGACACATCTTGAGACACCAAGGGACAATTTAGTATGGCAAATCCACCTAACCCGCACATAGAACCATAGATTTATATAATCCCTACAGTGCAGAAGAAGGCCATTCAGCCCATCAAGCCTGCACCAACAACACTCCCACCCGGGCCCTATCCCCATCACCCCTGTATTTACCCTGCTAATCCTCCTGACACTAAGGGGCAATTTAGCATGGCCAATCAACCTAACCAGCACTTATTTCTAGTGTGGGAGGAAACTGGAGCACCCTGAGGAAACCCACGCGGACACGGGGAGAATGTGCTAACTCCACGCAGCCAGTCACCCAAAGCTGGAATTGAACCAGAGTACTTGGCGCTGTGAGGCTGTGAGACAGTCCCAAGGTTCATGAGCTTCTCACTTATTATTGGAGGTGAGGGTGGAGGGGAGAGGGGTTTGGGATGACCATTTGCAGGGAGAGAAAAGAACCTGAGGGGTAACATTTAGTCTTCCAAGGTGATTCCAAAACAGTGAGAAGACACAAGCAAGACTCGATAATCTTTAATAAAAACAGGGGAAATGTTGAAAAAAAGTTCAGTAGTTCTGGCAACATAGCCAGAAGCTATGTTGCCAGAGTTAACAGAGCTAACTTTTCGAGTCAAACATGATTCATGTTCAAGAGAAGAGTCAAAGAGGTTTTCCAGCACTTTATGTTTTTATTTCAGATCTCCAGCATCTGCAGTATTTTGCATTTATTCCCGATAGTTCTTTACACGGACCAGTCAGATCTGGCAGTGAATGACTAAGCCTGAAAAGTTACACGAGTATCAATGACTCATTGTTCTGTGTAATATCTGCATAGATTTCTGTTCCTATCCGATATTTTTAATTGTACAGACACTGAGGCAAATTTTCCCGTTCTGCCCTCCACAGGAATCATAGCGGGCAAGGGAGCAGACCATGGAAAGATCTGTTGACCTCGGGCAGGATTTTCCAGTCTCGGGCCAGCGCAGCTGGAGAATCCCGCCCATTCTTGGCCCATTTTAAAAGATACAACACAAATATTTTTTATCTTCTGAATCACTCTGGAGATCTAGTCATGTTCACCGATAAGAAGAGAATTACTGTAAATTGTGTCACCAAAACTGCTTCGAGTTAATGCAGCAGGAACAATATAATTGTGTCCTGCTTAGAATGACAACTCTAGATACTATGTACAGCTATACAAGACTCACCCAGTTCCATAAGACCGTAAGATGTAGCTAATTAAGAATTAAGCTAATCAGCCTATCAAGCCTGTTCCGGCATTCGATCAGACCTGAGAAGAAATTCCTCCTCATCTCTGTCTTAAATGGGCAATTCTGAGATATGCCTCGAGGAGAAACAACAGCATCTACCCTGCCTGACCCCGAAGAATCTCACATGTTTCAATAAAGTTGCCTCTCTTTCTTTTAAACTCCATTGAGTTCAGGCCCAACCTACTCAACCTCTGCTCATATGAAAATCCCTCCACACTTAGGACCAACATAGTGAACCTTCTCTAGACTGCCTCCAATGCCAGTACATCTTTGCTTGGATAGGAGACCAAAACTATTCACAATATTCCAGGTGTGACCTAACTAGTGCCCTGTGTAGCTTTAGCAAGACTTCCCTATTTTTATACTCCATTCCCTTTGATATAAAGGCCAACATTTCATTTGCCTTCCCCATGACCTGCTGAACTTGTACGCTAGCTGTTTATGATTTCGACACGATGTCCCCCAAATCTCTCTATGCTGCAGCTTTCTGCAGTCTTTCTCCATTTAAATAATATTCAGCCCCTTTATTCTTCCTATCAAACTTCATAACTTCACGTTTCCCTACATTATATTTTATCTGCCAAGTTTTTGCCCACTCACCTAACCTGTCTGTGTCACCCTGTAGGCTTTTCTTTGTGAGGGGGCTGGGGGGTGGAGTTATCCCATCCCACCCATCACGGGTATCGTAGCAGGCAAGCCGGTGGATCAGACAATGCAAAGATCCATTGATCTTGGGCAGGACTTTCCGGTTTTGGGTGAGTGTGTCCGGAAGATCCTGCCTCTTCTGTCATCCTCACCACTTGCCTTCCCATCTATTTTTATGTCATCCGTGTATATTGTAATTAAGTGTTCATGGCATTCCAATCTCAACTGTCAGAGTGCAGGAAAACAGAACGCCAAGATAACATGATGGTGGATTCGGACTGGGCTAAAATGTGCAATCTGTTTAGAACATGCCATTGTATTTAATTTAATATTCTAAATTCATTGGAAAACAAGATAACAGAATGCTGTTTTGGGAATACCAGAGAAAGGAAAGGTTTGTGGAGATGTGATTGAGGTGTGGGATTGTCTGGAGACTATACAGATCTCTTTAACCTGTGCTTAAGCCCCTCTCCACTCACATTGTCTGTACCTTTGAGGCTTAATTACCTGTAAAGACTCGCATTCCAACCATTATTTTGTAAATTGAGTTTGTGTCTTTATATGTCCTGTTTGAGAACAGAACTCCCACTCACCTGACGAAGGAGCAGTAAGCGCTTCGAAAGCTAGTGGCTTTCGCTACCAAATAAACCTGTTGGACTTTAACCTGGTGCTGTGAGAATTCTTACTGTGTTTACCCTAGTCCAATGCCGGCATCTCCACATCGTAATCCAGCAACCCTCAGCTATTTCTGTTCTCCAATCCAGAGACCCCCAGTTATTCCCATACTCTTGAGGCCCTCCGCTATTCTTGTACTCTGACCCTGAGACCCCCAGCTATTCTTGTATTCTAATTCAGAGACCCCCAGCCCAATCCAGAGGACTACTCACAATGAAGGCTGCGTCAAATTCTTTCCACTCTCCCTTGAGTCTGTTTTCTGCCCCCTCGGTTCCATGTGGGACCTTCAGAGTCCACCCCACTTGCTGTGCTGGCTGCATTTACCTTACCCTCAACCTAGCGCACCACATGAGTAATAACAAAGAGCGACATAAGAAATGGGAGTAAGATGAGGCCATACAGCCTCTTGAACCTGCTCTGACATTCAATAAAATCACGGCTGATCTTTGAGCTCAACACTCAGCCCCCTTCTCAATCCCCAGATCCCTCGGTTTCCTTTGAGTGTGAAAGTCCTGGCCAAGCTTGCTGCCTCTTGGAGTTCATTACATTTTTTCTTAAACAACGGTTTAAGAAAAGCAAGATAATGTGCAACAAGGCAAAAAAATAGAACTGTTAGTGCAGCACATTTTGTACGAGCCTGTGGTTTCCTTGAAGCATTCAAATTGAAAACTGCATCATTGCTTTTTCACGTGCTGTGGTTAGATGTGCATTGAAGTGTCAAAACGGTGTGCAACGTAATCCAAAAAGGTGCAGGCTATTACAGGAAATTTTGGTTAACTTTGGATCTAACAGATATCCTACAGTCAAAAAGAGTTTGACACAGTTATGGTCTCCACTGCCAATCATGGCTCCAAATTGCAAAGACCATTCACTTTCAAGACAGCGCTACTTCCCAATAACAATCCCACAATGCAATAACAAACCCATAATGCAATAGGCTGCCAAAGGAACAGCCCCATCACTTGAAAATTTCAAGACCCACCTTTAGATTATTTCCATTTAAATCGACTTTCAATATCAGGGCTTCCACCTCGGCAGCTCATGCCTGGTTTAGCCAGCACCACTCATACAGTTGTTGGCAGAATATGGATATTAGCTGACAACTAAAGCAGGAGCAGCAGCTGTGACAAATTGCCTTCATATCTATTAATTGTTCGAGCCACAGTTTGGTTCAGACACCCCGAAACTTAATCTAAATCTCTCAATCATATCTTACAGAATTAAAAAAAAATGATGAATGAGTTGGATTGATATGTTGCCTTTCACAAGCTCGTAGAAACATAGAAGATAGGAGCAGGAGGAGGCCATTTGGCCCTTCGAGCCTGCTCCGTCATTCGTTACGATCATGGCTGATCATCCAACTCAGTAGCCGAATCCTGCTTTTCCCCAATAATCCTTGATCCCATTCACCCCAGATGTTACACCCAGCCGCCTCTTGAATGCATTCAATGTTTTGGCATCAACTACTTCCTGTGGTAATGAATTCCACAGGCTCACCACTCTTTGGGTAAAGAAATGTCTCCTCATCTCCGTCCTAATTAGTCTATCCTAAATCCTCAGACTGCGACCCCTGGTTCTGGATTCCCCCACCATTGGGAACATCTTTCCTACTCTGTCTAACCCCATTAGAATCTTGGAGTCTGGTGACACAGGTCAAATTCCATTACCGCAGCTGGTAAAATTAAATTCAAATTATAAAATCTATCCTTTAGGGAAGGAAATCCACCCTCCTTACCTGGTCTGGCCTACACGTGACTCCAGAGCCACAGTGGTGTGGTTGACTCTCAGCGGCCCTCTGAAATGGTCAAGCAGGCCCCTTACCTTATGCACAGTTATAGCCGGGCAATAAATGCTGGTGATGCCCACATCCAACAAAAAAACACAGTGGAATTTTCCAGTCGCACCCCCAAAATCGGAAAATCCCACCCAAGGTCAACGGACCTTTCCATGGTCCGCCCCTCGCCCACTCCAATTTCCCCTACGTTTTTCAAATTGGAAAGATTTCATTTTTGCCCAGTGTTCAGCTCATCTGTGACCACCAGGAACTCCAACTACACTCAAGAAGCTTGACACCATCCAGGACAAAGTAGCCCATTTGATTGGCATCTACAAACATTCAGTCCCTCCACCACCTCTGCTCAGTAGCAGCAGTGTGTACTATCTACAAGATGCACTGCAGCAATTCACCAAAGATCTTTCGACAGCACTTTCCAAATCCACGAACACTTCCATCTAGAAGGACAAGGACAGCAGATACTTGGGAACACCACCACCTACAAGTTCCCTCTGAGCCACTCGCCATCCTGACTTGGAAATATATCGCCGTTCCTTCACAGTCGCTGGGTCAAAATTCTGGAATTCCATCCCTAACGGCACCGTGGGTCAACCCACAGCGCGTGGACTACAGCGATTCAAGAAGGCAGCTCATCACCACCTGCTTAAGGGCAACTAAGGATGGGCAATAAATGCTGGCCAGCCAGCAATGCCCACGTCCCACAAATAAGTTAAAGAAAAACAGAAATCATGGGGATTGCTGTGACTCCTCCATTCTGTGACAGTCACATTCCCTACAGGTTTTTGAACTTTTGCACAGCATGAGTGGGTGTTTCCATGGAGACCAAAGACTACTTTCCGCAGAGCTGGCTGATGATTGCTGTGAGGAGATCTCTCACTGATGCAGTGAGGTGTGACAGAAGCCACAAGACCGCAAGGGTGATTGAGCCATTGCTAATAACGGTGCTTTGAGGGATTTGAGGATGGTGTATGCACTATCGAGGATCTTCAGAATGGTCGCGATCCTCTGTGGCCACACAGCATTGCACTGTATAGAGGACCAGTGTTGTGAGAAGAGGAAGGCGCAAAGGAGGAGAAGGGAGGGAAGAAGATAGGAAGAGGAAGGGGAGCCAGATGTGGCCAAGATCTCTGCAGCGTCATACTTGATTGCTCAAGAGGCTGGTGCTTCTTGCATACAGGCACACTTCATCCAATCAGGGTGTGTGAGGCCGTATGGTAATACAATCATAAAACCATTTGCCCACCTCCACTCCACCAGATCAACCCCACTGTCAACAATCCAGCCATCACATACATACCCTATCTTTAACCTGGTCTCCTGAAAAATCCCCTACAGTGCAGAAGGAGGCTATTCGGCCCATTGAGGCTACGCCAACTCTCTGACAGAACATCTTACCCAGGTCCTATCCCTGCAACCCCATGTATATCCCCAACCAGTCCCCCCCAATCTACGCATCTTGGGACACAAAGGGACAATGTAGCATGGCCAACCACCCAAATTCGCACATTTTTGGAGTGTGGGAGGAAACCGGGACACCCGGGGGAAACCCATGCAGACATGGGGAGAACATGCAAATTCCACATAGATAGTGACCCGCTGCTAGAACTGAACCTGGGTCCCTGGCGCTGTGAGGCGGCAGTGCTAACCACTGTGCCACCGTGTCACCCCAGGATCCAGGGTACAACAAGTTGGACACCAGAAAAATAAAGAGTTTGAATAAAGTGCTTGATTCATTTAAATAAGTTTATACATGTAAGGTCATGGGTGTTGCTATACACACTCAAGTGGGTCTCCTTGTGCAACTGATAACTCTGTTCTGGTACCATGCCCTAAGAGGGCATTGGAGACCATAAACTTCCATGCATTGCTCATAGTTGAGCAAGATATAGCAGTGGTTTGTCATTGCTGCCATTCTCTGGCTGGCCAGGAGACTTTCCCATTCTAAATTGCCCTTAGTGTCCCAAGATGTGTAAATTAGGGGGATTAGCTGGGTAAATACATGGGGTAACAGGGATAGGGCCTGGGTAAGATGCTCTGTTGGAAAGTTGGTGCAGGCTTAGTAGGCCGAATGGCCTCCTTCTGCACTGTAGGAATTCTATGATTCCTTTAGGAGACCAGGTTTTGGCATTTTGGAAGAATTCTCTTCCTCCGATAGGTGAGATGCCCGTGGGATTATTTACTGGGTTTTGGAGCTTGGAAGGACCTCAACTGAAGATTGTCCCATCTGCATCCTTGAGGAAGGAAGCAGCAAGAGGGGGATCTATCTGAAGGGGAAGGGGCAATAAGGGCTGAGCATAGTAACCATTTCAGTCTGCCCTTTCTACATCTCCAAATCCAAAGCCCACCTGCGCCTCCCTGTTAGCCAGTAGCTGGAGAGGGCTTGGCTGCATTTCAGTGAAGCTTTGAATCATAGAATCTCTACAATGCAGAGGAGGCCATTCAGCCCATCAACTCTGCATCAACTCGTTGACAAAGCATCTTAACCAGGCCCTATATCCAAAACCCCATGTATTTACCCCACCTAGCCCCCAGGGCTACACATCTTTGGACACTAAGGGGCAACTTCAGCATGGCCAATGTGCCTTACCTGCACACCTTTGGACTTTGAAGTGGGAACGTCTTCATCAATAGCAGTCAATGTGTACAGACATTTAATCTTCACCAATGGCTTGATTTCCCATATGGGTAATCCTCCTTCCATAGAGTTGGACATCAACAACACTGCCTGAGATAGGGTGCACTCATACGGGATAGAACCAGTCTCTCTGCAAGGCTGCAATCTATCTCTGGAAATGCTGAGAGAAGAACAGGCGTTTCCCATTCTTGCCTTTTCCTGGCTGATCTCTGAGGCTCTGCTTTTACTCTCAGCTGGACAGACGTCCGAGTGTACAGGGACTCTCCATTGCTGTCCCTGTGTCCCAGGCTTCACTCTTCACTGCCTGACTAAGTGGAGTTTCAACAACACTCAAGCTTGACACCGCCCAGGACAAATCAACCCGCTTGATTAGCATCCCATCCAGTTCACTCCCTCCACCGCCAATGACCGTGACAGCAGATTGTACCATCGACAAGACGCACTGAAGCAATTCATCAAAGTTCCTCCGACAACAATTCCTGAACCCGGGCTCTCAACCAACTACAAGGACAAAGGCAGAAGTTGCATGGGAACACCACTGCATGGAAGTTCCCCTCGATGCCACTCACCATCCTGACTTGGAAATATATCACCGTTCCTTCACTGTCGCTGGGTCAAAATCCTGGAATTCCTTCCCTAACAATGGGCGGTGTATCTACATCACATGATCTGTAGTAGTTCAAGATGGCAGCTGACCACCACCTTCTTAAGAACAACTTAGGATGGGCAATAAATGTTGACCCAGCCATCAGCGCCAACGTCCCACGAATGAAAACATTTTTAGAAATCACTATGCTCAGACTTTGTGTTTGGTCGGGAAATTGGGAAGTTGGATGTTAACGCTGTAACAGAGTTAAAGAGCTGAGGCTAAGTCCATTTGTCCAACAGATGGGTTTCCGACTCTTTACCAGCTCCCCAGCCTCTGCCGCAACTGGTCTCTTACTATAATACTCTACCCATACTCATGGTTGTAACACTGGGACATAATAGCCAATTTGCAGATCGTAAAGTCCCACAAACAGCAATGTATTAATGACCAGATCATCTGTTTTATTTTGTGGTGTTGATTGAGGGATAAGTAGTCCAAGATATGAGGGTAAACTTCCCCTTGGAAAAGTGAACAGTCGCTACTGTTCACCAGATTGATTCCGGCAGGGATGAAGGGTTGACACATGAGAAGAGAATAAACGGTTTGGGATTATACCCACTGGAGAAGGATAAGAGGGGATCTGATCGAAATATATGAAATTCTAAAAGGGATTGATAAAGTAAATTTAGACCAAATGTTGCGCCTTGGGAGCAGGGAGGGGGGCGCAATCTAGAATAAGAGGTCACAGGTATAGTTTGAGAGGCGGTAGATTTAAAACTGAGGTGAGGAGGAACTACGTCTTGCCTGGGGTGGTGCATTTGTTAAACTCCCTGCTCCATAGAGCAGTGGAATGTCAGTCATTAAGTGGTTTCAAGAAGGAGATAGATATATTTCTGGTTTTTAAAATGGGTTCAAGGGATATGGGGAACAGATAGGGAAGTGGATTTGAGACCAGGGAGAGATCAGCCAAGATCTGATTGAATGACAGAGCAGGCTGAAAGAGCTGAATTTTCCTATTCCTGTATGTAATTCCTATGTTCCGATGTACTCATTCCAAAGTCTTACCCCAAGGAAGCTGATCTACGAACATGAGTCTGATCATTCCATAATGGAAAATATCAAAGTCCCAGCCCTAACTGTATTGCAGGTTAGTAAGGTTCCAGACTTTATGATTCATCATTCATTTTATTTAGGGTTAGAGAAAAAAAATCTTAGTCGTGCATAGAATTGACAAAAAAGGCCCTAAAACAGAATTAAACTAAATGGTTAATGAATGCTATTGACATTATAGAAATGATAGTCAAAAATGTAATGAAGAATAAGGACCAGTCAAATAACTAGTCCAGTTAGAACTCACCCTGTAGTTTCTCTTTCAAATAAAAATATAACCTGCAATGGCGAATCATTGAGCAGTGCGTGGGTGGATTTGCACCTCAACTCTTTATCTAGCAACCTATGGAAATATTTACGTCAAAAAATGGTTTTGACTGTTTACGCTAAATGCTATTATCTAGAGCATCCACCAAACCTCAAAACTGCTCAGTTATTCAACAGTGGAACAAGTGACAGCCTGGATAACTAATAGAGAGAGAGAGATGAAGGAATTAAGAGCTTTTGACAGATTAAAATGTGGGATGTATTGAGAGGTGCTACGTGATGGACAGATTCTTGACACAGCATGCAACTGAAAGGTAAGATTTCAGTTTGTGAATGATAAATTACTTATGTTGGTGCCTGGAATGCATCATTTCCAATACTGGGCACCCATTCTCGATCATTATGATACAGGAAAAGCAAGTTCCTGAAACTGGGACAGCTCATTCATTTGTACGTTTGGATTTGGCATTTTGTTTTTAAGGGACATGAGTTATCTGATTGGTTTATTTTGGGAATGATGTTGAAATGCGAACAAATATTGAAGTTGAGATTGAAGAAGCATTTATGTAGCACCTTTCCCAAACTTTAAGATGTCCCAAAGCACTTCACAGCCATTGATGTATTTCTTGAAGGATTGTCACTGTTGTAATTCAGAAATCTATCCTTTCCACTGCCGGCCCCCCGTCACCCATTATGCTTTCCAAGCCAATTCAAACATTATAGTATGGGTGATGTTACAAAACGCCAGGCACCTCCATCCAGAGAGAGAAGGAAAGGAGTGTGAGGCCACAGAAATTGCTGGAAATACTCAACAGATCCAGTGGCATCTGTGAAGAGAGACAGAGACAACGGCCGTGATTTTCCAGCCCCGTCGCACCTGCGCAGATCATGTTAGGGTGGGGGGCGGGGTGGCCACAGAATCACGGGTAAGGGGTATTATCCATTCAGCGTGCCAGCAGCAAATCCCATTGCGATCTTCCCAACCACTGTAACAACTTAAATATGCAGAGTCCGTATGAGGCCAGTTCTCCCTGGTTCCAGAAATTACCAACCCTCGGGTGCTGCGGGAACTCGGTGACAAAGACGGAGGCCAGGTGCAGTGGCCACACCGGCAGAGGAGGGGCTCGGGGAGGGGAGGGCAGGACTCAGAGGCTATTGAAGCCTCCTGGGTGGCCTGGGACATGGTTGGGTGGTGCCCACTTGGCAGTGCCAACGTGACACAGACAGGTGGGCACTCTCAGAGTGCCAGGGGCAGTGCCAATGGGGTGGAGCTGGAAAGGGGTGGGGCCTGAGAGGGTGGGGCCGAAGGGGAGTAGGGTCTGAGGGGGTGGGGCATGAAGGGTGTGGCCTGAGTGGGTGGGGCCTGAGAGGGTGGGGCCGAAGGGGAGTAGGGTCTGAGGGGGTGGGGCATGAAGGGTGTGGCCTGAGTGGGTGGGGCCTGAGAGGGTGGGGCCGAAGGGGAGTAGGGCCTGAGGGGGTGGGGCATGAAGGGTGTGGCCTGAGGGGGTGGGGCCTGAGGGGGTGGGGCCTGATCAGGGCGGAACATGAAGAGGTGGGGCCTGAGGAGGGTGGGGGCCTGAGGGGGTGGATTCTGATGGAGGTGGGGCCTGAGGGGGGTGGGGAATGAAGGGGGTGGATTCCGATGGAGGTGGGGCCTGAGGGGGGTGGGGGCCTGAGGGGGTGGATTCCGATGGAGGTGGGGCCTGAGGGGGGTGGGGGCCTGAGGGGGTGGATTCCGATGGAGGTGGGGCGTGAGGAGGGTGGGGGCCTGAGGGGGTGGATTCTGATGGAGGTGGGGCCTGAGGAGGGTGGGGGCCTGAGGGGGTGGATTCTGATGGAGGTGGGGCCTGAGGGGGGTGGGGAATGAAGGGGGTGGATTCTGATGGAGGTGGGACCTGAGGGGGGTGGGGGCCTGAGGGGGTGGATTCTGATGGAGGTGGGGCCTGAGGGGGGTGGGGGCCTGAGGGGGTGGATTCCGATGGAGGTGGGGCCTGAGGGGGGTGGGGAATGAAGGGGGTCATGATGAAGCAGGATCATGAAGGGGGATTCATTGGAAGGGTCCCAATGCCCTGACGCTGGTGATCTTTTGTTGGGGAGAAGGGCGGGGAGACACCGTTTTAGTGCGGGGACAATGGCTGGTTCCCAATGTCCTTGAGAGGAGACTCAACTTCAGTTTGAGATTGGGCAGCCTTTAAAAATAGCACATGATCTCTGTGAGGCCGGGCTTGCCAGTATGTTTAGGCACACACCCACCCACCGCCTCCCACCCACCACCTCAGACCTGATGCAAAACTCGCCACTCAATCAGAAAATGACTAAGTGTGGGAAAGTTACAATCTGATTCACTCTGGCATTTTCACATCCAAAATGACGCTGAGAGAGTGGGATTTTCCTGCTAGGCGTGCCCCAGGATGGGAAATTCCTGCCCCCCCATCAACTGACCTTTAAATGCTCTGGCAAATTTTCTGTCCTGCCCGTCACGATGCCCAGGGAATATTCCATCCTCAGTCATTATCCTGGGAAAATTCTACCCAACATTTCAAAGTAATGGCCTTGTGTTTGGAACAGTTCTGATAAAAGGTCACCCACCTGAAAGGTGAGTTCTGCTTCTCTCTCCACAGATTCTCCCAGCCCGCTGAGTATTTCCCACGGTTTCTGTTCTTATATCAGACTTCCAGCCGCTGAGATATTTTACTTTTGCTCTGGAGATGGATCTAGTGCTAGTTCCCAGGGTGGGCGACCTGCCCCACTGAGATTAACATTCATAAAACTGGGAAAATATCAGGCATGATGTGGGAAAGAAGTATAAGTATTGTCAATGATGCCAAATCTTGGGATTGATAGCAGCATGTACCTTTAGTAGCTGCCTAATTTTCGTTCAGGAAGTTTGCTAATGTCTACTGCACAGTGATGCAATGGTTAACACTGCTGCCTCACAGTGCCAGGGACTCGACTTTGATTCCTGACTGGGGTCACTGTCTGTGCAGAGTTTGCACATTCTCCCCGTGTCTGCATGGATTACCTTCGGATGCTCCAGTTTCCTCCCACAATCTGAAAGATGTGCTGGTTGGGTGTATTGGCCATGCTAAATTCTCCAGACACCAGAGTGTGGGGAATTTTCACAGTAACTTCATTGCATGTTAATGTAAGCCTATTTGTGACACTTGTGACACTATTTCTGAGGCTGTATAAGACTCTGGTCAGACCCCATTTGGAGTATTGTGAGCAGTTTTGGGCTCCCTATCTAAGGAAGGATGTACTGGCCTTGGAAAGGCTCCAGAGGAGGTTCACAAGGATGACCCCTGGAATGAAGAGCTTGTCGTATGAGGAACAGTTGAGGACTGTGGCTTTGTACTCATTGGAGTTTAGAAGGATGAGGGGGGACCTGATTGAAACTTACAGGATACTGTAAGGCCTGGATAGAGTGGACGTGGAGAGGATGTTTCCACTCGTAGGAAAAACTAGAGCCAGAGGGCACAATCCCAAGCTAAAGGGACGATCCTTTAAAACAGAGATGAGGAGGACTTTCTTCAGCCAGAGAGTGGTGAACCTGTGGAACTCTTTGCCACAGAAGGCTGTGGAGGCCAGATTATTGAGTGTCTTTAAGACCGAGATAGATAGGCTCTTGATTAATAAGGTGATTAGGGGTTATGGGGAAAAGGCAAGAGAATGAGGATGAGAAAAATATCAGTTTTGAAGGAATGGCGTAGCAGACTCGATGGGCTGAATGGTCTAATTCTGCTTCTCCAATTCTGGTCCTCAACCACTCCACATACGACAAGCTCTTCATTCCAGGGATCATTCATGTAAATCTCCTCTAGAACCTTTCCAAGGTCAGCACATCCTTCCTTAGATATGGGACCCAAAACTGCTCACAATATTTCAAATGGGGTCTGACCAGAGCCTTATACAGCCTCAGGAATACATCCCTACTCTTGTATTCTAGCCCTCTTGACATGAATGTCAACGTTGCATTTGTCTTCCTAACTGCCGACAGAACCTGCACGTTAACCTTAAGAGAATCTTGAACAATGACTCACAAGTCCCTTGTGTTTCTGATTTCTGAAGCATTTTCCCATTTAGAAAACAGTCTATGCCTCCATTCCTCCTTCCAAAGTGTGTAACCTCACACTTTTCCACATTGTATTCCATCTGCCACTTCTTTGCCCACTCTCCTAACCTTTCCAAGTTCTCCTGCAGCCGCCCTTCTTCCTCAATACAACCTTGTCCCTCTACGTATCTTTGTATCATCTGCAAACTTAGCAACAGTGCCTCTACTTCCTTCCTCCAAATGGTTAATATATATAGTGAAAAGTTGTGGTCCCAGCACCAACCTTTGAGGCACATCATAGTCACAGGCTGCCATTCTGAAAAAGACCTCTTTATCCCCACTCTCTGCCTTCTGCCAGTCATCCAATCCTCTATCCATGCCAGGATCTTACCCTTCACACTATGGGCATTTAACTTATTTAACAGTCTCCTATGTGGCACCTTGTCAAAGGCCTTCTGGGAACCTAAATAAACCACATTCACTGGCTCTCCTTTATCTAACTTCCTTGTTACCTCCTCAAAGAACTCTAACAGGTTTGTCAGACATGATGTCAACTCGACACATCTATGCTGACACAACTCCGCCTTATCATGTACTTCCAAGTAATCTGCGATCTCATTTCTAATAATGGACTCTAAAATCTTGCCAATGACTGAAGTCAGGCTAACAGGCCTATAATTTCCCGTCTGTTGCCTCCCTCGCTTCTTAAACAGCAGTGTTACTTTCCAGTCCTCTTGGTCTGTTTCCAAGCTGAACTGCACATTACCTTAAATCAACGCAAAATACCGCAGATGCTGGAAATCCAAAATAAAAGGAGTCAATGTTGGATAAACTCAGTCAGTCTGGCAATATCTGTGGAGAGAGAAACAGAGTTGACATTTCAAACCCATTTGGCCCTTCCACATCACCCTGTAGGGAGGTCAACAGACTCGAAACATTAGCTATCTTTTCCCGTTGCCCATGCTGCCAGGTCTGTCTGGTTTATCCAGCATTTACTGCTTTTACTGCACGATACATCATTGGATACACATGTTAAGTTACAGGAATTGTTTTAGTATCAAAACACTGTACAGACGGAAATGTAATAATTGAACCTTTGAATTTGAGAGTAGCAGTTGGAGTAATGTATTTATTTGCCACAAGTAGGCTTACAATAACACTGCAATGGAGTTATTGTGAAAATCCCCTAGGCGCCTTTTTGGGTACACTGAGGGAGAATTTAGCATGGCCAATGTACCTAACCAGCTCAGAGCTGGGGGACCTCACCTGAATATCAGTAACTGTTGTATGAAGAAGGTTTGAGGGTTACGTGGATTTGGCAATGCTAAATTGCCATTGAACATCAAGGGATTAGCAAAGTAAATACCTGGGGTTGTGGGGATAGGGCCTGAATGAATTTAGTCTGTGCGGGCTTGATGGGCTGAATGGCCTCCTTCCGCACTGCAGGTATTCAATGAGACTTACAAGTCAATACAAGCTGATGGATCACTCAATCAGAAATATATAAGGCTCTGGTCAAACCCCATTTGGAATATTGTGAGCAGTTTTGAGACCGATACCTAAGGAAGTCCAGAGGAGGTTCACAAGAACAATCCCAGGGGTGAAGAGTTTGTCATATGAGGAGCATTTGAGGAGTCTGCATCTATACTCGATGGAGTTTAGAAGGATGATGGGGGGGAAGGGCAGGACCTTATTGAAACTTACAGAATACTGAGAGACCTGTATATAGTGAACATGGAGAGGGCATTTCCTCTAGTGGGGGAGACTAGAACTCGAGGGCAGAAACTCAGAGTGAAGGGACGCTCCTTTATAACTGAGATGAGGAGGAATTTCTTCAGCCAGACGGTGGTGAATCTGTGGAACTCATTGTCACAGAGGGCTGTGGAGACCAGGCCATTGAGTGTCTTTAAGACAGAGGTAGATAGGTTCGGTTCAATAAGGGAATCAATGATTGCGGGGAGAAAGCAGAAGAATGGGGATGAAAATCATATCAGCCATGATTGAATGGTGGAGCAGCTCAATGGGCCAAATGGCCTAATTCTGCTCCTATATCTGATATCTTTATGGCCTTATTATAAGATAGTAATGACCTGCTGAAGATGAAATTATTTCAAACCGTAACAGATAGAGTTGGCTTTTCCTTGAGAGTTGGTGCTGAATTATTAGGGACAGTAAAAATAGCAATATAAAGTGACACTGAAAGCTCAATTTTATTGGTTTTTCAATGCAGGCTCCGGTGGTTATTTCACAGCAGGAAATATCAGGGAAAGATAACAGGGTGGGATTTTCCAGCCCTGCTTGCCCCAAAACTGGAAAATCCCATCCAAGATGAATAGATCTTTGCCTGATCTGCACCCCACGCCCACTACAGTTCCCATGGTGGGCAGGAAGGAAATACTCCCCCCAACATTTTCGGTGCTCCAGTTTTCACTGAGAATAGGAAACCTAACTCTACCGTTCTATTGTTAATTTTTATTAATTGTTGTTTGTAGTTTCTTGGCTTTGAGAGCGTAAAAGGATTTTGCATCTGCCATTCCACAGTGTCATCTCTCCATGTCACCATGTGCATGTTCTCCAACATACGCAGTTTGTTCGTGACATCAAACGAGTCATCTAATTGCTGTTCCTTCAGGACAATATGTACGCATGCAATATTGGTTACTGTAGGCAGCAGAGCGAGCAACAACAATTTGCATATACATCATCTTTAGTGTAGCAGAAAGTCCCAAGGTGCTTCACAGAAGTGTTCTCAAACAGAATTGCTCACCAAGCCAAAAAAGGAGATATTGGCTAGAATTCTACCATTCCTCCCACGGGAATCGGAACAGGCAAGGGGCAGAACATGGAAAAGTCCATTGACCACGAACAGGATTTTACGATTTTGGGACAAGTAAGATTGTAAAACCCCATGCAGTAGGATAGGTGACGAGAAGCTTGGTCAAAGAGATAGGTTTTAAGGGGGAGAGAGCAGTAGAAAGGCAGAGGTTTATAGACTCCCTACAGTACAGAAGGAGGTCATTTAGCCCATCAAGTCTATACTGGTCCTATTCCCGTAATCCCACACATTTACCCTGCGAATCCCCCTGACTAAAGGCAATTTAGCATGGCCAATCAAACTAACCAGCACATTTTTAGACTGTGGGAGGAAACCAGGGCACCCGGAGGATCCCATGCAGACACAGGGAGAACATACAAACTCACACAGACAGTGACCCGAGGCTAGGATTGAAACTGGGTCCCTGACACTGTGGGGCAGCATTGTTAAACACCGTGCCACCCTAAGGAAGAGAATTTCCAAGTTCAGGGGCTAAGCAGCTGAAGGCACGGCCACCAGTAGCGGAGCAATGACAATCAGGGATATGTAAGAGAGCGGAGTGGAGCAGTGTTCCACACAATTCCTGGAACTCAATGGCTTCAAAGCAGCTAACAACCCAGAGAACTCATTTAGCAGAAAGTGTCAGGGGCAGCTCATGACATCGAATGGAGAACTAATGCAGAAAAATATTGTACACAATTGTAGATACTTCAAGCTGATCATGCAGGGAGGCAGGGTCAATTGATGTTTTACCTTGAAGAATATTTCTGCTATCTGAACGGCGATTCGATTACGTTGATGAAAAGATGTGAATGACATTTGAATATTGCAAAGGATCATCAATGCAAGAAGCTTGTATGCAATGAGCACAGCTCCAACAACACTCAAGAAGCTCAACACCATCCAGAACAAAGCAGCCTGTTTCAGCAACATCTCATTGTCCACCTTTAACATTCACTCCCTCCATCACTGAAGCACATGGCAGCAGTATATACCATCGAGAAGATGCACTGCCTGAACTCACCATGGCTCCTTAGGCAGCACCTTTCAAACCCACAACTGCTACTGTCTGGAATGACAAAGGCCTAAGATGCATGGGAACAAGTTTCCCTCCAAGCCACACATCTTCCTGACTTGGAAATATATTGCCGTTCCTTTACTATCACTGGTTCAAAATCTTAGAACAGATTCCCTCCATAAAGCACTGTGGATGTACATACACCTGACGGACTCCAGTGGCTCAAGAAGGCAGTTCACCACTACCTTCTCAAAGACAACTAGAGATGGGTAATAATAAATGTTGTCCTAGACACTGATACCCACATTCTACAATTGATTAAAAAATTCAGAAATCCTGCAGTTTGAAATATGGCTTGTCGCATATAGTTATGATTAGGTTAGTTAATGAAATACTTTTTAGTTTAGAATCTGCTGTTAATGGTAATGGCAATTCTTTGAGATTTACAAGGAGAAAGTTCAAATAGATGCAATGAATTCAGGGTGGCATGGTGGCACAGTAGTTAGCACTGTGACCTTACGGCGCCAGGGACCCAGGTTCAATTCCAGCCTCGTGTTACTGTCTACGCAGGTTACACATTCTCCCTGTGTGGGTTTCCACCAGATGCTCCGGTCTCCCCCCACAATCCAAAAGATGTGCAGGTAAGATTGATTGGCCATGCTAAATTGACCCCAGTGTCTGGGGAGTTAGCAGGGTAAATATGTGGGGTCTGGATGAGATTGTGGTCAGTACAGGCTTGATGGGCTGAATGGCCTCCTTCTGAAGTATGGGTTTCTGTGAAATCTCTATGAAAGAGAAATAGCACCTAAGGACGAGTAGCATAGACAGTGGCGCAGTGGTATTGTCACTGGACCAGAGATCCAGGGCAAGACCTAGGGACCCAGGTTCAAATCCCACCAAGGCAGGTGGTGATATCTGAATTCAATAAAAACCTGGAATTAAAAGTCCAACAAGAGCATGAAACCATTGTCAATTGTTGCAAAAAACCCATCTGATTCACTAATGCCCTTTAGGGAATCCTACCTGGTCTGGCCTGAATGTGATTCCAGATGCACAGTAGTATGGTTGAGTTTCGAATGTCGTCTGAAATGACATTTAGGGATGGGCAATAAATGTTGGTCCAGCCAGCAACATGCGTGTCCCATGAATGAATTTTTAAATAATCAAATATCAATTTGGTTTAAGATTCAGAATTTTCCGAAGCAAACCAGCCGCAAGTCACAATGTGACATAGGCATTTCCATGGAAAACACTTTAATCGCTGAAACAAATGGATTTTTGTGCTGCTAGTCGTGATAAATGGAAAAAACCTGCTACAAAACTACATAGAACATTTCTCTCTGACATTCAAACATCATGGATAAGGTATAAAACACCCCCATGAGTGGTAGCTTCAGCTCAACTGGCAGCACGTTTGCCTCTGAGTAAAAGGGTTGTGAATTCTAGTGCCACTCCAGCCACCTGAATATAATACATCTAGTGTGGTGATGAGAGTGTGCTGCTCTGCCGGAGATGCCATCTTTCAGATGAGATGTTGAACTGAGGCCCCCGTCTGTCCCTACAGGAGGGCATAAAAGACCCTGAGGCACTATTCTGAAGAAGAGCAGGGTAGGCACCCCTCTGGTGTCCTGGCCAGATTTATCCCTCAATCAACATCTGTCCCAGAGCAGATCACCTGATCATTCTCATATTGATGCCTGTGGGAGCTTCCTGTGTATAAACTGGCTGCTGCATTTCCTACATTACAACCTTAACTAACTTTCAAAGTACTTCCTTGGCTATAAAGTGCAATGGGACACCCACTTTTCAAGTAGTGTTATTTAAATGTGAGTTCTTCCTTTACGTTCATTGGGAAATTTCTTTTTGCACAGATATAGTTGTTTTCAATGCCTCCATAAGACTGTGCATCCTGAAATTGCACTGCTGTACAGGATTTGGACCACCGGAAATTATTCATGTCTAATAGCACAACTTTGACTGCGATTTTTAGTACGTAGAATACGTTTCCCTGCAGCGATCACATAAGCAGTAAAGCCAGTATTTGGAGTTTAAGAATGATGTGTGCCAATCATTGAGCGGCTGATTCATAATCTGTGTGGAACGCAATCTTTTCTTTCAATAGAATGCCGTTGGTTAGAGCCCCATAACACCAGATCAGAGGCAGAATTCCCCAGTCTTACTTGTGCCACCAGCAACGACGGTTGCTGTTTGGTACTCAGCCAAATCTCCATTCACAGCTATTTCTTAAAACAGAGAACCTAAGGATTGAGAAATTTAGTTAAAGTATTTGTATGAACTTTCATGGACCATGCACCAGTGGGTGGGGGGGGGGGGGGTTAATTAATAATTATACCCATGAAAGTTCTTACAAGTACGTTAACTGCATTTCTCAATTCTTAGATTATCTGTTTTAAAAATACCAGGGCACACTTCTGCCGAGCAGTCCATAACAGCACTCAGAAGCTTGGCAGACAAGGAGCAAGAATCTGCAGGTTTTGCAATGCTTTCACTTGTGTTTAATATATCTTACTCGGTGGCTATGCTGCATTTCCATGGGGACATTGTTTCTCTATTATAGAATCATACCGTACAGAAGAGACTGAATAGTCTATGTTTCTATATAGAAACATAGAAACTGAAAGCAGGAATAGGCCATTCATTTTGATCATCAAATTCAATTTCCCCGTGGAATATGACTTTCCTCTTGAGCAAGCAGGAGTTCACTCAATGAAAGAGGCGTAGTGGGAGTTTAAAACCCGTGTTCGTAGGTTGAACCATGGCTTATATCGATCTGTAGCACTGGCCTTGATTAGTTTGCCATGGACATAGCATTTGCTTTGTTTGAATAAAACTGTGTTGGGGACTGGCCTTGGCGAGGCTATTGCAATCTCCTAACACTAAATTACGCACATCTGAGTCCTCGGCAACTCAAACTGAGTTGAGAAAGTGAGCTGGCAGACTTGTGAAGTTGCTTCTTTATCCTAGTTTCACTCTCACCTGCAACAGAATTTATTTATTCATTTGTGGGACATGGGCGTCGCTGGCTGGTCTAGTGTTTACTGCCCATCCCTCATCACCGTTGAACTGAGTGACTCATTAGACCATTTCAGAGGGCAGTTTGAGAGTCAATAACATTGATGTGGGTCTAGTATCACATGTAGGCCAGACCAGGTAAAGACGGCAGATTTCCTTCCCTAAAGGGTACCTGACCCAGACTCTACACAAACTGGAGAACTTATTGAAAGTGTGTCGTTGCAAGCGTTGTGCAATTGAGATTTGCATTAAGAGTGTATGGAAAATATTTTACTCATGACCCGACCACAAAGACCACAAGTCACAACCACTGGCAATGAAGTGTAGCTCTGAATTATTTTCATCAAGTGTACTTCCCCCCCCCACCCCTGTGCATGTTCTAGTTATACCCATGAAAGTTCATACAAGTATGTTAACCACATTTCTCAATTCTTCGATTATCAGTTTTAAAAATACCAGGGCACACTCTCGGCAGACAGGCAAGGAGCGAAAAACTGCAGGTTTTGCAATGCTTTCAGTTGTGTTTGATGTAACATACTCAGTGGCTATGCTGCGTTTCCATGGGGGCATGGTTTCTCTATTATAGAATCATACACTACAGAAAAGTCATGTATAGAAACACAGAAACTAGAAGCAGGTGTAGACCCATCGAGCTTGCTCCGCCATTCATTTTGATCCCCTCTCCCCCTACATATCCCTTCACCCCTTTCGCTCCTAGAACTATATCTAATTTTTTCTGAAATCAGACAAATTTTGGCCTCAATTACTTTCTGTGATAGTGAATTCCACGTATTCACCACCCTCTGGGTGAAGAAATTTCTTTTCACTTCAGTTCTATAAGAGCTACCCCTTATCCTCAAACTAGGACCCCTAGTTCTGGACTCCCCCACCAGTGGGAACATTTTTTCTGAATCTAACCTGTCTAACCCTGTTAGAATTTTGTAAGTCTCTATAAGATTACCTTTGGCCCATCAAGCCTGCATGGACCCGTGTGAAACACCTGATCTCCCACCTAATACCATTTATCAACACTTGGCCCATAGCCCTGAATGTTATGACGTGCCGAGCGCTCATCCAGGTACTTTTCAAAGGATGTGAGGCCACTCCCCTCTACCACCCTCCCAGGCAGTGCATTCCAGACCATCATTCCCCCCCTGAATCTCCTGCCCCTTACCTTGAACCTATGTCCCCTTCTGACTGACCCTTCAACTAAGGGCAACGGCTGCTCCTTACCCATTCTGTTCATCTCTCTCATAATCTTGTACACCTCGATCAGGTCGCCCCTCTGTCTTCTCTGCTCCAATGAAAACAACCCAAGTCTACCCAACCTCTCTTTATAACTTAAATTTCCATCCCAGGCAGCATCCTGGTGAATCTCCTCTGCGCCCCCTCCAGAGCAAAGGCATCCCTCCTATAATATGGAGGCCAAAACTGCACACAGTACTCTAGTTATGGCCTCACCAAAGTTCTATCCAATTGCAATATGACCTCCCTGCTTTTGTAATCTATGCCTCAATTGATGTAGGCAAGTGTCCCACGTGCTTTATTCACCCCATTACTAACATATTCTTCTACCTTCCGAAATCTATGCACAAACACACAAAGGTCCTTTTTTCCCTAAGAAACTCTTACTTTCATGCCATTCTTTGAATACTTCCTGGTCAAATTACTCCTTCCAAAGTGTATCACCTCACACTTCTCAGGGTGATCGAGAGGCCATTATTAATGCAGGTTATACCGAGGATATCCTGATAATTGTAATATAATGAAGGGGGAATGTTAAGTACAAAAATCATGGACAGGACAGTGGCATTGGTGTAGTGTATTTGGCTGGACCTATAATCCAGAGACCCAGGGTAAAGTTCTGGGTTCGAATCCCACCACGGCAGATTTGAATTCAGTAAAATCTGGAATTAGAAGTCAAATGATGACAATGAAACCATTGCTGATTGTTATAAAAGCCCATCTGGTTCACTGGTGTCTTACTCCTGATCCACAGTTATTTGGTGGACTCTTAAAATGCCCTCTGACATGCATTCAGTCCATAACGCCCATGTTCCGGGAACAAATAGAATAAAAAGAGGAAACAAGCAGTAAAAACAACATGATAATAATAGAAGATTTTAAATCTTGCATCAACTCAAAAGAAGCATGACATTTCAAGAAGTAAAGGAAATATCTTTCTCACAAGGCAGCATGGTGGCGGGAGTGGGGAGGGGCAGCATGGTGGCACAGTTGCCTTACAGCGCAAGGGACCTGGGTTCGACTGTCGGCTTGGGTCACTGCTGCCTCACAGCACAGGGGACCCGGGTTCGATTCCCAGCTTGGGTCACTATCTGTGTGAAGTTTGCACGTTCTCCCCGTGTCTGCATGGGTTTCCTCTGAGTTCTCCGGTTTCCTCCCATACTCCAAAGATATGTAGTTTAGGTGGATTGGCCATGTTAGTGTCAGGGAGACTAGCTTGGGTAAATGCACGAGGTTATGGTGTAATGGGGATAGGGCCTGGGTGGGATTATGGTCAGTGCAGACTCGATGGGCCGAATGGCTTCCTTTTGCACTGTCGGATTCTATGAAATGTGTTTGGGACAGTTTTCTAGAACAATTTTGTTGTAGAAATGATAAATGAACCGACCATATTGGGGTGGGGGGGGAGCTTTCCCAAGCCACCAGCCACGGGAATCATAGTGAGTGGGGACCTGTCCATGCAAAGGACATGTTGGCTTCAGGCAGGATTTTCCGATTATGGGGCAAGCAAAATTCCAGCCCTTAGTCGTGAGTAACAGACCAGAATTAGTTCATGTCTGAAAATAGTCGGAGGCTTTCACAGGATGTAAGCATCCGTGGTTAGGCCAGTAATCATTGCCTATACTGAATTGTCCTTGAGAAGTTGGTCTGAAGCCACTACATAGTCTACATATAACGTCGTTAGGAAGGAAGTTATTGCGTTTTGATCTGGCAACAGAGAGGAAATGGTTCCAAGTCAGGATGTAGAGTGGCTTTGAGGGGAAGTTAAAAAATAATTTTCTTCTGCATCTCCTGCCCTTGTCCTTCTATGTGAATGTGGTCACAGGTTTGGAAAGTGCTGTTCAAGAAGCCTTGGTGAATTAGTCATGTAGAGGGTGCACAATGCTGCCAGTAAGAACCAGTGGTGGAGGGACTAAATGTCAAAGATGGTAGTTGGGTTGCCAATCTGTGTCCTGGATGGTGTCCAGCCTTTTGAGTGTTGTCAGAAGCTGCACGCATCCAGGCAAATGGAGGGCATTCCATCACATACCTGACTTGTGCCTTGTAGATGGAGAGAGCCAGGAGGTGAGTTACTCAATGCAGAATTCACTCTCTGACCTGATCTTTCAAGCACAGTATCTATATAATTAGTCCAATTCAGTTTCTGCTCGGTGGTAACCCAGTGATGGTAATGCCATTAAATGTCATGGGGAGATGGTTCTACTCTCACTTGTTGGAGATGGTCATTGGCCGGCACTCGTGTGGTGTGAACGTTGCTTGCCACTCATCTGCCCACGCCTGGATATTGCCCAGATCTTGTTGCATTTGACCATGAACTGCTTCAGTATCTGAGGAGTCATGAATGGTGCTTGGGAATGTGCAATCATCAGCAAACATCTCCACTTCTGACCTTATATTGGAGGCAAGGTCATGAATGATACACCCTCGCTCCCACTTGTCACTCCCGGGCTGCTTTCTCCGCTTTCTGCAGCTCGGGAGCGATCTGACACAGGCGCGCTTTTTCCAATTCTTTTCCAACTGCACATGCGCGGTTCAGAGCTCCGATCATTCCGGCAGCGCTAAGCCCCGCCACAGCACGAATCAGACCGGAGATGGCTGAGACCATATGGGGGCGCCTGATTTCTAAGTCGGATTTGTAGTACGCCCAGAATCGGCACTTAGAATGAAAATGGTAAAATCGGGTCCTATATTCCAAGTTTGGCCTAACTGAGGTTCTATAAAGCTGCAACATGACTTGCCAATTTTTAAACTTTTTAATCTCTTGAATTTGTCGCAATTTTGCCCTTTGCAAGAGTTAATAACAACCAAAGGAAAATTCGAGCATTTTACTTCCTGGTTTGCTGTTTGTGAGATTCCCTTCATGTGATTGATTGCTTTCCTTGCCTGATGATGTCATTGTTGTCTGGAGATCCCCTCAAACTGGAGCCTTAATTGTACTGACAGGGGAAAGGGGAATTCCGCCCACAGGTATCTCTCGATCTTCGAAGTGAATTTTTCTGCTTACTGCAATTTCTGGGCCAACCGCTTTAAGAGGGAGAAGGGAGGATTACAGGTTTTAAGTTTCAGTAAAGTAAGTTTCATAGGGATGGGAAATTAATTGATTTGAAATGTTAGGAGATAAATCTGGAGGCAAAGGGAAGGAAGTATGCTAAAGATGCCTGGCATAATGCAAAACAAAATACCCCAAAAATGTGAAGAATTTTGCTTGTGTACTGCAGCAAGCATCATCAACAAATGAAGATACACCACAGAAAGATGCACAGATGTACCACAGCTTTGTATGGCTCCTGTTCTGACCAAGACCGCAAGAAACTACAAAGGGTCGTGCATGTAGCCCAGTCCATCACACAAACCAGCCTCCCATCCATTGACTTGGTCTACACTTCCCACTGCCTCGGCAAAGCAGCCAACATAATCAAGGACCCCATACTCTCTTCCACTTTCTTCCATCGGGAAAAAGATACAAAAGTCTGAGATCACGTACCGACCGACTCAAGAGCAATTTCTTCCCTGCTGCCATCAGACTTTTGAATGGACCTACCGCGCATTAAGTTGATCTTTCTCTACACCCTAGCTATGACAGTAACACTACATTCTGTACTCTCTCCTTTCCTTCTCTATGAATGGTATGCTTTGTCTGTAAATACATGTGACAATAATAAAATCAAATCAAATCAAAAAGAGATGTGTCAAGCTAAAAGAAGAGATTCACATAAAAGCGAGGAAAAAGGGGAAATTGGAAAGAAATAAGGGGAGCCAAAAGGAATGTGAGAAGACAAGTTCAAGGGACATTAACCGGAACAGCAAAAGGTTTGGTTAAGGTAATAAGTGAAAGAGAAATAGGAGGCCACCAAGGGTGGGACGACAGATAACATGGGAATAACAGACTTGTTAATTTGCATTTGTTTTCACAGGGAGAGGAAGAGCTGAAAATAGCCCAAAATCATTAAGGGAAATAATTGAGTATATTTAATAATATAATATAATTTTTAAAAGGGTAATAAGGAGGAACACGATGCAATTTAAGATAGAAATATCTAGAGGATGTGATGGTTTCTACCGCAACATATTAAATTGCTGAGGAAATTGCAGATGCATTAGTCATCACTTTCCAGAGTTCTGTATTTTGTGAATTCATAGAATTAGAGAATCCGTACACTGCAGAAGAAACCATTCGGTCCATCGAGCCTGCACCGACAACAATCCCACCCAGGCCCTAACCCCGTAACCCTACATATTTACCCTGCTAATTTCCCTGACACTAAGGGGCAATTTAGCATGGCCAATCCACCTAAGCCGCACATCTTTGGATTGTGGGAGGAAACCAGAGCACCTGGAGGAAACCCACGCAGACACGGGGAGAACGTGCAAACTCCACACAGCCACCTGAGGCCAAATCGAACCTGGGTCCCTGGCACTGTCAGGTAGCAATGCTAACAACTGTGCCATTAGATTGAAGAACTGGAAATATTACTCCATCATTTAGAAGTCTCACAACATCAGGTTAAAGTTCAGAAAGTTTATTTGGAATCACGAGCTTTTGGAGCGCTGCTCTGGAATAGACCATTCTGTATCAGTCACCTGATGAAGCACGCGCAAAGCTCTTGATTCCAAATAAACCAAGTGGACTTTAAGCTGGTGTTGTGAGACTTCTTACAGTGCCCACCCCAGTCTAACACTGGCACCTCCACATCATGGCTCCATCATTTAGGAAGAGAGAGCTAGAGAAAGCAGATAACTACAGACCTGCCAGTTTAGCATCATTTCTGGAGGGGTTACTCACACCTATCACCCGATGTAAAATGATTGAGTACGAGGAAGGGCATTAGTTGAGCAAAGAGAATGCTGAAGGGTTAATCACATTTGACTAATCTGGGTTCATTTTGTAAGGTCACCAACAGGCGTGAGGGGATACATTTTGGGAGGACTAACAAGACAAGGGAATATACAATGAACAGTAAGATGCTGGAAAGTACAGAGGACCACAGGGGCCTTGGAGAGGGATAGGGTGGGATTATTGTCAGTGCAGGCACAATGGGCCAAATGGTCTCTTTCTGTGCTGCAGGGATTCTGTGAATAGCTTACAGTGGCTGATAGTCTACCCCAGTCCATCAAGGGCACTTACTGTATGCACTTTCCTATGATCACAATCTCGCCAGATTAAACAGATTAAAGAATCCATTAACTCAACATCCAGCTGCTGATTACAAACTCTAAAAAATTTGCTTTCAATTGAAAAATGAATGTGCCACATGAAAGAAAGTTAGTGCGTTCAGCATTCTGAAAGCTGATTCAGTCTTCCTCCAAGCCCTGCGATAGCGCACTGACAAACACAGCGAAGCAGTCTTAACAATATACAGCACAGAACATGGGCCACAGAACGTCAGCACTGCCACCTCACAACATCGGGGACACAGGTTCAACTCCGGCTTCGGGTAGCTGTCTGTCAGTGTGGAGTTTGCACAGTAAGAAGTCTCACAACACCAGGTTAAAATCCAACAGGTTTATTTGAGAGTAAACGCCACAAGCTTTCGGAGTGCTGTTCCTTCGTCAGGTGAGTGGAGAGTTCTGATCAGAAACAGGGCATATAAAGGCACACACAGAATATTGATTAGAATGCGTGTCTTTACAGCTAATCTGCTATTCAAGTCTTAAAAGTGCAGAGTCTGTGAGCGGAGACAGTATTAAGCGTAGGTTAAAGAGCAGAATTAGGAATGTAGAACATTACAGCGCAGTACAGGCCCTTTGGCCCTCGATGTTGCGCCAACCAGTGGAACCAATCTAATGACCCTCTAATCTAAACTATTCCAATATTATCCATATGCCTATCCAATCACCATTTGAATGCCCTTAATGTAGGGAAAATAGAAACAGGATGAAGGAGACCTTGAACCTGACCTGCCACTCATTGAGATCATGGGTGACCTGTGGCCTAACTCCATATACCCACCTTTACCCTATATGCCTTACTAATCTTGGTGAATAAAAATATATCAGCCTTAGAATCCCTACAGCACAGAAGGAAGCCATTTGGCAAATTGAGTCTGCACTGACCATAATGCCACCCATACTCTACCCCCATAACCCCACATATTTACCCTGTTAGCCCCCTTGACCTTAAGTGGCAATTTAGCACGGCCAGTCTACCTAACCTACACATCTTTGGACTGTGGGAGGAAACCCATGCAGACACTGGGAGAATGTGCAGTCTCCACACAGACAGTAACGCGAGACTGGGAATCGAACCCAGGCCCCTGGCGCTGCGAGGCAGCAGTGCCAACCGCTGCGCCACTGCGCCGCCCCTTTGATCTAATATTAACAACTAAGTCAGCATCAACTGCCACTCGTGGACGAGAGCTCCAGACATCTATTGATGCATTTGAGAATTGAGTTGAGAAATGAGAATTTGAAATTACGAAACGTCCCTCTTCAACATAAACAACAGGAGCGAGCCCAGTTTCCTCCACAACCCATGTACGAATCAGGCCTATCATAGCCTTTTCCTCATCCCTTCTCAATCATGTGTGACAGTTGACTACACCTTGTGTACAGCTGTTTACAAGAACGTATTTGGCAAGGTGTGGTTTTAAAAGCTTATCAATTTCTAGAGTAAATGGACCATTGCTAGCCCCACCCACCTCATCTGATGCAAACAAGCTTGTTATTCAGTTCATCTGTTTCTCGTCTCTTTGATCTTTACCAACCTTTCTCCCTGACGTGGTGATCGTTTGTTTTCTCAGTGTCTGCAACAGTTGAGCTACTTTTGTAATGATGTACTGTCTCATTTTTATTTCCTTTCAGGCATTGTCCTCTGTCTGATACCATAATGGTACAAAGTCTCACAACACCAGATTAAAGTCCAAACGGTTTATTTGATATCATGAGCTTACGGAGCACTGCTCCTTCGTCGCTCGCCTGATGAAAGCTCGTGATTCCGAACAAACCTGTTGGACTTTAACCTGGTGTTGTGAAGCTTCTCAATGTGCCCACCCCAATCCAACACTGGCATCTCCACATCATGATATTGGGATGATCAAGTGACTCACTGCAAGGGATTGGAGGATATGGGTCAGCCTGGGACCCCTGCTTCCCCTGGGGCAGAGAGTTTGCTGCAAAATAAATTCTATTCAGTACTCGAGCTGACTTTGTCCTTTAGGCCTGACTTTACTCAGACTCCAGTTGCAATCTTTCTGGCTCTACGTTGCTCTGCCTCCTTCCATTCTCTCCATTTTGGCTTTTTTCCATAGAATCCCTGCAGTGCAGAAAGATACCATTTGGCCCATAAAGTCTGCACCTACACCCAAAAGAGCATCCCACCCAAACCCTCCCATCCACCCTATCCCCATAACATATACTTAGGGACAACTTAGCATGGCCAATTCACCTAACCTGTGACTCCAGCAATCCGCTTGTCTCTGAACTAAGGCCTAGGAAGCCACTCAGTACAAGAGCAATTAGATATGTGCAACAAATGCTGGGCTAACAGTGAATGCCCAAATCTCATGAAATAATATGTTTATTTTCCCATAAGTTACCAACTCCAAGCAAAACATAATTACTTCCAGCGTCATTCCTTCTCTCTCTCCCTTCATGAAAATGCATGCTTTAAAAGGATTCATGGGTGTTCATGATTCACGGTGGCACAGTGGGCTAGCACTGCTGCCTCACAGCGCCGGGGGCCCGGGTTCAATTCCGGCCTCGGGTCACAGTCTGTGTGGAGTTTGCACGTTCTCCACGTGTCTGCGTGGGTTTCCTCCGGGTGGTCTGGTTTCCTGACACACTCCAAAGATGTGCAGGTTAGTGATTGGCCATGCTAAATTGCTCCATGGTATCCCAAGGTTTATATGTTAGATGGATTAGCCATGGTAAATGTGTGGGGTAAACACAGTAAGAAGTCTCACAACACCAGGTTAGAGTTACAGGGATCAGGTGGGGAGAGCGACTGGGTAAAAAAATGTACTGGATCAGAGAGTCGGTGCAGACTCGATGGGCCAAATGGCCTCTCCTGCATCGTAAGGATTCAACGATTCTGTGAAATAAGGCCATAAGATATAGGAACAAAATTAAGCCATTTTCCCCATTGAGTCTGCTGTACCATTCCATCATGGCTGATATGATTTTCATCCCCATTCTCCTACCTTTTCCGTAGCCCTTGATCCCCTTATTGATCAAGAACCTATCCATCTCTGTCTTAAAGACACTCGGTGATCTGGTCTCCACAGCCCTCTTTGCCAATACACAGATTCACCACCCTCTGGCTGAAGAAATTCCTGTTCATCTCAGTTTTAAAGGCACGTCCCTTCAGTTTGGGTGTAGGGGCCAGTAAGGAAGGAACTTGCCGTTCACTATGCTGACAGCAGCCTGCAGAGTTTTGACAGGTTTGGGCATCAAGTCTACCAGCAAGGAGCAGGGTATCTCTGGAAGCAGACTCTGAATTTCCACATTTAACACATTCCAGATTGTGGATAAAGATCAAAGAAAATTACAGCACAGGAACAAACCCTTCAGCCCTCCAAGCCTACCTGATTTAACCTAAACCCCCTACTCATCCAGAGACCATATCTCTCTATTCCCATCCTATTCACATATTTGTCAAGACACCCCTTAAAGTCACTATTGTATCCTCTTCCGCTACCTCCCCTGGCGACGAGTTCCAGGCACCCTCTACTCTCTGTGTAAAAAATCTCCTTTAAACTTTGCCCCTTGCACCTTAAACCTATCCCCCCAGTAATTGACTCTTCCACCCTGGGAAAAAGCTTCTGACTATCCACTCTGTCCACGCCTCTCATAATCTTGTAGACTTCTATCAGGTCACCCCTCAACCTCTGTCGCTCCAGTGAGAACAAACCAAGTTTCTCCAACCTCTCCTCAGAACTAATGCCTCCATACCAGGTAACATCCTGGTAAATCTTTTTTGCACCCTCTTCAAAGCCTCCACATCCTCCTGGTAGTGTAACGACCAGAATTGGAGACTATATTCCAAGTGCAGCCTAACTAAGGCTGTATAAAGCTGCAACATGATTTGCCAATTTGTAAACTCAATACCCTGGCCGATGAAGACAAGAATACTGTATGCCTTCTTGACTACCTTCTCTGACTGCATTGCCACTTTCAGTAACCTGTGTACCCAGATCCCTTTGCCTATCAATACTCCTAAGGGTTCTGCCAGAGTAAAATGAAGTTTATTTATTTATTAGTCACAAGGAAGGCTTATCTTAACACTGCAATGAAGTCACTGTGAAATTCCCCTAGTCGCCACAAGCCGGCACCTGTTAAGTCAACGCACCTAACCATCATGGCTTTCGGACTGTGGGAGGAAACCAGAGCACCTGGCGGAAACCCACGCAGACATGGGGAGAATGTACAAACTCCACACAGACAGTGACCAAGCCGGGAATCGAACCCAGGTCTCTGCCGCTGTGAAGCAGCAGTGCTAAACACTGTGCCGTCGTGCCGCCCAGTCCCTGTCAGATTCACTCTGTGGAAATGAATAATAACCTCATCATTACTAAC
Organism: Carcharhinus amblyrhynchos; assembly: GCF_965287045.1. Taxonomy (NCBI): domain Eukaryota; kingdom Metazoa; phylum Chordata; class Chondrichthyes; order Carcharhiniformes; family Carcharhinidae; genus Carcharhinus; species Carcharhinus amblyrhynchos. The sequence continues at coordinate 16,571,119 of NC_137346.1, forward strand.
CCAGCAAAATCCCCGGCCAGTGCCTCATAACATTTCGTACAAGCTTCCTGATTATTACCCCCCCAGCATCCCTCCAGCTCAGGTCGGTTAAACTCTTGACCCTTTCACCGTCCAGTGGGTGGCACTGCCTAGCGTTACAGAGCTGCTGTCACTAGTCCAATTCAGGTGTGTATATACTGCCCACTAGTGGGGGAAACAAAGTCACAGTCGCCTGTTATTTACTCAATTTGGAGAAGTTTGGGGAACTCAAACTCAGGATGTTCCTGGTCAGCATAGTTTAAATATACCTCTGACTGTCTCACACCCTGCGTTAGATCAAACCCCTGAGATTTTGGAGAAAAGTACCTGGTATACCATGTTACGGCATGTAAGTGAAAGAGACAATCCTTCACACCTTAATGACCTGGTCTCCACAGCCTTCCACGGCAAAGAGTTCTGCAGATTTGCCACTCTCTGGCTGAAGAAATTCCTCCTCATCTCTGTTCTAAAGGATTGTTCCTTTAGCCAGAGGTTGTGCCCTCTGGTTCTGGTTTTTCTTACTAGTGGAAACATCCTCTCCACTTCCCCTCTACCCAGGCCTCACCACATCCTGTAGGGCAGTTGCATCCATCTCACTCAATTGACAATGATGACCACATTTCAAAAGTAACTTATTGGCTTTAAAGTGCTTTTGGATTCATGTGCTTATCTAAAAGTCCCTAATCGCCCTTATCATAGCTGCCTGTACCACCACCATTAGCAGCATGTTCCAGACACCTATCACTCTCTATGTAAAAAACTTACCCCTCACAGCTCCTTTAAACTTTCCCCTCTCACCTTCAGTGTGTTTCTCCTAGTATTAGACATTTCAACTCTGTGAAAAAGATTCTGATTGTCAACCCTATCTGTGCCTCTCATAGATAGAGTTCTATCATGTCTCCCTTCAGCCTCCTCCGTTCCAGAGAAAACAACCCTATTTTGTCCAGCCTCTCCTTATAGCTCATACCCTCTAATCCAGGCAGCATCCTGGTAAACCCCTTCTGCACCCTCTCCAAAGCCTCCACATTCTTCCTGTAATGTGGCAACCAACATTTTGATTTGATTTGATTTATTATTGTCACATGTATTAAAATACTGTGAAAAGTATTGTTTCTTGTGCGCTATACAGTCGAAGCATACCATTCATAGAGAAGGGAACGAGAGAGTGCAAATTGTAGTGTTACAGTCATAGCTAGAGTGTAGAGAAAGATCAACTTAATGTAAGGTAAATCTATTCAAAAGTCAAACAGCAGCAGAGAAGAAGCTGTTTTTGAGTCGGTTGGTATGTGACCTTGACTTTTGTAACTTTTCCCCAATGGAAGAAGGTGGAAGAGAGAATGTCCCAGGTCCATGGGGTCCTTAGTTATGCTGTCTGCTTTGCCAAAGTAGCGGGGAAGTGTAGACAGAGTCAATGGATGGGAGGCTGGTTTGCATGATGGATTGAGCTACATTCATGATATTTTATAGTTCCTTGCGATCTTGGGCAGAGCAGGAGCCATACCAAACTGTGATACAACCAGAAAGAATGCTTTCTATGGTGCATCTGTAAACGTTGGTGAGAGTCGTAGCTGACATGCCAAATTTCCTTCGTCTTCTGAGAAAGCAGAGGCATTGGTGGACTTTCTTAACTATAGTGTCGACATGGGGGGAGGCGAGGACAAGTTGTTGATGATCTAGATACCTAAAAACCTGAAGCCCTCAACCCTTTCTACTTCATTCCAATTGTTGTAGACAGGGGCATGTTCTCCTTCACACTTCCTGAAGTCGATGACAATCCCCTTTATTTTGTTGACATTGAGGGACAGATTATTGTCACTGCACCAGTTCACCAGATTCTCTATCACGTTGAATGTAATGCTCTAAGTGCAGCCTAACTGAAGCTGCAACATGACTTGACACGCAATGGACAGTGCTGCTTGTCACAAAACCCAACTCCATTTGCGGTTCGTCCTATAGAAAGTCGACAAGATTTATTCTCAATCCAGTTCTCACCTCAACAAGACCCCAGCAGCATTATTTTCACTACCTCTCCTTTACAGTTCAATAAGTTTACAAGTTTAGAATGTGCTGAAAAATCTAGTCGATTGCAAATTTAATCTCTTTTGCTCAGTAACCACAAACTGTAAACTTTTAAAGGTTTTTTTAAATCATAATGACAGCTGGAAAGTGTAGTTTGTACACTGGATATTGTTGAGTTCTAAGCATGATTCAGTTTCTCCAGAGAACATTGCCTTACCTGAGTCAGAAATTTCATTTTTATGAAGGATGATGACCTGGTGTTGTTTAATTTTAAGCATACGGTGGCACAGTGGTTAACATTGCAGCCTCATAGTGCCAGGGATCCGGGTTTGATTCCCAGCTAGGGTCACTGCCTGTGTGGAGTCTGCACGTTCTCCCCGTGTCTGTGTGGGTTTCCTCCGGGGGCTCCAGTTTCCTCCCACACTCCGAAAGACCTGCTGGTTGGGTGCATTGGCAATGCTAAACTTTTCCTCGGTGCACCCGAACAGGCGCCAAGATCTGGTAACGAGGTGATTTTCACAGTAACTTCATTGCAGTGTTAATGTCAGCCTACTTGTGACAGTAAATAAATATCCTGATTCTGCCTTCCACCCCCCCACATCTCTTGATCTCTTTAGCCTCAAGATCTATATCTAATTCCTTCCTGAAATCACACAAAGTTTTAGCCTCATCTACTTTCTGTGGTAGTGAATTCCACACACCACTCTCTGAATGAAGACTCTGAATGAAGAAATTTCTCCTCACTGAGTCCTAAAAGGTTTACTCCTGATCCTCAAACTATGGCTCCTAGTTCTGGACTCTCCCACCATTGGGAATATTCTTTCTGAATCCACCATGTCTGATCTGGTTAAAATTTTATAAGTTTCTATGAGATCCCCTCTCACTCTTCTAAACTCCAGTGAATATAATCCTAACCAATGTAGTCTTTCCTCATATGACAGACCTACCATCCCAGGAATCAGTCTGGTAAAGCTTTGCTGCACTCCCTCTGTAGCAAGGACGTCCTCCCTCAGATAAGGACACCAAAACTGCACACAATAGTCCAGGGATGGCCTCACCAACACCTTATACAATTGCAGTAAAACATCCCTGTCCCTTGAGGCACTCAAATCCTCTTGCTATGAAGGCCAATATATCATTTGCCTTCTTTACTGCCTTCTGTACCCGCGCGCTTACTTTCAGCGACTGATTATGAGGATACCAAGGCTCATAAGTTTAGAAGATATAGGAGCAGAATTAGGCCTTAAGAGTCAGTGCTAGGGCCACAACTTTTCGCAATATACATTAACAATTTGGAAGAAGGAACTGAAGGCACTGTTGCTAAGTTTGCAGATGATACAAAGATATGTAGAGGGACGGGTGCTATTGAGGAAGTGGGGGCTGCAGAGGGACTTGGACAGGTTAGGAGAGTGGGCAAAGAAGTGACAGATGGAATACAATGTGGAAAAGTGTAAGGTTATGCACTTTGGAAGGAGGATTGGAGACTATTTTCTAAATGGGGAAATGCTTAGGAAATCAGAAATACACAGAGACTTGGGAGTCATTGTTCAAGATTCTCTTAAGGTTAACGTGTAGATTCAGTCAGCAGTTAGGAAGGCAAATGCAATGTTAGCATTCATGTCGAGAGGGCTAGAATACAAGAGCAGGGATGTACTTCTGAGGCTGTGTAAGGCTCTGGTCAGATCCCATTTGGAGTATTGTGAGCAGTTTTGGGCCCCATCTCTACCGAAGGATGTGCCAGCCGTGGAAAGGGTCCAGAGGAGGTTCACAAGAATGATCCCTGGAACGAAGAGCTTGTCGTATGAGGAATGGCTGAGGACTCTGGGTCTGTAATCGTTGGAGTTTAGGAGGATGAGGGGGGATCTTATTGAAACTTACACAATACTGCGAGGCCTGGATAGAGTGGACGTGAAGAGGATGTTTCCACTCATAGGAAAAACTAGAACCAGAGGGCACAACCTCAGGCTAAAGGGATAATCCTTTAAAACAGAGATGAGAAGGAATTTCTTCAGTTAGAGAGTGGTGAATCTGTGGAATTGTTTGCTGCAGAAGGCTATCGAGGCCAGGTCATTGAATGTCTTTTGAGACAGATAGATACGTTTTTGATTAATCAAGAGTTATGGGGAAAAGGGAAAAGGGAATGGGAATGGAAAAAAAAAATCAACCATGATTGAATGGTGGAGAAGACTCGATGGGCCGAGTGGCCTAATTCTGCACTTATGTCTTATGGTCTTATGGTCATTTAGCCCATCGAGTCCGTTCTGCCATTCGATCATGGCTGATATGCTCCTCATCCCCATTTTCCTGCCTTCTCCCCATAACCCTTCGCCCCATTACCAATTAAAAATCTATCTAACTCTTCCTTAAATTTACTCACTGTCTCAGCATCCACTGCACTTTGGGGCAGTGAATTCTAGATTCACAACCCTTTGGGAAAAGTAGTTTCTCTTCAACTCTGTTTTAAATTTGCTACCCATTATCCTAAGACTATGACCTCTCATCTCAGAATGCCCCGCAAGAGAAGCATCCACTCCATGTCTACTTTATCCATACCTTTTATTATCTTGAGTACCCCTCACTGAGGTCTTACTGAGTAGCCACCTCTCTCAATATACACCCATTTAGATTATAATCTGCCTTCCTATCATTGCTACCAAAGTGGATAATCTCACATTTATTCACATTGTGCTGCATCTGCCATGCATATGCCCACTCGCTCGGCCTGTTCAAACCATGCTGAAACATCTCCTCACAGCCCACCCTCCCAATCAACTTTGTATCATCTGCACATTTGGAGATTATACATTCAGTTCCCTCTTTATGATGTGAACAGCTGAGGGCCTAACACAGATCCACGGGGAACCACCCCACCCCCCCAACTAGCCACTGACATAGTCAGCAAAGGACCTGTTTATATCAACTCTTTGCTTCCTGTCTGTTAACAATCTTTCTACCCATCTCAAGTCATTATCATGCCCCTTAAATTTGCAAAATAATTTGCGGTGTCAGACCTCATCAAAAACTTTTAAAAGTCTAAATGTTACACATCCAGCTGTTCTCCTTTGTCAATTCCTCTAGTTACACCCTCTCAGAATTCCAGTCAATTTTTCAAGCCTGATTTTTATTTTGTAAATCCATGCTGACTTTGTCTGATTACCCCACTGCCTCCCTAATGCTGAGTTATGAAATCCTTGACAAAAGACTTTAGCAACTTCCCCAATAGGTCTATAGTTCCCTATTTTTTCTCTACCTCTCTTTTCAGGATAGAACTTCAGCCCTGAGTTAGGCTGTCACTTTAGCATCATTTTGTACATGTCACAGTCTAACTCTGGAACTGCCCAGATACGCATTGCATTTTGATTCTCAGCAGGTTTAAGTTTAACAATTGAGAGATGGGGGAACCTGCTGCAGACATCTGAGAAGATGGCAATGCGTCATTTCCTTGAACGACTAGCAGAAGTTCACCGCCACTGAGGACAGTTAGGAGTTAATCACGTTGCTGAGACTTGAGTCATACGTAGGCAAGACTGAATAATAATGAGATTCCGCCCCCCGCTACTCCCCTCCCCCCAACTGAAGGATATTAATGAGCTCCCGCAGTTGGGTTTTAAATGACATTTATCAACTTCTCAAGCGGCCATTCACGTTCTCTGGATTTTAATGCCAATAATATAATCACTCTGCCGTCATATCCCTTTATTTCCCACTCAGGGTCCAGTCTCGAAGAGACAGAGAGAGGACAACATCAACTTGCATTTATATAGCACCTTTAAAGTAATCAACCGTCCCAAGACGCTATATAAATGCATCCCACAGGAGCATTATAAAATGAAGGGTGACACCACAAGCCACATGAGGAGAGATTAGGTTAGGTGGCCAAAAGAGGGAGGTTTGAAGGGGTGTCTTAAAGCAGGAAAGTGAGGATACCGAGGATACACAACTGCAATATGCATTCCTACTTTGACAGGAGCCTTTTCAGTGCTATAGTTTAAAGTTTATTTATTAATGTCACAAAAAGGTTTATAATAACACAGCAATGAAGTTACTATGAAAATCCCCTAGTCTCCACACTCCGGCACCTGTTCGGGTAGACTGAGGGAGAATTTAGCATGGCCAATGCACCTAACCAGCACGTCTTTCTGACTGTGGGACGAAACCAGAGCACCCGGAGGGAACCCTCACAGACATGGGAAGAATGTGCAGACTCTGCATAGAAGATGACCCGAGGCTGGAATTGAACCCGGGTCCCTGGCGCTGTGGGGCAGCAGTGCCAACCACTGTGCCCCCGTGCCGCCCAGGTGGAAACGTAATTGCAAGAGTTTAAACACCTTATCCAAAGAGAGTGAGCACAGATCTGGGAGGGGACAACACATTCAAAGATCGATGAACCTTGTTGTAATAACTCAGAAAGAGTGGTGGCCACCAGGTGGAGTAACTAAAGAACGGTTTATTAACAGGAATAGCTGTACACACAGCGTGAGAAAGATGTTATTGATCGCTTCCACTTCAGTCTCCCTGAGAGAGCCCGTGCTCCACCTCAGTCCAACTGACATGATCTCTAAAATCTCCCCCCTTAAAGAGACTCGCTACTACACTATTATTCAATTTGCCATGTAGATGGCACGGTGGCACAGTGGATAGCACTGCTACTTCACAGTGCCGAGGACCCGGGTTCAATTCTGACCTTAGGTCAGTGTCTGTGTGGAGTTTGCACATTCTCCCCGTGTCTGCGTGGGTTTCCTCCGGGTGCTCCGGTTTCCTCCCACACTCCAAAGATGTGCAGGTTAGGTTGACTAAATTGACACAAGTGTTAGGGGGATTAGCAGGATAAATATGTGGGGTTTAAGGGAATAGGCCTGGGTGGGATTGTGGTCGGAGGACTTTCAATGGGCCAAATGGCCTCCTTCTGCGCTGTAGGGATTCTATGGGTCTTGTCAGTGATTACTTTCTTGGAAACTTCAGAACATTTTGGCCTGTGTTTCCAGAGTCTGAAAAGAATGTTTGATTTGATTTATTATTGTCACATGTATTGGTAATACAGTGAAAAGTATTGTTTCTTGCGTGCTATACAGACAAAGCATACCATTCATAGAGTAAATAGGGGAGAAGGAAAGGAGGGGGTGCAGAATATAGTGTTGCAGTGACAGATAGGGTGCAGAGAAAGATTAACTTAATGCAGGGTAGGTCCATTCAAAAGTCTGCAGGGAAGGAGCTGTTCTCGAGTCGGTTCGTACGTGACCTCAGACTTTTGTATCCTTTTCCCTGACGGAAGAAGGTGGAATAGAGAATGTCCGGGATGGGTGGGGTCCTTAATTATGCTGGCTGCTTTTCCGAGACAGCAGGAAGTGTAGACAGAGTCAATAGGATATTCCTAATGAGATTCGAGGGACAGGAAGAAGATTTTGATCATTACTGACCGGATAGAGGGCAAGAAGGAAATCCTGGTCCGGGATCACGCGTTCCTTATGGAACCTGCTTAATTTAAATGGAGGGAAAGCTGACCAATTTGACTTACTGCCAGATAGTCCCAGCCAGATTTTCTTTTCTACTCTGCCCAGGTTGTGTTTGACATACAGGTTATAGAATCCCTACAACACAGAAGGAGGCCATTCGGCCCATTGAGCCTTTACCGACAACAACCCTACCCAGGACCTATTCCCATAACCTCAAACATTTACCCTGTTAATCCTCCATACACGAAGGGTCAATTTAGCACGGCCAATCCATCTAATCTGCACATCTTTGGACAGCGGGAGGAAATCGAAGCACCCGGAGGAAACCCATGCAGACACTGGGAGAATGTGCAAACTCCACACAGACAGTGACCTGAGGAATTGAACCCGGGTCCCTGGCACTGAGAGGCAGCAGCATGAACCACTGTGCCACCGTGCCACCCCACAGGCCACCACAGTGTGTAGGGACCCTGGAATTGGGTACAGTGGCCCTGAACTGGAGAAGGTGCTGTTAACCCCATCGGAAATATGTGAGTGTGAATAGTGAATGAGGACAGCAGGGGGCTCAGCTCTGAAGCCTACCACAGCTGAATAACCTGCTCACCATTCAAGCACGAACACCCGGAGGCCGTATTGAGGAATGATTGGCAGCCCTGAAATATTATCCAGGGAATCGTGCTTGGCAGAGGCATGAATCAATCAAAGTGAGTGAGTGGACAAGAGTTTGAAAATCAAAAGATGCAACTATGCCTGCCTCCAGCAGGTGGAGCTCTCCACCATGGCGGAAGAAGGTTTGCTGGCACAGCGAGGTACTGCAACCATTATCCTGAAGGGAGGAGGTCAAAATAAGCACCTAATCTCTCACCCACCAATAATAACAGATCAAATTAAAAGAAAAACAGGTGTTCTTTGAAATGAATTTTCTAAGTCAAAATATAAAATGTAACAGTAAATGATTTGAAACTCGGTAAAGTCATTAGCAGAGTGAGAACATTTCACATTCCATTGGACGGTTGTGGGTTCAAACTTCTCAGAGGATTTGAGCCAATATTTAAGCCGATGCTTCCCGTGGAAGTGCTGCATTGTCGGAGGTGCTAACTTTTGGGTGCAATGTTCAGTCGAGTCCTCACCGCCCTCTCAGACGGATGTGAAAGATCCCATTGTAGCATACTTTTCAAAGTGTTGGCATATTAGATAGAAAATAGAACCAGGAGTAGACCATTCGGCCCTTCAAGCCTGCCCCACCATTCATTTTGATCATGACTGATCATCAAATTCAATATCCCGATCCTTCCCTCTCCCCATATCCCTTGATCCCTTTAGCCCCAAGAGCTGTATCGAATGCCTTCTTGAGATCAGACAATGCTTTGGCCTCAACTACTTTCTGTGGGAATGAATTCCACGCATTCACCGCCCTCTGGGTGAAGAAGTTTCTCCTCACCTCTGTTCTAAAAGGTGCCTTAACCTCAAACAATGATTCCTAGTTCTGGATTCCCCCACTGGCATTCTCCTGATATGCTGGCTGATCATAGAATCATAAAATCTACAGTGCAGAAGGAGGCCATTGAACCTGCATCGACAACAATCCCACCCAGGTCCCATCCCCATAACCCTACATATTTACAGTCCCCTGACACTAAGGGGCGATTTAGCACGGTAAAAAGTCTGACAACACCAGGTTTAAGTCCAACCGATTTATTTGATAGTAAACTCACTAGCTTTCGAGGTTACCCCCTTCGTCAGGTGAATGGAGAGTTCTGGCCTCAGACAGAGCATATAAAGCACAGACAGTTTACAGATTACTGATTAGAATGCGAATCTTTACACCTAACCTGCTGTTCAAGTCTTAAAGTGGCTAACAATGTGAGTGGAAGGAGCGCTGATCACAGGTTAAAGAGATGTGTATTGTCTCCAGACAGTACAGTAAGTGAGGTTTTGCAAACCCAGGCAAGTCACAGGGGTTACAGATAGTGCGACATGAACCCAAGATCCCTGTTGACACCGAACTCATGTGTGCAGAACTTGGCTATCAGTTTCTCCTCACCAACGCCGGCATATCCACATCAATTTAGCGTGGCCAGTCAATCTAACCCGCACATCTTTGGATTGTGATAAGAAACTGGAGCACCCGGAGAAAACCCATGCAGATACGGGGGGAATGTACAAACTGTACACAGACACTCCCCTGAGGCCGGAATTGAACCCGGTTCTCTGATACTGTGAGGCAGCAGTGCTAACCACTGTGCCACAATGTCGCCCCAGGTTCAACCTTCGACCAAGGGTGGTCATTGATCTCTGTGGGGCCTCACAGCGTGCAACCTGGCTACTGCCTTTACAATAGAGAACATGCCTGAGGATGTTCTGCAATATCCCACAGGAAGTCTAATGAGGCAGTGCAGGAGATGGCTGGGAAGAGAAATGATGCATCACATCAGAGAGACAAGATTTCAGTGACAACATTGGAGCGGCTGACAAACAGAGACAGTTATTGGAAGGGAAACACAGGAGAGGGAGATAAAGGAGATAATGATGATGGGATATAATGAACGGATGCTACTGACTTTTGGGAATGTGTGAGAGCAGCACCAGACAGACATAAGTGGAGATCTATGACCATCAGTACTCCGGGGAGGTTATCAATCAATGAATATTTTTTTGTGGAAGTATTGGTAGGAAGGATTATTACTTACGTGGAGAAAAACTGCAGCAGGAGACGGTGCAGAGGGACCTCGGGGTCCTTGTGCATGAGTCGCAAAAACCCAGCTTGCAGGTGCAGCAGGTGGTCAGGAAGGCGAATGGGATGCTGGCCTTCATCGCGAGGGGGATTGAATATAAAAGTAGGGAGGTCTTGCTGCGGCTGTATAGGGCATTGGTGAGGCCGCAGCTGGAGTACTGTGTGCAGTTTTGGGCGCCGTACTTACGCAAGGATATTTTAGCCTTGGAGGGAGTGCAGAGGAGGTTTACTAGGCTGATGCCGGAGTTGAGGGGGTTGAGCTATGAGGAGAGGCTGAATAGATTAGGCTTGTACTCGTTAGAGTTTAGAAGAATGAGGGGAGATCTCATTGAGACGTATAAGATGATGAATGGGATGGATAGGATAGAGGTGGAGAGACTCTTCCCGCTCAAAAAAGACAGTAGGACTAGGGGGCACAGCCTCAAGATAAAGGGGGGGCGGTTTAGAACGGAGTTGAGGAGGAACTTCTTCACTCAAAGGGTGGTGAATCTCTGGAATTCTCTGCCCGTTGAAGTGGTGGAGGCTGCCTCGCTAAATATTTTTAAGACGCGGGTTGATGGGTTTTTGATGAGAGAGGGGATTAAGGGTTATGGGGAGAGGGCGGGAAAGTGGAACTGAGCCACAACAGATCAGCCATGATCTTATTGAATGGTGGGGCAGGCTCGAAGGGCTAGATGGCCTACTCCTGCTCCTATTTCTTATGTTCTTATTTTAGGCTGCACTGGGCTCAGGAAAGGCACCACATAAACGCAACTTCCTTATTTCTGAAATTATTGACCGGAACGTATTTAGGATTCCCATTATATCCCCTGTCAATCCAAAATGAACCGTCTTCCAAAGGGTTAAGTTAGAAGATGCACTTTGCAGGGCTAGGGGAAAAGAGCAGGGGAGTGGAACTATTTACTAGCTCTTTCACACAGCTGGTACAGGCAGAATGGGCCAAATGGCCTCCTGTGCTGTATGATAGATACACTGACTGAAGGTCTAATTACCAAACATCCGGGACTGACTTCCTTTCTAATTGAGGTGGATCCTCTGAACTCCTCGTGAACCTGCGCCTGGGCCTGGCCACACTTGCCTTTTTTATTGAAAGATTACTTACAGAAGTTTATTGCCCCTTTGACGAAGAAACTGTTCTGCTGAAAATGTCCGTAACCAATTATTCCGATAGCGACTTCAGCTGGCATCAGCTTTGGCAAGCTGTTATCGTAACCGCCTTGCTCCTCGCTCAGATTCCAAAAGTGTGAGGACACCTCCCTCGCGGACTGGCCCTTTCTCATTTCGAATGATGGATCGGTTACTGTCATCCATAAATTCCACACGGACCGGAGTACACTGCCCCTGCGAGTCAGTTCCTCCAAGATGTTTGGTAACCCGGGCCAGCTTGACGGTCTGAGTCCACGGACCCTCCATGATGGCAGCGGCGCTGGAACAAGTCCAGGCAGCAGGCGACCAAGGGGATCGCCCAACCCGACTGTCTGCCCCTCTACCGCAGTTATATTCGCAGCCAGGTGTCCCTGAAGAGGGAGGATGCAGTGTCCGAGGGCACTGTTCACGCCTTCCGTGCCCGCTGGGCACCGCAGGGACTGGGGTGTATTACTGACCCCTTTAATCACATTTTAATTTGATGTTTTAAGTTTCCTTTCCATTTTGTCTTTCGTTGCCCTCCTCCTGGGAGCTGCCCCTTTTAATTTGTTCCCTCGTCAATTTGATATCGTTTACTTGGTTGGCCAAAAAGAGGGGTAGAACAAAATAACTAAAAATCTCTTTAGCTAAGATATCTGGCCAGATTAGATCGTGCTTGCTTAATGTCCATTGTAAATCAATTGGTGTTTAATTGTATTCAGGTGATGTGTCCAAAGACAGAGACAGGCAGCTTTAAATAGATGTTGTGAGTCAGAGTTTTAAAATTAACCCTTGTCTCTGTAAATTAAAGTTGCTAAATGTGTAAAGACTAAAATCTGGTGTTCTACCCTTGACTGCCTGTTTAGCTGAGTTCTAACACCTCATAATGACTTCACATTAGCTGGGGCTAGCTTGATGGGCGTAGGTGAGCAGTTACTTTACTCCCTGAATTCAATATTCAGTCTGTTAATCCCACTAATTGTGCTAACGATGGGTTTTTAACCTGTTCAACTGCTTAAATAGGCTTCACTCCAGCATGAGCTTTTCCCCGCCTCACTCTCTCATTATGGAGAATCTGGGAAGTGCAGTATGTTGGGTCTGGAATTTAGAAGAGGCAAACTTATTGAGATGTATAGGATTCTCTGGAGGTTTGACAGCATAGATACTGAGAGGCTGTTTCTTCTTGCAGGAGAGAGTAGGATCAGAGGACATAATCTCAGAGTAAGGGGTCCCCCATTTAAGACAGAGATAAGGAGGAATTTCTTCTAGTGGGGGTAGTAAATCTGGAATTCTTACTGCAGAGAGCTGTAGATGTTGGGTTATTGAGTATGTTCAGGGCTGAGATAGTTGTAATCAGTAAGGGAATCAGGGTTATGGGGATAAGACAGGAAAGTGGAGTTGAGGATTATCACATCAGATCGGTCATGATCTCATTGAGTCGACTCATTGAAGCAGACTCGATGGGCTGAATGGCCTATTTCTACTCCTATATTTCTCAGAATCTCTGTCTGATGCAATTATTTCTTTAATATAAAAAGCAAAGTACTGTGAATGCTGGAATCTGAAACAAAAACAGAAAATGCTGGGTAAATCCCAGCAGGTCTGACAGCATCGGTGGGAAGAGAATAGAGTTTCGAGAATAGAGTTTCGAGTCTGGATGATCTTTTATCAGAGCAATTGTTTCACTCACATTAATTAAAAACTGTTTCTCTTTTTGATCCACACAACTATACGTGGTCATCAGTGTAACTTTTCCCTTATTTCTGCTTTCATCGCCTTCTGGGACATTCCAATCCATTTAGAACACATATTTAAAAACCGCTATTGTTTAAAATGAAGATCTGTCTCCCATTGTGTCTCGAACTTGGCCAAGTTGGTTTGTAATGAAAGTCTCACTTTGATCTAATTTGTGGATTACACATGGCTTGGTGATTACTTTAGGATCACCATATTATTGGGAGGCAAGTTTTGCAGTTAAGTATTAGCATCACTCCATTCATGGCAATGAATTAGAAAGCTTTGCCCCTCCCTATAATGTAAATCTTCTCCAGTCTCTCAACCCCCCTGAAATCACCATTGCTCCAACTCTGGCCTCTTACATTTCCATTTCCATTTCCATTGTTCTGTATGTGCCTGACCCAAAGGCTCCAAATCGCTCCCCAAACACCCCCCATTTTTAAGACATCCCATACAAACTTCCTTTGATCAAGTTTTTGGTTACTTTCCTAACACCTCCTTAAATCTCAGTGTCAACATTTGCATAAAATGCTTCTGTGTTGTGGGAAGCTTTACCATGTTCAAGGTGCTATATAAATGCAAGTTGTAGTTTGGGGCTTTTATAGAAGGTAATTTCCTTGGGTCAACACCATTGGCCATTCCTATAGTGATGTTAAGGTGCCAGCTGTGGCTACATGATCACTCGCTCCTGAGGTAGATGTCTGTGATTCCACTCCTGAGGCCTTGATGATGTTTCCAGGCTGACACCACAGTGCAATACTGAAGGAATACTGTACTCAGATGTATTTTTTTTAGGATGAGATGGTAAATGGCCCAGTCTGTCCTCTCAAGTTGAATGTTTAAAAATAAAACAAAATGCCATGACGTTACTCAAAAAAGAATACGAAGTTCTCCTGGTAACCTGGCCAATATTTATCCCTCAAGCAAGATTAACTAAACTGGTCATTTATTTCATTGCTGTGACGATATTGTGCCTTTAATCATGTTTCTCTGCAAAATGTTTCCAGCAGTCCCTAACATTTTGTCGGAATCATTTTGTTTACGACAAGTATCCTCTATTGTTACTGAAGCAGTATAATTGACATCATGTTTGTTTTAATCTGAACTATTGCAGTGGTTTTAGTGTTCCCCTGGGAAGGCAGAGTAGAGCTTGATTGGGATAGTCGACAGGTCAGGTCATATGACTGGGGACAGTTTTGCTTTCACAGAGGATTCCAACTTCGTTTCTCAGAAGCTGTCTGGGGGTGAGAGACAGAGAGGGAGGAGGGAAAGAGAGTAGTGTCTCTTGTTTTCCTCTCTCTGGAGTTGGAGATCCTGTTGTTTGGGTGTTGCTGTTTTAAAAGCTACAGAGAGAGAGAGAGAGAGGTGTCCTTTCCTGTCTCTGAAGACTGGAAGCTGCTAGAGATTGTGTTGGTGTCTTGAGGATATATCCTTCTCGGAAAAGTGCCCCTTGGATCTTTGTCCACAGTGTTAAAAGTTGGAAATCTAGTATCATGTGAGCATACTTACTTTAGTGCGAACTAATTCTGAAGAAGAGTGTATAAATTATTCAGCCAGTTTGAAATTGACCTGTTCAGGAATGAACATGCCTGCCAGAGTCCCCTAGACTTTCAATACCACAAGGAGATTCTGTCTCTGGAGGAAACTGAAGCAAGAAATAACTTCAGAATCTTCACCTATACCGACTTTGATCGATACACCAGCATGGAAGAGGTGCTAAAACTCAATAATCCCTTTTTTATACATTAAAACAATTCAGCAAAGGATGGATCAAATCAAATAGTTAAAGTGGGCACGTTGATCTTTCAGTTACTTGAAGCTCTGAACAACTTTGGGAGTCTCATGCAGCCAGATAGTATTGTGCTCATTGTATTGATCATTAACATCTGATAGTGTCCATTTCTGTACTGTATATAATGCACGGTAGCACAGTGGTTAGCACTGCTGCTTCACAGCTCCAGGGACCTGGATTCGATTACCACCTTGGGTCACTGTCTGTGTGGAGTTTGCACATTCTCCTCTTCTGCATGAGTTTCCTCCCACAATCCAAAGATGTGCGGGTTAACTTGATTGGCCATGCTAAAAATTGCCCCTTAGTGTTCTGAGATCCTAGATTAGAGAGTGAAAATGAAGTGATATGGAGGTAGGGCCTCAGGATTGTGGTCAGTGAAGACTCAATGGGCCAAATCTGCACTATAGCATTTCTATGATTTTTATGATATTGAATAAAAAAAGTTATAGGTTTTGAGAAAAGGAGAATCAGAAGTACGAATTCAAATCCTACTTGTGATCTGGTGGGCTATACTATTGTTTAACTGAAAAAGGCAACTGTGCTGTTGTAGGAGTGGGAGGCATCTCCAGACTAAGCTAAAGGTTTCATTGTAGTTGGTCAATTTGCTGGTAGATAATGCTTTTTGAGCTATGGTGAGTCATATAACTAGGGCAGCAGAGAGAGCTTGAACCTAAGTAATAGGGGGAGGGATCATGGGGTAAATAAAGGGAAAGGAGAAGATAATAAAGCAAAACTTCATTGCAGTGTTAATGTAAGCCTACTTATGACACTAATAAATATATTTTAAACTTAAAAGGCAGTAAGTTTAGTGATGATTAGGGTGTGGCAGGAAGTACAGGACATACAAACCTAAGAGTGCACCAACAGTTAAAGCCAGAGTTTGCAAAAATAGAAAAACAAACTTAAGGCTGTGTACCTGAGCACATGTAGTACTTGTAACAAAATGGATGAATTGCCAGCACAAATAGACATAAGCATGTTTGATCTGATAGCCATTACAGAGACGTGGCTGCAAGGTGACCAATACTGTGACCTAAATATCACGGGTACTTGACATTTCAGAAGGATAGAAAGCTAGAAAAAGTTGGGAGGTTTCCAATTTAACTATAACTGAAAAGAATTGTGTAATGATACCGTGTTATTTTTCTGTATTTTGTTTCAAAGGTGGGGCTGCTTTAAGAGGAGGTGTATACAAAAAAAATCAAATACTCACCATAATTTTTTGAGTTAGGAAAAGGCATTAAAATTCCCAGAGGGACTTGTTAATTTTTTAACTGCTATGAAGTTTGTGGCCAATTGTTGAATAGGATCATGCAGGACCTGCTATGAAATGGCAACCAGCTTTGCAAGAGTTAAATAAACACAACTCCTATTGCAGTCAGTTTTAGAAATCAAAGAATCCTACAGTACCAAAGCAAGTTATTTGGCCCCTCAACTTTGCACTGGCCCTCTGATGCACCCAGAGCCTATCCCCATAATTCCACATATTTCCCCACTAACCTTCCCTAACATACACACCATGGGACACTAAGGGACAATTTAGCATGGCTAATCCACCTATCCTGTAAATATTTCAATATTTAACCAGGTTTTCCAATTGTTGGGGTACCAGATCAGAAACCCCAAGGTATATTCTGAAGCTAGACTAGACCCCAAACATTTTTTGTTTTGACATGAGTGAGGATAAGATGTGTCACATCAGGTGTGATTCTTGTAACAAACCAGGAAACTTTTTTCAAAACAAACTTTATTTAATTATAGTTCAATTATAATAAATGAATTAGCTTAATTTTAAACAATTGAACAACACTTAAACATGATGAGACACAATTCTTAACTGCTAACCTATCACTAAGTTCCAATCAAGCAATATTTCTCTTATAGACTTAAATCCCCTTTTAAAATTAGTTACCAAAACACAGGTATACTTGCGTTGATGTAGGTTACTGGGCTTGGAGTTTTCAGAAGCCTTTGGAGAGAGAGTGAGTGAGAAAGTGACAATGCTTCCTCTGGCAGCCCAGACAGCAACCGCTTGAATTCTAAGATGAGAGTGAAACTGTTTTGTTCCTGCAATCTTAGCTCCTCCTTTTTAACGATATGACTCTTTCTCTGTCAATCAACTGAATCAAAACTCACGTGACAGCATAACTTGGCAGTTGGTGACTAGTGGAGTGCCCCAGGGGTTGGTGCTGGGGCCTCAGCTATTTACCATTCATATAGATGATCTGGAGGAGGGAACCGAGTGTATGGTGTCGAAATTTGCTGATGACACCAAGATTGGTGGAATGGCAAATTGCGCGGAGGGTGTGGAGAGTCTGCGGAAGGATCTAGATAGGCTGGGCGAATGGGCCAGGAACTGGCAAATGGAATTTAATGTTGGCAAGTGTGAGGTGGTCCACTTTGGTAGGAATAATGGTAGGAAGGACTATTACTTACGTGGCGAAAAACTGCAGCAGGCGACGGTGCAGAGGGACCTCGGGGTCCTTGTGCATGAGACGCAAAAACCCAGCCTGCAGGTGCAGCAGGTGGTCAGGAAGGCGAATGGGATGCTGGCCTTCATAGCGAGGGGGATTGAATATAAAAGTAGGGAGGTCTTGCTGCAGCTGTATAGGGCATTGGTGAGGCCGCAGCTGGAGTACTGTGTGCAGTTTTGGTCACCGCACTTACGCAAGGATATTTTGGCCTTGGAGGGAGTGCAGAGGAGGTTTACTAGGCTGATACCGGAGTTGAGGGGGTTGAGCTATGAGGAGAGGCTGAATAAACTAGGCTTGTACTCGTTAGAGTTTAGAAGAATGAGGGGAGATCTCATTGAGACATATAAGATGATGAATGGGATGGATAGGATAGAGGTGGAGAGACTCTTCCCGCTCAGAAAGGACAGTAGGACTAGGGGGCACAGCCTCAAGATAAAGGGGGGGGGCGGTTTAGAACAGAGTTGAGGAGGAACTTCTTCACTCAAAGGGTGGTGAATCTCTGGAATTCTCTGCCTGTTGAAGTGGTGGAGGCTGCCTCGCTAAATATTTTTAAGACGTGGGTTGATGGGTTTTTGATGAGAGAGGGGATTAAGGGTTATGGGGAGAGGGCGGGATTGTGGAACTGAGCCACGACAGATCAGCCATGATCTTATTGAATGGCGGGGCAGGCTCGAGGGGCTAGCTGGCCTACTCCTGCTCCTATTTCTTATGTTCTTATGTATGTCTATGGGGCATTGCTTTTAAATTGGAATTAGCTGACTATTAAGAATTATACTGTGTTAAAGTCTTGTAATTGATAAAAGTTATGCTAATTCTTTTTGTTATATTTCTAACTGTTCATCAATAAACTTTGTTTGATAAAAGCTTCCTAGTGGGTCACTTGAATCATACCTGGAGTGCTTATTCTCTCCAAAATCAAATGTAAAATTTGAGGTCTATGCAAACTTCACAAAACACCTTGGGGTTTCTGGCCTGCGCCTTAACATTGCTGTTTGCGGGACCTTTCTGTAAGGTAGCATGGCCTCACAGCACCAGGGACCTGGGTTTGATTCCCAGCTTGGGTCACTGTCTGCACGTTCTCCCCATATCTGCATGGCTTTCATTCAGGTGTTCTGCTTTCCTCCCACAGTCTGAAAGACGCGCTGGTTAGGTGCATTAGCCATGCTAAATTCTCCCTCAGTGTACCCAAACAGGCACCGGAGTGTGGCGACTAGGAGATTTTACATTGTTAATGTAAGCCTAAAGAAGAAATGCTGCAAAATTGCAGCAGGTCTGGCAGTATCTGTAAAGAAAGAAAAGAGCTGACGTTTCAAGTGTAGATGACCCTTTGTCAAAGCTAAAAGGCTGAGCGAGTGGACGAGGGCCTGGCAGATGGAGTATAGTGTCAGCAAGTGCGAGGTTATCCACTTTGGCAGAAATAATAGTAGGAGGGATTATTATTTAAAAGGCAAAAAGCTGCAGTGTGCTACGGTGCAGAGGGACCTGGGGGTCCTTGTGCACAAGTCGCAAAAACCCAGTCTGCAGGTGCAGCAGGTGATCAAGAAGGTGAATGGAATGTTGGCCTTTATAGCGAGGGGGATAGAATATAAAAGTAGAGAGGTCTTGCTGCAACTGTACAGGGTACTGGTCAGGCCACAGCTGGAGTATTGTGTGCAGTTTTGGTCGCCGCACTTGCAGAAGGATATATTGGCCTTGGAGGGAGTGCAGAGGAGGTTCACTAGGCTGATACCGGGGATGAGGGGGTTAGACTATGAAGAGAGACTAAATAGACCGGGTCTGTACTCATTGGAGTTTAGAAGGAAGAGGGGGGACCTTACAGAGACGTATAAGATAATGAAGGGGATGGATAGGGTAGAGGTAGAGAGATTCTTCCCGCTTAGAAAGGATAGCAGGACTAGAGGGCACAGCCTCAAGATAAGGAGGGGGCGGTTTAGATCAGAGTTGAGGAGGAACTTCTTCACTCAAAGGGTGGCGAACCTCTGGAATTCTCTGCCCGTTGAAGTGGTGGAGGCTGCCTCGCTAAATGTATTTAAGTCACGGGTAGATAGGTTTCTGATAGACAGGGGAATTAAGGGTTATGGGGAGAAAGCGGGAAAGTGGAACTGATCCACTTCAGATCAGCCATGATCTTATTGAATGGCGGGGCAGGCTCGGGGGGCTAGATGGCCTACTCCTGCTCCTATTTCTTATGTTCTTATGTTCAAAGAACAGCAGTGTGAGAGTGAAAGATGAGTCATAGCCACAAAACCAAAGCTGCTAATGTGTGCTCATAGAAGCTGTGAGTGGCCAAATGGCACAGAAGCTTAATGTAAGCCTACTTGTGACATTAAGAAATAAATAAAAATAAAATTGGCTGCTGTGTTTTTCTGCATTATAACAATTACTTCCTTCTATTTGCTTTCCCTTCTCCCTTGTCCCGCACCATAACTACACAGAAGTAGCAGACTCAAAGGTGAAGCAATGAGCACAACTTATTTGGAATATTTTTCATTGTCTTTGTAACTACACACTCTGCAATGCAGGCTAGAAACCAACTGATAAATGTGCTAAACGCCAACCAACATGCAGCACCATTGCAAACCGTGATTTTAATTCTTCACCCTTCACCTTGAACTGGCCAAAGAGCAAATATGTTTCTCCTGCACTCAGTCCCAATGTAACCAGATTCTCCAAACTCTCGATGGCCAATTTTTACACTTCGCTATCACACAGTTTCTTCTCATCTTGGAACTCAAACAAGATTCAACCTGTGTTTCTAGGAAATCTAAACCAAAACATTGAAAATTCTGGAAACAATCAGACCATCCATCAGCATATGTGGAAAGAGCTGGAAATGTGTCTGCACATGAAACATGTGTGGCATGTAGGGCAGCACGGTGGCACAGTGGTTAACACTGCTGCCTCACAGCGCCAGGGACCCAGGTTCAATTCTGGCCTGGGGTCACTGTCTGTGCGGAGTCTGCACGTTCTCCCTGTGTCTGCGTGGGTTTCCTCCGGCTGCTCCGATTTCCTCCCATACTCCAAAGACACGCAGGTTAGGTTGATTGGCTATGCTAAATTAAGCCCAGTGTCAGAGGCACTAGCAGGGTAAATGGGAATAGGATTATGGGAATAGAGCTTGTGGGGTTGCAGTTAGTCCAGACTCGATGGGCCAAATGGCCTCCTTCAGTACTGTAGGGATCCTATGATTCTGTGATTCATTTATCATCTCTCCTCACATGCCAAGTGATTCCTACATTTTCCATCCCTGTTTCTAGGAAGAAGCCCTGGAATGAGGAAGATTAAACTTCATCACCTCAGGGCTGGCAACTGAGTCTCAGATAATCAAAAATATGGGGTGTTCAAATGGGATGCAATAACTTGATCCATTTTCATCAAATGGCGGAGGAAATGAGTGCTCCCCTAGCTATCAGAGAGCGGGGACTTTGAGCAGAATAAGACCAGTGTCACTACAATCGACTGATATTAAAACAGTTAGCTGCAAATAACAATTTGGTCATATAAAACTTCACTAAAAAAAATAGGATGCTGTCAAAACCTTTTGTCTTGCACTCATCAGAACAGATTTATAAATCTGTTTAAGGAAATTTGATTTGAACATTTCATATACTTGTTGAGGCTTGTACAACCTTTGTTTTTTTCTTGTTTGCAATTGGTAAACGTTACTGTTAATTTTCTTTCTATACATGTTAACTGTATTCTTAAATAATTTCTGTTTGGTGAAAGCTCCCTAGTGGGTCAGTTGAATCATAGCTGAAGTGAAGCATCCCATGCTCACTGTAGCCAAAATCAAATTGCAAAATTTATGATCCAAACAGTTTCAGAGAACACTTTGAGGTTTCTGGCGTGAACTATAACACGTTTGTTTAAATTCAAACCAGGCAGGTTGACTCTCATTGGCCAAGGCATTGCCCCAGAGAATACACTAGGGATTGGCTGCCCCCCCCAAGCTTTCATTTGGTTGACAAAAGCACAGTGTATGGACATGTTCTTGCTTCTTGTAATAACAGGACCCTGTGTATGAACATATATAAGTGAGCCCAACCCCAATTGATAGTCTTAAATTGTTTGTCAGTGTAATTCTTACCACAATCAGGATTGTATAACAAGTGCTGTCCAGCCAGTATGTTGGACACTGTCATTTGAATCCACAAGCATGGGTTGTATCGTAAATGGCAGAATCCTTTGGAATATTGATAGGCAAAGGGATCTGGGTGTACAGGTACACAGGTCACTAAAAGTGGCAACGCAGGTGGAGAAGGCAGTCAAGAAGGCATACGGCATGCTTGCCTTCATCGGCCGGGGTACTGAGTTTAAAAATTGGCAAGTCATGTTGATGCTTTATAGAACCTTAGTGAGGCTGCACTTGGAATATAATGTTCAATTCCAGTCGCCACACTACCAGAAGGATGTGGTGGCTTTGGAGACGGTACAGAAATATTTACCAGGATGTTGCCTGGTACGGAGGGCGTTGGTTGTGAGGAGAGGTTGGAGAAACTTGGTTTGTTTTCACTGAAGCGACAGAAGTTAAAGGGAAACCTGATAGGAGTTGACAAGATTATGAGAAGCGTGGACAGAGTGGATAGTCAGGAGCTTTCTCCCAGGGTGGAAGAGTCAATTATTAGGGAGCACAGGTTTAAGATGCGAGGGGCAAGTTTTAAAAGAGATGTACAAGGCAGATTTTTTACACAGAGTGTAGTGGATGCTTGGAACTTGTTGCCATGGGAGGTAGTGGAAGCGGATACAGTAGTGACTTTTAAGGGGCATCTTGACAAGTACCTGAATCAGATGGGAATAGAGGGATATGGTCCCTGGAAGCGTAGGGGGTTTTAGTTAAGTCGGGCAACATGGTCAGTGTAGGTTTGGAGGACCGAAGAGCCTGTTCCTGTGCTGTAATTTTCTTTGTTCTTTGGTCACGGTCAGTACTTTGCCTGTTGCCAAACCTATAATTTCCACTTGCCAATCTATCTAAATTCTCTTCTCATACAGTATAAATTGTTGTTTCCTTTAGATTCAGTATTCTTGTGAATCTGCCCTGATGAGGCCAAGATGGAAAACTTCAACAGCATGTCTCTTTTTTTTCAGCAGTATATAGTTAACTACCTTTTCAATTACTAGACCAAGTTATAGGCATGTACTATCAACTATGCCAAAATATAGTTAGGGTTAGCAAAATACTTGGAAATATGAAAATAAAAACATAAAATGCTGGAAATATTCGGCAGTTTATGGTAGCACCAGTGGAGAAAGAAGCAACATTGATATTCTGGACCTGTGAACTTTCACCAGAACTATAAAAAATTTAGCAATTTAACAGGTTTGATAAGTGAAGCAGCAGAGAAAAAGGACGGGGAGACAAGAATCATAGAATCCCTACAGTGCAGAAGTGGCCATTCGGCCCATTGAGTCTGCACTGACTCTCTGACTCATTTTTGTTTCAGCCAGTACCTCTTCCCTTCGCTATCCCTGTAACCTCACACATTCATCATAGCTAATCCCCTAACCTACACACCTTGGGACACTAAGGGGCAAATTAGCGTGGCCAATCCAACTAACTTGCATATCTTTGGACGCTGGAGGGAAACTGGAGCACCTGGAGGAAAGCCACGCAGACATGGGGAGAATGTGCAAATTCTACACAGTCACCCACAGTCAAAGTCAAGTCTCGACCCCTGGAACTGTGAAGTGCAGTGTTAACCACTGTGTTGCCATTTACTTACACACTAAACTATTAATTCAGAAACTCAGCTAATATTCTGGGTTCAAATCCCCCCACGGCAAATGGTAGAATTTGAATTCAATAAAAAAAAACTAGAATTAAGAATCTACTGATGACCATGAAACGATTGTCAGAAAAACATATCTGGTTCGCTAATGTCCTTTGGGTAAGGAAATCCTTACCTGGTCTATCCTACATGTGACTGCAGAGCCACAGCAATGGTTGACTATCAACTGCCCTCTGAGATGGTTTAGCAAGCCACTTGGTTCAAGCGCAGCAATAAATGCTGGCCAGCCAATGATGCCCATATCCCAGGAATGAAGAATAATAAAAACCTGCAAGTTTTGAAACTGTGCCCAGCACTCCCAAGTCTTCGTCATAACCTATTGCACTTTGTCAATTTTTGCCTGCGTTGAGCTAGTTTCAGCTTCCACCCCTCCTGATCTTGGGCCTCCCCTGTCGCCTCACTTTCTATCCCAGCCTCCTCAAACCTGTTCCGCCATCCCAATGATATCATACTTGATCTGTATCTTAAAGCTCTTCTTAATAGAAGTAACTATTCTGGCCAAAAGCCTCCCCTCGACCAATACCACCACAAATCAATTAATTGCCTGTGGCCCTTGTGTGGTTAATGAAATGTGGACTATGCGTATTGAGTGACTCCACATCAGAAGTAGCTTGTTCTATTTGAAGCACTTGTTGTGAGTTGATAAGGCACTGCGCGTATTATTTGCTCAGCCCGAGCGTCTTCAATACAAATAGAATGGCCACTTTTAGCGCAAACAAACCAATCCAGATTTCAGAGTGCCTGTAACAAAAACCATTTTAACCAAAATATTAATGCCTGGGTTCTGCACCGACTCTTTGCTGTGTTTGCTAATATTGTCAGGGGTGGGCACCATTCAATAATCCCCGATTGTTCACTTATGGTCTTCAGTAACAAACTGATTAATAAAACCAAAGCAGGAGACTTATGATCACCCTAGCTCTGGAGTTATGTGTCCATTCCCATTCATGGCTAAGATTAGCCAGTGCCAGCGTTGAATCTGGTTTAGTACCACTAATATATGGCACCTTTCACAACCACAGGACATCTTAAGCCCTTGACGACCGATGAACTCAAGCCACTGGTGCAATTTAAGAAAATAAGAAGTCTCACAACACCAGGTTAAAGTTCAACAGGTTTATTTGGTAGTAAAAGCCACTAGCTCACTGCTCGTGGCATTTGCTACCAAATAAACCTGTTGGACTTTAACCTGGTGTTGTGAGGCTTCTTACTGCGTTTACCCCAGTCCAACGCCGGCATCTCCACACACAATTTAAGAAATGCAGCAGCCCATTTACACATAGCAAGCTCTCACAACAGCAAGGTGTTAACCACCAGATAAACTGATGTTGACCGAGGTTAAGTGTTAGCTCCAAATCAGGAGACAGCTCCCCCTAATCTTCCTCATGTTGGTGCCATGGGGGTCTGCTCTGTCTCTTTGAGAGAACAGACACGGCCTCAGTTTTACATCTCACCCAAAAGACTGCACCGTTGACAGTGCAGGGCTCCCTGAGTGCTGCACCAGAGTGTCAGCTACGACTTTTGTGCTCAAATCATGGAGAGGGACCCGAACCCACCACCTTGTAACCGTGCAGTTTTGGTCCCCTTATCTGTGGAAGGATGTTCCTGCTACAGAGGGAATAAAGCGAAGGTTTACCAGGCTGATTCCTGCGATAGCAGACCTGTCATATGATGTAGAGATGCCAGCGTTGGACCGGACTGCTAGAATTTTATAAGTTTCTATGAGATCCCCTCTCACTCTTCTAAACTCCAGTGAATATAATCCTAAGTGACTTAGTCGCTCCTCATATGACACAGTAAGAAGCCCCACCACACCAGGTTAAAGGTTTATTTGGAATCACAAACTTTTGGAGCACTGCCCCTTCATCAGGTGAGTGTAGGTTAGTTCATAAACACGGCATATATAGACAAAAGTACTTTGCCTCTTATGCCTGATGAAGGACCAGCGTTCCGAAAGCTCGCGATTCCAAAGAAATCTGTTGGACTATAACCTGGTGTGGTGAGACTTCTTACTGCGTCATATGAGGAGCAACAAATTCAGTTAGGATTATATTCACTGGAATTTAGAAGAGTGAGAGGGGATCTCATAGAAACTTATAAAATTCTAGCAGGCTTAGGGCAGATTCAGAAAGAATGTTCCCGATGGTGGGGGACTCCAGGACTTGGGGTCGTAGTTTGAGGATAAGGGGTAAACCTTTTAGGACTGAGGTGAAGAGAAATTTCTTCACCCAGAAGGTAATGAATCAGTGGAATTCGTTACCAGAGAAAGTAAGGGCCAAAACATTGCTTTCAACAAGAAATTAGCTCTAGGGGCTAAAGGGATCAAGGGATATGGGAGGAAGGTGGAATCAGGATATTGAATTCGATAATCAGCCATGATCAAACTGAATGGCAGAGCAGACTCAAAGGGCCAAATGGCCTACTCCTACTTCTAGTTTCTATAGGCCAGAATGACACTCAGTGAATCAGTGTTGACATGGCTAAGGCCAAACCAGTTGATTCACAACACTTTTTAATAATAGTGTGATTCTGATATCTGAACCCATTGATGCTGCTGTTCCTATTCTTCCAACTTCTTTCAATGAAGGGCACAGACAGAGTGGATAAGGAGCAGCTGCTCCCCTTAGTTGAAGGGTCAGTCACAAGGGGATGGATTCAAGGTGAGGGGCAGGAGGTTTAGGAGGGATGTGAGGAGAAACTTTTTTACCCAGAGGGTGGTGACAGTCTGGAACGCGCTGCCTGGGAGGGTAGTAGAGGTGGGTTTCCTTTAAAATGTACCTGGATGAGCACTTGGCACACCATAACATTCAAGGCTATGGACCAAGTGCTGGTAAATGGGATTAGGTGGGAGTTCAGGTGTTTCTCTCATGCTGCTGCAGACTCGATGGGCCAAAGGGCCTCTTCTGCACTGTATGATTCTATAACATAAGAAATAGGAGCAGGAGTAGGCCATCTGGCCCCTCAAGCCTGCTCCACCATTCAATAAGATCATGGCTGATCTTTTCGTGGACTCAGCTCCACTTACCTGCCCATTCACCATAACCCTTAATTCCTTTACTGTTCAAAAATTTATTTATCCTTGCCTTAAAACATTCAATGAGGTAGCCTCAACTGCTTCACTGGGCAGGGAATTCCACAGATTCACAACCTTTAACGTGAAGAAGTTCCTCCTCAACTCAGTCCTAACTCTGCTCCCCCTAGTTCTACTTTCACCTGCCAGTGGAAACAACTTCCCTGCTTCTATCTTATCTATTCCCTTCATGATCTTATCTGTTTCTATCCCCTCATTCTTCTGGATTCCCATGAGTATTACCCCAGTCTACTCAGTCTCTCCTCATAAGCCAACCCTCTCAATTCCAGAATCAACCTAATGAATCTCCTCTGCATCCCCTCCAGTGCCAGTATATCCTTTCTCAAGTAAGGAGACCAAAACTGTACACAGTACACCAGGTGTGGCCTAGCCTCACTGTTTTTAAACTCCATCCTTCTAGCAATGAAGGATAAAATTTCATTTGCCTTCTTAATTACCTGCTGCACCTGCAAACCAACTCTTTGAGATTCCTGCACAAGGACACCCAGGTCCCTCTGCACAGCAGCATGCTGCAAATTTTTACCATTTAAATAATAGTCCATTTTGCTGTTACTCCTACCAAAATGGATGACTTCACATTTACCAACATTGTACTCCATCTACCAGACCCTCACACGCTCACTTAGACTATCTATACCCCTTTGCAGACTTTCAGTGTCCTCTGCACACTCTGCTCTTCCACCCATCTTAGTGTCATCTGTGAATTTTGACACACTACACTTGGTCCCCATCTATGTAAATCGTAAATAATTGTGTCCCGACTGGTCCTAACCTATGATTCTATGTTCCCTGTAAAAAAGGAAATGATTTGGTCATGTATTCATTAACAGCCAAGAATAGAACCTGCTCTAGTTGTACAACTGCGTATTCAGAAAATAACAGTGCCTGTTTTGATATGAGTGCAGGATAACCCTGAAGCAATGTAACCCTTAGACGTTCTTATGTTATGTGGGTGCTGTGGGTGTTTTTGTAGCTCTGAACTAGCATTCAGACATCCCTCTTTGCATTTAACAAAGGCCCTTTGTTTACTTGGATTTGCCCTTTGTGATTTTATTTATCACTTTGAACCATTTGTCTTTGTTGCTTTTTCCCTCATCTGGATGTTTGTTAACATTTCTCGAATGAAATCAATCTCACAACATGTAAGGCCTTTGAACTGCTGTGATGTTATATATTATTTTATGTTTAAGAGAAATGTTTGAAAATTTAGCTTTATTCTACAGGCAGTCAGTATGTCTGGCAGGAATGCAACTTAGATGCTGGGAAAGCAGAATAATTACTCATTTTAGCCTTGCAAGTGGTTATGTTAAGGAAAGTTAATGGACTTTTGTTTGCTTAGGTTCACCTGGGATTACTGATTAGAGTGATTTACAGGATCATGTGATGATGTGGCTTATGGGCAATGCGGGGTCTATAGCAGAAAGCAAAAAGCTTGTGCGAAAAGCAATTAGTTCTAGCTGGGAATTGTTTGAAGAGAGAGGCTTCTGCAAGCAGCTCTGAATCTTATTTTCTCTCTGAAAGCATCAAGGCTGTCTGCATTCATTGTAGCAAGTGTACTTATGATTGCTAACTGTACTTTAAGTAGCATTTAAGTCTGCAAGAAAAATGTTGCTTATTTGGAACTGAAACAGTGATAAGTAAGAAAGTAAAGTTGTTTGCTTTTCATTTTTAAATGTTGTTGACTGTTAATAATTAAGTTGTTTCATTTGTCAGAGTTATATTTGAACAATGCTATTAAATAATGTTTGTTTTATTATAAAATAACCCTAGTTTGTCAGTAGAATTATTCCTGGACCGAAACATCCTATCACAAAACAGAAAGTTGGGATCTAGTCTGGCTTCCTAATGTAATTTGGCATTCTAGTGTGGGACCCTATCACTACCTCACTGAGAATGTTTCTGCTGAGCTGCATGGGTGCTTGGCCCTGCAGCAGTCCAGAACTTCTTACGCATGGGGGCAAACAGGCTGAATACAGAAAGTAGTTCCTTTAGGATGTGCTGATGTGCAGCCATGCATCAACTTTGAAGGGATTTCACAATGATATGAGCGCACACAGTGGAGGGACATGAGGTACAATAATGATAACTAGTTTGTTCTGAGTTCTGTTTTCCCAGTGTTGGTGTGGAAGGGAAGACAATGGCATAGTGGTAATGTCACTGAATTAGTCGTAATCCCAATGTCCAGACAAATGCTTTGGAGACATGGAGGGGGATTTTCCAGCCGTGCTAGCCTCAAAACTAGAAAATCCTGTTCGGTGTCAACAGACCTTGGCATGGTTTGTGTCCAGCCCTCTCCGATTCCCGTGACGGGCAGGATGGGAAAATTCCACCCATGGTTTCAAATCCCACCACAGCAACTGGTGAAATCTGAATTCAGTAATACACCTGGAATTGAAATTTTATCCCAGTAATAAAGCACAAAAGTATTGTCAATTGTTTGGTTTACTCATGTTCTTCAGGGAAGGAAATCTGCCGTCCTTACCTGGTCTGGCCTACATGTGATTCCAGAGTCTTGACAATGTGATTGATTCTTAACTGTCCCTGCATTAGTCTTGCAAGCCATTAGTTCCAGGGCAATTAGGGATGGGAACAAATATTGGCCTTGCCAGTGTTACAACTAATCCCTGTTACAACTAGGCCCCCCTAATTTGTTATGGCCCCATGGATGAGCCCCAGATTTATTATAATTGGTACCCTGGTAGTGTCCCTCAATTCATTATGATTCTGCTCCCACTTAAGGAGGGATGAACTGCATGCCCTTCTTTATTCAATCCCCTCGGCTGGTCGCAACAAGGTTAATTTAAAATTTTTCCTTTCCTGTTGGACATCTTCCCCCAGTGCAAATGTGTCTATGTTTTGAAAGTAAGGAAGAAAACCAGACTGAGGAAAGAGTCTGTTTACTAGTTACTAAAACACGAGGGAAAAAGAAGCAATAAAACACAACACACATGCAGGCAGATTAGAAATGAGAAGTGAGTCCAAAAATAAAAAAGATATACAAATCAATCTTTAGTTTGTCTGAGAGGAGTAGATGGTGAAACATTGCGGCCATTAGTTTGGGTATTTCTGGTAGCGCTGACTTAGCAATTGACCAGTTGGTTTGGAGATTCTTGGTTCTGCAGGTTAGCTGAAAGGATTCGGCCTTACTGATCTGTGACTTGCTTACAGCAATCAGAGAGAGAATTTTTTTTAATTTGTAAGCACAGGGATGCCAAGCGAATGTTCCTCAGCTGTGATTTTCACATCACACACTAGCACAGCGGAACGAGGACACCAAACTAGCACACTGAGACCAGGGCTGCAATCAGATTTTAACCCCTTTTCTTGTGCAGTCCTGAAAGAGAAGTAACACAAAAATGTCTTTCTCCCAGACCTTTCAACTCACATCTTGTCCACAGTTTGGAATGTGACTCACAGGGGATGGTTTCTGCTGAGATGGTAATCAGCCACCATTATCTCTACAAGAGGTTGCAGTTCAGTTTTCACATTGTTTCTCTCCCGGCAGCTCATCTCTGTCTGAAAAAGTTGTGACAGTCCCAACTATCTGTACAATTTGATTAAGTCTAATCCACATCAGAGTTCCAGCAAGTGGCTACTCTGCAATCATAGCCAGTTTTGTTTATATGTCCTTTTTCTATAAAAAGAACACACACGTCTTACTTAAACATTCAAGATGTCCTTCAGTAATGTGGGGTGGCATGTTGGCACTTTGGTTAGCACTGCTGCCTGATCGTGCCGGGGACGTGGGTTCAATTCTGACCTTGAGTGACTATGTGGAGTTTGCATGTTCTCCCTGTGTCTGCATGACTTTCCTCTGGGTGCTCCAGTTTCCTCCCACAGTGCAAAGATGTGCCGGTTAGGTTGATTGGCCATGCTAAAATATTGCCCCTTAGTGTCAGGGGATTAGCAAGGTAAATATGTGGAGTGCTGGGATAGGGCCTGTTTTTTTTGCAGACTCAATAGGCCAAATGGCCTCTTTCTACACTGTAGGAATTCAATAATTCATTGCCATAGCACCAGCAATGCCCACGTCCCATAAAAAGAATAAAAAAAGGTTCCAGCTTGTTGTTTCTTCAGCATTTACATTATACATCCTGTACTATTTGTTTAGCATGCTGTGAACCACATGGAATTTTAAACTAAACACATTGTGCTGGTACAGGCTTCTTACTCTGCCCATGACGTTTATCTACAACAATCTTTCAGCGTCCTGTAGTTTGTTTTTGTTTCTTTCTTCTGTAAACAGTTTTCTCAGTATCTGTAGGAACGCTTGTATTCTATTTAAGGTAGAAATTTGACGGATACTCAGTCAATGTCTTTTCCTCTGAATGCAAAATACTGCAGGCACTGGAACACCAAAATTAAAAAAAAACAGAACCTGTGGGAAGCAGGCCAGGCCAGGCAGTGTTGTGGTGACGAGAAAAGTATTGTCAATTCTTCAAGCCAAAATCTTCAAGAAGATGATTGATCTGAAACACCAGCTCTCTCAACAGATACTACCCGACCTGCTGACTCGTTCCAGCATTTTCTTTATTTTAATTCCCTTCAACAACAACTTGCTTACATCACACTTTTAACAAGCTTAAGTTTTAGTTCTATTTATTAGGATCACAAATGGGCTGAAATTAACACTGCAATGAAGTTCCTGTGAAAATCCCCCTAGTTGCCACAATCTAGTTCAGGTGCAGTGAGGGAGAATTTAGCACGGCTCAATGCGCCCTAACCAGCACGTCTTTCAGACTGTGGGAGGAAACCGGAGCACCCGGAGGAAACCCACTCCGACACGGGGAGAATGTGCAGATTCCGCACAGATACTGACCCAAGCCGGGAATCGAACTTGAGTCCCTGGCGCTGTGAGGCAGCAGTGCTAACCACTGTGCCACCATGTCACCCTTGATGTAATAGGACATCTCGAGCAGTCTCGCAGAAGCATTAAAAACAAAACTTGACACTAAACCATGAAAGGCAATATCAGGGCAGATGATCGAAAACTTATTCAAAGAAGCAGTGTATAAGGAGCTCTCTAAAGAGAAGATAAAGATTCAGGATGGATTAGGGAGAGAATTCAATAGTTTAGGGCCTAGGCAACTGAAGGCACAGCCACAATGGTGGAGTCAGTAAAACTGAGCATGTTCAGAGCTTGAATTGGATGAGTAAAGATGGCCCTGAGGCTCGTAGTTCTGGAGGAGATTATGGGAATAGGGAGAGCCAAGGAAGGATTTAAAAAGAGGGAAGAGACTTTAAAATCAGGATGTTGCTTGACTAGAAGCCAGTGTAAGTCAACAAGTACTGTGAATGAGACTTGATGCAAGTTAAGACCCAGGCATCAGAGATTTGGATAAGCTCAAGTTTACAGATGTGGGATGTGGGAAGCCAGCCAGGAATGCATTGGCATGATCGTTTTAAATATGACAAAGATATACATGAGGATTTTGGTAGCGGACGTACTGAGCAGAGTGACTATATGAAAGTGTAGGGGGCCTTAATGATGATGCAGATATGTAGTCGGAACCTTATCTTGGGTTCAGATATGAGAGCAAAGTTTGCAAACAGTTTTAGACAGGGAGAGAGAGAGATGGCACGGGCAACCGTATCCTCCTGAAATCCTCCTGAATTCCTGCCTTATCTTTTCCATTCCTAGCGCACACCGAATGTTTGATTCTGTCATCACAGCTTGCCCACTCCCACAGGGAAATGAAAACAATATTCACCGCACTTAACATTTGGCAGGAACAACCTCATTCAGTAAACAAAAATAGGTCTTGCCTAAAGTTTTAACAATGATTTCCGTAATTTTCGCTCCAGCTCTCTCTCACATTTGGTGGACAGATAAATGGTTTAGTGGACGTAACTCACAATTGAAAGTTTATTGATTAGTGTCACAAGTAGGCTGCAATGAAGTTACTGTGAAAATCCCTTAGTCGCCACACTCCAGCCCCTGTTCGGGTACGCTGAGGGAGAAACTCGCATGGACGATGCACCTAATCAGCACATCTTTTGGACTGTGGGAGGATACCGGAGCACCCAGAGGAAACCCACGTAGACACGGGGAGAACGTGCAAACTCCACACAGACAGTGACCCAAACCGGGAATCGAACACAGACCCCTGGCGCTGTGAGGCAGTAAGAAGTCTGACAACACCACGCTGTGAGGCAGCAATGCTGACCACTGTGCCACCATGTTGTCCTACATTACGTTATGGTTTTTAAAATTCTCAGTGAATTTGTCACTGATATGAATGTTGTAGTGTTGTTAAGCATCGATGTGGCTGAGCTGGCAACACCCTTCCCTCAGAGTTGGGAGATTACGGTACCAAGATTTGAGTAAATTGCCCAGGTTGGCAGCTGAATGCTGTGCGGAGGGGAGGCTCCTGCCACATGTTCTGTTTGTCTTTTGGCTTCCAGATGTTTGTAATAATTGATTAGGGAAATCCCATTGATATAAAAGCCGTTTTGAGAGTCTTGTGGGATCTTCCGCCTCACCCCCTCAAAAATAGGATTGGAAAATCTCTCCCCTCAGTATTTTGGAGGAGGTCTACCTTGCAAACCTTGAATGTTTTAAGGGATTCATCTTCATTTTCAGCAATTCCTTTGGTCAACAGTGGGTCAGTGATATTGGGTGCCTTTTCAATATGGCACCCGGAAAGGACAGTGGCCTGCCTCGCAGTGGAGGACGGCGTAAAACAGTGCATAATTAATGGGGTCGGGGCCAAAAGATCTGAAATGTTTTCTCGCCAACTTCCACATTCCCATACCCTAAACGTAAGAGAGTGACTAACAGAGCCAGGGAGCAGATGAGGAGGAATTTAATTTAAGCAGTGAGTTGTTCTAATCTGGAATGAACTGTTGAAAATGAAGGTGGAAACAGTTTCAACAGTAACTTACAAAAAGGAATGGAATAAATATTTCGAGGGAAAAACATTGCAGAGTTGCGTAGAAAGAAAAGGGGAAATTGGATCACCCTTTTGTCGACCTGATGCAGATATGATGTCATGGATGATTCTCTGGGAAAATCCCAGCCTATGACTTATGGGTCTATAGTTTGGATTTTCCCGTGAGCTTCAAGACCCCAATATCGGGAATAAGTAATGCCCCTAGACCCTCCCTTACTGGGTGTGCACCCAACAGCATAATCTTCTCAAAAGCAGCCTCCTACTTGGCTATCTCCAGGGTCTTCATCCTATTCGAGATGGCGGGCAGGCTGATGACCCAATCGGATGCTAACTGCTCTATGGCATTGTCAATATCACCAGGATGGGTGTGTGTTACTCTGGTGAGTCTGGGATCATGAATGCACCTTAGTGTGTGTTTTAAAATTAAAACTATTCGGGGTGAAGCCCTTAGATCCTCCCTAATTTCCTGGACCGTGCCACCAAGCCAGACATCATGGGGCAAGGAAGATTCAGCCCTATGAAAATGACTCGAGGAAAGAAAATTGATGGAGCGCAGTAAAGGTTTAGCTGATTCACACTGGGTCAATCAGTGACCCCAGCCTCAAGTACCATGGCTAATTGTTTAATGCACTTGACACAGCTTTGAATAGGCAACAAGCATTGGTGTGTTGGGAGTCAGCTCCATCCCAGGAATAAATTTTCATCAAGATATCCCAACTGGGGTAAATTTTCTGAGTCCCTGGAAGTGTTGCTGGAACCTCAGATGCACATCTAAGAAAATAGTGGGCATGATTCTTCCTACACCTGTGTGTAAGATGGAACCAAAGCCCCATGATTTTCCAATCCACAATGTTGGGGACAGGAAGATATCTGTAAAACCTTAGATCAATTGTTCAATAACCACATTGGTTGTTTCTTATTTGGCGAAATAGTGAACCTGAAGTCTTTATAGCGGTCCAGAGAATATGAATGTCTTTTGACAATGTACTGGTTGACTATTATACCAGTTTAAAATC
This sequence comes from Carcharhinus amblyrhynchos, assembly GCF_965287045.1. Lineage (NCBI taxonomy): Eukaryota > Metazoa > Chordata > Chondrichthyes > Carcharhiniformes > Carcharhinidae > Carcharhinus > Carcharhinus amblyrhynchos. Next base: position 16,605,257 of record NC_137346.1, read on the forward strand.
ATACAGTGCAGAAGAAGCTCTTCAGTCCATCGGGTCTGCATTGACATGGAGAAACCCTGAACTCCCATCTAATCCCATCTGCCAGCACTTGGCCCTTAGCCCTGAATGTTATGATGTGCCAAGTGCCCATCCAGGTACTTTTTAAAGGACGTGAGGCAACCCGCCTCTACCACTCTCCCAGGCAGTGCATTCCACACCGTCACCATCCTCTGGATAAAAAAGTTTTTCCTCACATCCCCCCTAAACCTCCTGCCTCTCACCTTGAACCTGTGTCCCCTTGTGACTGACCCTTCAACTAAGGGGAACAGCTCCAACGAAAGCAACTTAAACCTATCCAACCTCTATTCACAACTTAAATGTTCCATCCCAAACAACACCCTGGTGAATCTCCTCTGCACCTCCTCCAATGCGTTCACATCCTTTCTATAATGTGGCGACCAGAACTGCACACAGTACTCCTACTGTGGCCTCACCAAAGTTCAATACAACTCCATCATGACCTCTCTGCTTTTGTAATCCATACCCCGATTGATAAAGGTGAGTACCATATACCTTTCTCACCACCTTATTAACCTGCCTTTCTGCCTTCAGAGAGCTATGAACAAACATGTCAAGGTCCCTTTGTTCTTCAGAACTTCCCAGTGACCGACCTTTCACAGTATATTTGTCAAATGACTCCTTCTAGAGTGCATCACCTCACACTTTTCAGGGTTAAGTTCTATCTGCCACTTATCCGCCCATTTGACCATTGATGGTTTGAGTTATAAGGAAAGGCTGGATAGACTGGGGGATTTTTCTCTGGAGCATAGGAGGCTGAAGGGGTGATCTATAGAGGTCTGTAAAATAATGAGGGGCACAGATCAGCTAGATAGTCAATATCTTTTCCCAAAGATAGGGAAGTCTAAAACTGGAGGGCATAGGTTTAAGGTGAGAGGGGAGAGATACAAAAATGTCCAGAGGGGCAATTTTTTCACACAGAGGATGATGAGTGTCTGGAATAAGCTCAGTAAGAAGTCTGACAACACCAGGTTTAAGTCCCACCGATTTATTTGATAGTAAACTCACAAGCTTTCAAGGTTAAACGAGTTCTCTACAGATAGTGCGGCATGAACCACTATGTAACCCCTGTGACTTGCCTGGGTTTGCAAAATCTCACTTACTGTGCTGTCTGGAGACAATACACATCTCTTTAACCTGTGATCAGTGCTCCTTCCACTCACATTATCGGCCACTTTAAGACTTGAACAGCAGGTTAGGTGTAAAGATTCACATTCTAATCAGTAATCCGTAAACTGTCTGTGCTTTATATGCTCTATCAGAGGCCAGAACTCTCCATTCACCTGACGAAGAGTTTAACCTCGAAAGCTTGTGAGTTTAGTATCAAATAAATTGGTTGGACTTAAACCTGGTGTTGTCAGACTTCTTACTGTGTTTACCCCAGTCCAACGCCGGCATCTCCACATCATGGAATAAGCTGCCAGAGGTCTTAGTAGAGGCAGGTACAATTTTGTCTTTTAAAAAGCATTTAGGAAGTTACATGGGTGAGATGAGCATAGAGGGATATGGGCCAAATGTGGGCAATTGGGTTTAACTTAGGGGTTTAAAAAAAAAAGAAGGGCGGCGTGGACAAGTTGGGTCGAAGGGCCTGCTTCCATGCAGTAAACCTCTATGAATCTATCTCATCTCTATCTCCCTGTAACACAAGGCACTCAACCTCACTGTTAATCACCCGACCAAATCAAGGGTGACTGAGGTCATCCCTCACTCTCCTCTGCTCCAATAAAAACAACCCAACCTATCCAACCTCTCTTAGTAACATAAATATTCCATCCCAGGCAGCCCTCTCAAGTTAAAAATAACACAGCTCCTTGGTTACGGGGCCTGATTTTGGTCATTGACCAATGAGTTCATTGAGATGAGATTTCTCTCTGGAATAAAAAGCAGATTAGCAAGAAATCACACTGTCTGCTATTAATCTACTTATTTCAAACTTTACTGGGTAGTGTAGTCCACTGCTCTGTCACCCTCACAAAAACAAGTAATTTATAAGTGTAATAGAACCATTGGCTGGCGAATGAGGAGAATAGAAAATTAGAAAATAGGAAAACATTAACTTAAATTCAGAAAGCAAGTTACAGATTTTCTATCATGAGCTGAATAGCATCCCATCATGAAGAGGTGACAAAAATGATTGAGGAGGGAAGCGCTGTGGATGTTGTCTACATGGATTTTAGTAAAGCACTTGACAAGGTCCCTCATGGTAGGCTGGTGCAAAAGGTTAAATCTCACAGGATCAGCGGTGAACGAGCTCGATGGATTCAGAATTAGCTCGGTCATGGAAGACAGAGGGTGGCGGTGGAAGAGTGCTTTTTCTGAATGGAAGTCTGTAACTAGTGGTGTTCATGGTGTGGAGATGCTGGCGTCGGACCGGGGTAAACATAGTAAGAAGTCTCACAACACCAGATTAAAGTCCATCATTTGATACTAAATGCCACAAGCTTTCGGAACATGCTGCTCCTTCATCAGGTGAGTAGAGAGTGCTGTTCAGAAACAGGGCATATAAAGGCACACATAGTGACAAAGGAACAGCATGTTCCGAAAGCTTGTGGTATTTACTATCAAATAAACCTGTTGGACTTTAACCTGGTGTTATGAAACTTCTTACTAGTGGTGTTCTGCAGGGATCAGTGCTGGGACCTCTGCTGTTTGTAATACATGAATGACTTGGAAGGAAACATAGCTGCTCTGATTAGCAAGCTTGTGGTTGATACTAACATTGGCGAGTTGCAGGTAGTGATGAAGATCGTCAGAGAATACAGCAGGATACAGATAGACCGGAAAATTGGGTGGAGAAATGGAAGATGGAATTTAACAATTGCGAGGTGATGAATTTTGGTAAATCCAATTCAGTTGGAAGCTATAGAATAAATGGCAGAATAATCAGGAACATAGACAAAGAGAAAGATCTGGGAATACAGGTCCTCAGATCCTTAGAAGTGGCAGTACCGGTGGAAAAGGTGGTGAAGAAATAGTATAAAAGTTGGCAAATTGTGTTGCAGTTGAACATTGGTTCGGACACATTTGGAATACTGTGTCCAATTCTGGTCACCACACTACCAGAGGGACGTGGAGGCTTTGGAGAGAGAAAAGGTTTACCAGGGTGTTGCCTGGTATGGAGGATATTAGCTATGAGGAGAGATTGAATGAACTGGGATTGTTCTCCCAGGAAAGACGGAGGCTAAGGAGCAACCTGACAGAAGTTTATAAAACTATGAGAGGTATAGATTGGGTGAACAGTTGAAAACATTTTCTCAGGGCGGAAATGACAATTGCAACGGGGCACAAGTTCAAGATCAGGGGAGAAAGGTTCAGTGGAGATGTGTGGGGAGAGTTTTTTACACAGAAGGTGGTGAGGAATTGGAAGTGAGGTGATTGAGGCAGTTACGTAAGCACATTTAAGACTTACCTTGATGGGTATATGAACAAATGGGGAATAGAGGGATATAAATGGTTGGTTTAGACAGGTAAAGGCACAAGCTTGGAGGGCCTGCACTGTTCTTTGTTCACTCAGTAGCCCATTATTGGAGTACACCACACAATGTATATTCTACCATTTAAATTTCAATGCTTCAAAAGGGTGAAATGGAATAGTATGTTATCCACGATTACATGATAGTCTCTTTCTAATCATGTTAAAAACATGTTTTCAAAACCAGTACTGCACACTGTATCAACCAGTTAGTGGCAGTGAATGGCAAGTGTCGTAAAACAAGGGTGACTCTGATCCACTCAGAAAGCCAAAGCTCAAATCACTAACGCCCACCTTGGTATCGAGGTAGATTCTGTAAAGTCTGCATCGCCTGACATACACGTCACGTGTCAAATGTCTTGTCTCATCCCACGATAAATGCGTGGTAGGTGGGGTTTACGTGGGTTCAAAATGGCGATACCGTTTGAAGTTACCTCTGAGGTTTGTCATTGAAAATACTTTCCGAACTTTTCAGTGATTGTTAAGTTTGCTCTGTGGGGTTGATACTGCCTTGTGCAAGTTGGGTTTATATCAGAGAGGATTTGAGCTCTGTAGAATCAGGATCTATACATTGCTTTAGATACAAGTGGCTTATCACTGAATTACCTGAAAATGAATGATTTTATTTATACCATTGTTTGTAATGATTAAGCATTTTAGCTATTAGTAATGCTTTCCCCACCTAATTTTAAAGGGTAAATGTGTTGTGGTGTCTTCAGTAGGTTTTGTTCTGCCTAGTTAATAGTTCATGTTCTGCCTAGTTCATCAGACATCACAAGTTCCAGCGTTACATAAGTAAATACAAAGATGAGTGTGCATCTTGTGATAAAGGTCAATTTTTAAAATTGGGTTCACTAGTGAGGTTTGCCTACACGGGTTTTATATCTTATCAGCTGAAGGATCTACACAAAGCGGCTGTTCACACGCAGTGGTCATCTTCGCAGACCCAGCCGTGAATTTAACAAGCCTCTCTTTCGGCATCTATTTCACTGCCTAATGCTGCTGTTCGCTTTGTGAGAAATTTCTGTTGTGTTCCACTAAACGTTGGCGATTACCGAGGTTTCGGCTGCAATCTAACTTTTCCTGAACGGTGTGTTCTTTGTGTTTCAAAGTGGCCCGCCATAAACTGCTGTTGTGCTTATAGTTTGGAAATCCAAACTTAAACTGAGGCAAGCATTTAGATTTTAGCTGTCAGACATTTTAGGAGTGAGGGGTTTGTTTGCCAGCACCTTCAGAGAATAAAGTTCAGTGGGTTCTTGTTCAGAGCAGAGTGGTTTCTCAAGTCATTTTGTGCCTTTGTCACAAACGTAAAATAAGGAAATATCACTTTAAAGAACAACATATATATTTCTATGTATATCACACACTGCCAGTAGAATGATCATCTGAAACAATTTGACCAGCCTGCATTATGAGGGACAGGTTATTACTTTGATCAAATGGAGGAGGTCTAGAAAAGCTTACTTTTCCAATGTTTAAACAAGTTTATCCAGGGAGCAACTGATACATGACATCTGGGAAGGTCCACGTATCAAACCCTCGTCAACATTAGCTGATTTCAACTAGGGGATAGAGGTGCAACAATTCACATCGTAGCTTTTAGGTTAGAAATGGAGAAACCAGTCTCATTTCCCATTGTTATTCAGTGAAGAGCATACATGTGTGCGTGCGTGTGTGTGCGTGCGTGTGTCTGTGTGTGCGTGTGTGTGTGTGTGTGTGCGTGCATGTGTCTGTGTGTGCATGTGCATGTGTGTGTGTGAGTGTGTGTGTGAGAATGTGTGACTGAGTGTGTATGTATAAACTTTTTCTCAAGTTCTTGTGAGCATAAGGAAAATAATTCATACTAACATGTTGCGGGCAGCACAGTGGTTAGCACTGCTGCCTCACAATGCCAGGGGCCCGGATTCAATTCCCGGCTTGGGTCATTGTCTGTACAGTGTCTGCACATTCTCCCCATGTCTGTGTGGGTTTCCTCCAGGTGCTCCGCTTCATCCCACAGTCCGAAAGCCATGCTGGTTAGGCGCATTGGCCATGATAAATTCTCCCTCAGTGTACCTGAACTGGCACTGGAGTGTGGCGACTAGGGAATTTTCGCAGTAACTTCATTGCAGTGTTAACGTCAGCCTACTTGTGACACTAATAAATAAACTTAAATGGCGCTTTTCAGAGAGTTGCAGCATTCTAAATTACTAAGTGTTTGGGTTATCGGGAAGGCTCCCTGTCTTGGAATAGTACATTTGCGCTATAGTCTCCAGTAAATGTATGTATTGTGTTATCAAGTCAGGATGAACAATTCCAGCATTTCCTGCTTAGCAGACATGAGCAAAATACTCACATGCAGGAAATCTGAAATAAAAACAGAGAATGTTGGAAATACTTAGCAGAATGTTTGAGGTCAATGGTCTTTTATCAGAACTTCATTATCCATCAGATCGTGTTACTTCTGATATGGTGAAACATGGGTTTCCGACTCAGTTGAGGGTGCTTCTTTTTAATACAGTGTTGATATCTTGTAGTAATAAATAAAAGCACTGTCAAAGTATAAGGAGGTTAGGTTAGCACAGTTGGCTGGAGAGTGATGCTAACAGTATGGGTTCAATTCCCAGACTATCTGAAGTTACTTACTGCCTTTTCAACCTTGCCCCTCACCTGAGGGTGTGGTAATCCTCAGGTTAAAATTCACTACTAGTCAAGACCATGGCAACTTTACCTTTCACTATCAATGGAGAACCCGATTTATATCAATGTGTGTATGATTGGGCATGGGAATTTAACCGGAATATAATATTTACATGTTGTTATTTTAATCATCACCTTGGTGTAACTGCTTTGGCATGAAATAAAGCTAATAAGGTAACCATCAAAAAGACAGTAAGACAAGTGCGGAAGACAAAGATTCCAGCAATGATAACATTTATCCTTATGTGTTATGGGGATTGAAGAGATATTACGCCACTTTTTATTCATTTACTTTTAGAGTGAAGGAGAAAACTTGCAAGTGTTTTCAAAAAAATCATACAATCCCTGCAGTGCTGAAGTACGCCATTCAGCCCAATGAGTCTGCACTGACTACAATCCCACGCAAGCCCCAATCCCACGCAACCCTACATATTCACCCTTATTATTAACTTAGCTAACACCATAGACAGAGGAACCTTATATGAATGTGTTAAATGTCAGTGTTATTCACAATCATGGTTTAGGCACTGGACAATGGACAGTCACGTAATTAGATCTGTTGTAAACTCAGAGGCCTGCGGTCAGCTTATTAATACTGTTGATCAATTGTTATTTGTGACATTTTGCTACTACGGATTTATTTTTAATGTGTCTTTGAAGAAGATTAGCAAAATGAAGCAAGTACCTACCAGGATATCTTTATTGCAAATTCCCAATGTGCTGTCTTAGGTTCAATAAATTTCATAACCTCTGCAGTCGTGGTGATAAGTACATGTCTTCTAGATAAGCAAAATGCCCTTGTGCATTTTCCATAGCGATATCAATCTTAGGCAGAATCAGGAGAGTGAGCCAAATTCATCACAGATCTGTACACAGTAGGGCTACATTTTCTCCATTTATGTGTAATTACATCATAAAATGATTTATTAAGGATTGTGCTATGAATTTTGTTACACAAAGCACAGAGGGGGAGTTTTTGCCCTCTGGTGATGTAAGTATGTCAGAAGATACTGAATTTCACTGTGAAACATAATAGATGCCATCAAATCCAGCTCCTCAGTGGAACAATAAGTTCTCAAAATTTGACTGCAATGTACTGTTAGTTCCTGTTGTTTTTTGTTTCCTTTATTCAATTACGGGATAGGCCAATATTTATTGCCTATCACTATTTCCCTTGAGACGATGGTGGCAAGCTGTCTTCTTGAACCGCTACTTTCCCTATGGTGTAGGTCCACCCACAGTGCTGTTAAGGAGGGAATTCCAAGAATTTGATACAGCTATAGTGAGGGAACAGCAACATCGTTCCAAGTCAAGGTGATGAGTGACTTGGAGGGGAACTTCTAGGTGTGGTGTTCACATGTGTCTGCTGCCCTTGTCTTTTTAGATTGTAGCTGTAGTGTTTCAGGAAGATGCTGCCTAAGGAACCATGGTGAATTCATGTAGTGAATCTTGTAAATGTACACAGGGGTTGGAACTGTTCATCAGTCGTGGAGGGAATGGATCTTTGTGGGCGTGGTGTCAATCAGGTGGGATGTTTTGTCCTGGATGGTGTCAAGCTTATTGAATGTTTGAGTTTCACTCATCCAGGCGAGTGGAGAATGCAGCACAGTGGCACAGTGGTTAGCACTGCTGCCTCATGGTGCCAGGGACCCAGGTTCAATTCCAGCCTCGGTTCACTGTCTGTGTGAACTTTGCATGTTCTCCCCATGTCTGTGTGGGTTTCCACTGGGTGCTCCAGTTTCCTCCCACAGTCGACAGGTGTGTGGGTTAGATGTCAGGGAGATTAGCAGGGTGAGTACTTGGCGTTATGGGGATAGGGCTTGGTTGGGATTGTTGTCAGTGCAGACTTGATGGGCCAAATGGCCTCCTGCACTGTAGGGATTCTATGAAAATTCCAGCGCCAGGAACCCGCTTTCAATTCCAGCCTTGGGTCGCTGTCTGTGTGGAGTTTGCACATTCTCCCTGTGTCTGCGTATGTTTCCTCCGGATGCTCCAGTTTCCTCCCACAGACTAAAAGACGTGCTGGTTAGGTGCATTAACCGTGCATTGACCGTTAGGTGCCGGAGTGTGGCGACCAGGGGAATTTCACGATAACTTTATTGGAGTGCTAATATAAGCCTTAGTTGTGACTAATAAATAAACTTTAACTTTAACTTTAAAAAAATTCCATGACATTCCTAGCTTGTGTCTTGTAGATGGTGGGAAGGCTTTGGGAGTCAGGAAGTGAATTACTTACTGCAGGATTTCCAGCCTCTGGTCTGTTCTTGTAACCACAGTATTTATACGACTGGTACAGATCAATTTCTGGTTAATGGTAATCCTCAGGATGTTGGTAGTGGGGAATTCAGTGATTGTTATACCACTGGACATCAAGGGGCAATGGTTGAAGTAGAATCATTTTCAGTGATGATATTACTTCACTGCTTGTCTCCAAGTTTCTATTTTACGCTGTCAGTAACCAACTTTGAAAACACTACAAATGTGTGCCATGGAAGTCATGAAAACCTTTATCAGTATTGGGCAGTCAGCACTTTTTAGGTATTATTCTGCACTGTATTCTCAGGTGCAAGCACTAAATGATGTAACTGAAAAGTATTGCTGCCATTCACAAAGGTGAATAGTTTTTATGTGTCCCAATCACCAACAACCTGTCTTGGTCCCCCCATGCTGACACTATAGTCAAGAAAGCTCACCAAGGCCTCTACTTCTTCAGAAAAATAAGGAAATTTGGCATGTCAGCTACAACTCTCACCAACTTTTACAGATGCACCACAGAAAGCATTCTTTCTGGTTGTATCACAGCTTGGTATGTGTCCTGCTGTGCCCAAGATCACAGGAAACTACAAAAGATCATGAATATAGCCCAATCTATCATGCAAACCAGCCTCCACTCCATTGACTCTGTCCACGCTTCCCACTGCCTCGGCAAAGCAGCCAGCATAATTAAGGACTCCACGCACCCTGGTCATGCTCTCTTTCACCTTTTTCCATTGGGAAAAAAATACAAAAGTCTGAGATGACGTATCAACCAACTCAAGAACAGCTCCTTCCCTGCTGCTGTCAGACTTTTGGACGGACTTACCTTGCATTAAGTTGCTCTTTCTCCACACCCTAGCTATGACTGTAACACTACATTCTGCACACTCTCTTTGTCTTCCTTTTGTACGGTATGCTTTGTCTGTAAAGAGTGCAAGAAACAGTACTTTTCACTGTATACTAATACTATGAAAATAATAAATCAAATCAAACAAAATTGATGTTTCGGTGGTCTTAAGAGAGGAAGTAATTTTACTGAACCTACTTAGGGGATTCCCAACACAAAGGACAAAGTATCTGAAGAGATCAGAAAACCACTTTTTTTACTTCTGCAAGTGTTAAAGTGCCCTCTAAATTTGTGCCCACACCAAATAAAATTGGGCCAAAAAGGGTTTTTTAACTACTAAGATAAGATGACTAACATAAATTAAATCTTCAATGTATCACTCTTGAATGGCAGCTTTATTCTTACCAATGCCAAATAATTAAGGTCAACACTCTCGGTTTCATGTTCAATGAGTTACATGTGGCCTTCCTCACTTATGAGGTTTAAACCTATTCATCAGCACTATATCACTTTTCATATGAATTCCTTACGAGTGAAGACAATTGTTAAGTATGTGATCTGTTTTTGAGAATAATAATAAACCTCGAGGTCTGTGGTAGTAAATTAAATGAAACAGTTTATTCACACGTCTTTACCCTAGCACAGTCAGCCCAAGACTGACTAGGCAAGTTCCACCCAGGTTGGAACTTGAATCGCGGATCACCTGACCCATTCTCTTAAAGGAGCATGCGCCAACATACATAACAACAGTGTTGCCCATTTATTATTCACTTAAAATTTGCCGGTTAATACTTATGAATAAAATTAGACACTATGCTAATAAATCACGGAAATTTCGAAAGCTTCAGTTTCTCAAAGATATTAACCAAAACGCCTGAGAATACCATAATTTCGATTGGATTGTTTTTGCCTTGGTTGACTGTTCCCGTCTTATGAGTACTATTGTTGCTATGAAGTTGTAATTTTTTTAAGGGAAGGCAGTGGCTTAGTGGTATTGTCATTGGACTCGTAGTCCAGGTCAATTCAAATCCCGCCATGGCAGATGGTGAAATTTGAGTTCAATAAAAATCTGAAATAAAAGTCTAATGATGACCATGAAACCATTGTCAAACATTGTAAAAACCCATCTGTTTCACTAATGCCCTTTAGGGAAGGAAATCTAAGTCCTTTCTCAGTCTGGGCTACATGGGATTCCAGATTGACAGCACTGTGGTGAGTCCCCTGGAATGGAGGGCAGTTAGGGATGGGCAATAAATACTGGCCCAACCAACTCCCCTCGTGTCCCATAAAAAATTAATGTAATTGGATAGACTGCACCTTTCCCTCCTCCTCTTCTTCCTAGATTCCACAATGATCCATTCCTGTACCTCTGCTTGATCAGGAGAGTTCACAGTTTGGACTAATTTAACTAATTTGTACAATCAAATCTCTGTCTTATCACTATGAATGGACCTACCTCGCACTAAGTTGGTCTTCCCCTACAACCTAGCTCTGACTGTAACATTATATTCTTCACTATCTCCTTTCCTTCTCTATGAATGGTATGCTCTGTCTGTATAGTGTGCAAGAAACAATGCTTTTCACTGTCTACTAATGCTTGTGACAATAATAAATCAAATCAAAAATATGACCCTGTGTATTAGAGCAGCAGCTCATTTGTTACATTCTCATTTAATTCTGGCCATTTACAGTAATCACGCTAGCTGCAAAGACACCACCACTGACCAAGCAGTTTTGATAATTCTTGTTGACATCAGTATACATGTTTTATTGCAGTCAGAAGCATATTGACCATCATTCACAACTGATGTGAATAAAGAATGGCTCCACATGGTTTTATTGCTTGCAAGCTAATAAGATAGAAAATTAATGCAATCAGCTCAGATTTTAAGGGATTGTGTTTTTCAATATACTATATCCATTTCCTGAAGGAAAAGTAAAGTTTATTTATTAGTGTTACAAGTAGGCTTACAATGACCCTGCAATGAAGTTACTGTGGAAATCCCCTGGTCGTCACACCCCAGCAGTTGTTCGGGTACACTGAGGGAGAATTTAGCATAGCCAAAGCTCCTAACCAGTGTGTCTTTCGGACTGTGGGAGGAAACCGGAGCATCTGGAGGACACCCAAGCAGACACAGGGAGAACATGCAGACTCTGCACAGGCAGTGACTCAAGTCAGGAATTGAACCTGGGTCCCTGACGCCGTGAGGCAGCAGTGTTAACCAGTGCGCCGCCGTGCCAGAGAGGAATTATTACCACTACTAGGGAGAATAAAGAATCATGTATCATCATTATTATCATGGTAATATCATGTACTGTGTACAGTTTGTTGCTACAATGTGGTTGGCAAATGAATGAAAAGGCATTGGGAACAAAAAGGCACCGGGAACAATGTCACACAAACTTTCACATTAAGCTTCTGCCTTAAACTGACTGAAACCATCTCTAATTTTGTGATATTCAGACATACAAACAAAGTCATAACTGACAACTTGCATCTATGGGTAGTGAAATGTCCCAAGACACTTTGGGTACTCTCACAGAAAGGTAGACTGAAAATAAAGCTTAGTACAAACAAATATTATGGAATATTTCTACACTTTTAATCTTCGAGTTTGCATTAGGTATTTTATCCAAAACAGAACAAAAAAGTCCACTGCTAATAAAAGTCAAGTTTCACACATTGGAGAGAAAAAAAACATCTGGTTAAATATTCAATTTAAAAATACCATTCTTTTAAGAATCACAGAATCCCCACAGTGCAGAAGGAAACCATTCAGCCCACTGAGCCTGCACTGACAACAATCCCACCCAGGCCCTATCCCCCTAAAACCACACGTATTTACTTTGCTAATCCCCCTGATACTAAGGGGTAATTTAGCACAGCCAGTCAACTTAACACACACATCTTTGGAGTGTGGGAAGAAACCAGAGCACCTAGGGGAAATTCACGCAGACACAGAGAGAGCGTTCAAACTCTCGAGACTCCAGAATATGTATTATTAGCATCAGTTTTGCCCCTGAACAAACAGCACAACCAACCTTTTTTTTTAATGTTTTAATAGAGGTTACTAGACATTGTATGTTTGAAAATTGTGGTTTGTGCCTCAATGAAAAGTTTATTTATTACATTAGGCAGCCAGAGCCAGATTCCTGTGTCTTGCAACTCATTTTTTTTAAAACAGATTTTCGACTTGCTATTAGTGTGTACAACATGATTGGCATGTCTCAGTGACATTCTAGTGAAGTACTGGGTTAATTGTGCTGTATGTTTAGTGAGTAAAACTGATGGAAATGGTACATGGGAGTGGTTTGTTTGACTTCAGCACATATAGAAAATGCAACAAACTCTTCAGATGTGCTGCGTAAAATTTGCTTCTGGCAGAACAGCTGAGAAGTAAATTTAACTGACCACGTCTGGAGTAGCAGAAATAAATTCAATGCTTCTTCCAGACGTCAGAGGATAAATTTTCAAATTGCTACTCAAGAGCAAGGCTTGAGCTGCAGATCATCCACATCTTCCAGGGAATGCCACCAGTTATGATGAAAATAAAAATGGGTATTTTCCATAATGGATTCACAGCATCAGCTTTACACACAAATGGCAAGTCGAAAATCTGTTCAAAAAAAACGCTAATTGAGTTGCAAGGAACCTGGCTCTAGCTGCCTAATATAATAAGTATAAGGAATTTGCTTTTGAATATATCTATTACCTTAAAAATAAATTGTTGCCACTACTAGGAAGAATAAAACACGTATCATTATTATCATGTGCTATGCAAATTCTCTCACTGTAATGTGTTTGGCATTGGGGTACGAGGCTACCAAGTGGTATTATCGCTAGACTATTAACCTAGAAACTCGGCTAATGTTCTGGGGACCGGGGTTCAAGCCCTGCCATAGCGGAATTTGAATTCAATAAAAAATATCTGGAATTAAGAACCTACTGATGCCCATGAAATCATTGTTGGAAAAACCCATCTAGTTCATTAATGTCCTTTAGGGAAAGAAATCTTTACTCAGTCTGGTCTACATGTGAGTCCTGACCAAAGCAATGTGGTTGACTCTCACCTGCCTTTGGGCAACTAGGGACAGGCAATAAATGCTGGCCAGCCAGTGATGCCCATGTCCCACAAATGAATAAACAAAAAGAAGGGGTTGGAATTAAACATAGAAGCACGTGCTATTGAATAGAAAAATGTCAGGGAGATCTTTAGCCTGTGCCATCTTGATCCATGGCCTGAGATGTGCCTTGTTAAAATGATATCTTTCTTTGTTTCTCTAACAGAAACCGGTGCAGCCTGTGGACGATCCCTATGGTACAAATGCTGTTGTTGTTTTTGGAACTTTTTCTGTCCCGTTAGCAGATATGTACCCTGAAAGTACACATTCAGAGTAAGTATAGCTGCTTTATGTGTTGTCATGTTGTCTTCAGGTGCACAGTATAGTTTCGTTAAGTGAATGGAAACAAGTTCACGACGCTCTGAATTCCTCATCTCACTCCCTGCAATTGCCCCTGTTTCTCCTGAAGCTCTGTAATTGAGCTCTCAGTCAGGGATGTGACAGCATTCTATCATTTTTTTTCTGCGCATGCACAGTTGGAGGCTCCAATCGGAGCTGCAGGGCTTCGAGTGCGTTAAGCCCCATCTACAGGCTTGTGCAGTGCAATTCGGAATCACTGATATTTTTCAGGCGTATGGGGGCTCCTCAGAATGCGTCTCAAAGCTGGATCTGAAACACTTCCAGTTTCAAGTCCGCCCAGCACTTAGAATCAAAATGATAAAAATAGGGCCCCATATCTCATGCAAATTACCATTCTTCCTGGATGATCTTAGACCTTTGTGTGTGTGTGTGTGTGTGTGTGTGTGAACAAAGAAAAAGAACAACACAGCACAGGAAACAGGCCCTTCGGCCCTACAATCCCACATCACCCATTTTAACATTCAGTGAGTGCCTCATTTCAATCCTTCTTCTACCTACGACTTTTGTCTATGCCTCCTGCATAGATTCCTTCTGCACTGAATCCAGCACATGCCCTCTCTAGCAAACACACCATGATGATAAAGAACAAGAATCCCATTAGATTTCTCTCTCCTCTCCCTCTTTCCTAACTGAAATCTTTACTGTCCTAACACCTATCAGCAAATAATTCAACACAGACTGAAGATCAAGCCAGTATCTCCCTGGTTTGAGATTTAAACCCTGTATCCTATCCCACATAAAGTATGGTTATTTCCACTTCTATCGTAACCAATACCTCAAAACCTCACTCACTCACACAGCTGGGGATTTTATTCATACTTTTGTAACATACAGTTTAACTTCAGCAATATTTGTCTCCAGTGCTCCAACCTACATAAACTCTAACAAGTCTGAAACATCACCCATCACATGCCAGCAGCACACTGGCACCTATCCATCCAGAAACTCTGCTCTCACAAATATAACCAAGCTCACTGTCTTCCAATTCATTGGATTCAAAATCCTGATCTTCATTAATCACTACCTCTGTTCACAGAATCATAAAATCCCTACAGCAAAGACAGAGGCCATTCAGCCCATCCAGTCTGTGCTGTCGATCCGACAGAGCAAATTAACCAGACCCTATCCTCGTAATCCCGCATATTTACCCCACTAATTCCCCTAACCTATCTTGGGACAATAAGAGAAAATTTAGTATGACTCATTCACCCAGCCTGCACATCTTTGGAGTGTAGTAGGAAACCAGAGCACCCGGAGGAAACTCATGCAGACACAGGGAGAATGTGCAAACTCCAAACAGTCATGCAAGGGCAGAATTGAATCTGGTTCCTTGGCACTGTGAGGCAGCAGTGCTAACCACTGTGCCATCGTGCTGCTCAATTGCTTTGCGCAAATATAAATCCACCATTTCCTCCAGCCCTATGTCCCATCCTGGTCTCCTGAATCTTCTGTGTCCGGCCTCCTGCTCTTCCCCCTTTCCCAATTTTCCAACAAAGAGCAAAGAGCAACCCAGCACAGGAAACAGGCCCTTCGGCCCAACGAGCCCGCGCTGCCATCTTAACAAAGCACTTTCCTATGCCTACGTTGACCCATGTGTATGCGTATGGTACCCCTATTGTAACCAGATTCAGGGGAGAATAGTTTAGGGACAATTTGTTACACCAATCAACCTAAGAGCACATCTTTGGGGTGTGGGAGGAAACCGGAGCACCCGGAGGAAACCCACGCAACCACAGGGAGAATGCGCAAACTCCCACACACACTGGCACAAATCCATGTGTCTGCACAGCCAACAGTGATAGTCACTGAGCTGTTGTGGTGCCCATCTGCTGGTCCAGTTTTAAGGACCAACAATATCCAACAATGGATATTGAGAGTTCTCAGCTCTATTCCCTGGAATTCACCCAGATCTCTTCCTATTTCAAAAGCTTTACCTCCAACTACGCCTTTGATCACATTCCTTTAAGGGGAGATAGTGAGACCGTGGTAATCTTACTGGGATAGTAATCCAGAGACCCAGGCAACTATTCTGGAGACATGTGTTCAAATCCCACCACGGCAGCTGGAGTATAAAGCTAGTCTCAGTAATGGGTCTGTGAAGCTATCTTCGATTGTGGTAAAAACCCATCTGGTTCACTCAATCCTTTTAGGGAAGGAAATCTGCCGTCCTTACGTGGTCTGACCTACATGTGGCTCCAGATACACAGCAATGTGGTTGACTCTTAACTGTCCTCTGGAATGGCCTAGCAAGGCATACAGTTCCAGATGGACAACAAACGCTGGCCTTGCCAGCGAAACCCAAGTCCCACAAAAGAATAGAGAAAAAAAGCACCACTCCATCCATTGCTGGACATCTGCTTCTCTTTCTCTTGTGTCTCATTGGAGTGTTCACTCCATTAAATGGTCTACATAACTGCGAACACATGCTTAGAATTACAGCAAAGGAAACTATTTAGTCCATCCTATCCATGCTGCCAACACGAGAAAGCTAGTCCACATGGCTCTCCAAATCATGTTTGTTATTAAATAGCAACTTGCATTGCGGCATGTTTGAGGTTACAGGGATAGGGCAGGGAGAGGGCCTGGGTAAGACGTTTTGTCAGAGAGGTGGGGCAGACCCGATGGCCCGAATAGTCTCCTTGCACAGCAGCACAGTGATTAGCACTGCTGCTTCACAGGGACTTGGGTTCGATTCCCGGCTTGGGTTGCTGTCTGTGGGAAGCCTGCAAGTCTTCCCCATGGCTGTATGGGTTTCCTTCGGGTGCTCTGGTTTCCTCTCACAATCTGAAGGACATGCTGGTTAGATACATTGGCCATGCTAAATCCTCCCTCAGTGTACCCGAACAGACACCGGAGTGTGGGGTCTGGGGGATTTTCACAGTAACTTCACTGCAATGTTAATGCAAGCCTACTTGTGACACTAACAAAGAAACTTACGCACTGCAGGAATTCGATAATCCTTTGGTTACTTACTGAACCATCAAGGAGAGACCTCTGTACCTTAAAAAAATATATATTATAGTTTAAAAGTCAAATGCTGATGATTCCACCTATCCTAAAGCTGTGGCAAAGCTCAACAATGAAAGATCACAGCAGCAACTCGGGAGTATTTGAGTTCATGACTTTTTCCTTATTATTAATTTCCTTTATATGGTGAGGGACTCCACCATTTCCAGCTTGCTGTTAGAATAATAACAACATCTTCAACAGACTGCAAAATTAATCTGAATTCTCTGCATTTGATGTTTGGAAAGGTGGTAAACCTCACTGTTAAAATGAAACTCAATGGTTTCACTCCCCGCCTCCTATAGAGAATGGGTATTTGTGTCAGCAACATGTTGCTCATTTCCACCCGCGAATAAAGAATTCAGTTAAGGAACACTGGGGCAGAATTTTGGGGATTGGCTGTGCAAGAAATGATCAGATCAGTTGCCCTTGTTACCACTCTCCCAATTTTCATTCTGTTAACTTCAACAGAAAAGAAAATGAGGAGATCATAGAATCCCAACAGTGTAGAGGGAGGCCATTCAGCCCATCAAGTTTGCACTGACCTTCTGACAGAGGATCTAACCCAGCTCTATCCCCGTAACCCCACTTATTTACCCTGCTAACCACCCCACCCCCCCACCCCACCAACCTACTCATCTTGAGACACTAAGGGATCATTTGACATGACCAATCTACCTAAACTACACATCTTTGGATTGTGAGAGGAAGCCAGAGCACCCTGGGGGAAAACCCACGCAGGGAAGATGTGATAGGAGGTGGAAGCAGATTCAATAATAACTTCTGAAACAGAATTGTATGAATATTTAAAAAAGGGGAAAATATGCAGCATTACAGGGAAAGAGCAGGGTCTAACTAACAGGCGTGATCAGTTGAATGGCCTCCATCTGTGCTGCTTTAGTCTTTAATCATAGAATCATGTGTTCTGGAAGATTCTTCAGACAGAAGCAATCCCTGAGACAGTCAACAAAGCCAACATTACTTGAGCAACAAATTGCTCAACAAGAAGATTCATCCTTAGTGTTGATTACTGACATTTTTATGCCAGTTCTGACAAATCCATCAAAACATTTACGTATTTCTGGTGGTTGATTGGAACATTGCTGTCACCACACCAGCAACCCTTGTTTTATTTTACAAACCCGGGATAGAATTTCCACCCACTTCACAATCATTGTACAAGGTTGATGTAGCCATTTGAGAATAGAAATTAGGTTTAACAACTTGTTAATAATGATCGGTACAAGATGAACGTTGCATTTCAATTCTAGAGAACCAACAGTTGGAATCCAGGAAACGGAGGAAGAGAATTCTACATCTTAAAGGGTATGCATGTAACAGGTTAGTCACCAATTTTCCATACTTTTCCTTTCACTGTTTTCAAGACTAAAAAATAATCCATTAAATTATTAATAGCAATGAAAGAACCACAGAGTGATCCAGGAGTGAACACTTGTCAGCATAAGCACCACAATAACAAAACCACCTCTCTTTCAACAAGCATGCAGGAAAGGATTCAGGTGGTTATGACAGCATCTGTATAGAGAGAGAAACAATGTTTTCACTGCAGTGGGATGTACTGGGACCCCTTTAAAAGTGGTAGACAGGTCCCGTTTCTGGGATTCCCAACTCCATTCCTGGGCTATCTAATTTTCAGGAATGTCTGCGGGCTGCTTCCTGTCAAAAGCACCCAACACACCCAACCTGGCTGGGTCCATTGTGGCAACGGGTATCTCCTCCTCTGCAATTTTCACTAAGTTAAGCCAGGTTTTTAAAGAGTCGCGGTTGACCGTCAGAGGAGTCTGTACAAGGGGACTTCTTAAAAGGTAAATTTTAAAAGGTGCTCCTCATGCTCCCCCTCCCCCCCCATGCCAACCTCAGACTTTCCACCCAGCCCCTATTGCCTCTTTTGCTCCCGAGGCCAAGCTCTGCCCTTTCAACAAGAGAAGTAATTCATTTGTAACTTTCTACTACGTTCAAACAAAAAAGTAATTTCAATACAAAGCAATAAAAGTGTCATTCATCTGGGCCATTAGAGTATCAGTAACAAAAATCAGAATTTCTGTTGGCATCAACCTGATCCACACCAGCTGTCCAGAAAACTGAGCCAACAATGCCCATGCCTCCTCGTAAGTTGCAATGGAAATATAGAATGATAGAATCCCTACAGTGCAGAAGGAGGCCATTCAGCCCATCAAGCCTGCATCGACAACAATCCCACCCAGGCCCCATCCCCGTAATTCCACGTGTTTAATCCCCCTGACATTAAGGGGCAATTTAGCACGGCCAATCCAGCCTAATCTGCACATCTGTGGAGTGTGGGAGGAAATGAGTGGCACAGTGGTTATCATTGCTGCCTCAGTGCACACGGGACCTGGGTTCAATTCTAGCCTTGGCTGACTCTCTGTGTGGAGTTTGCACAGTCTCCCAGGTCTGTGTGGGTTTCTTCTGGGGGCTCCGGTTTTCTCCCACTGTGCAAAGATGTGCAGGTTAGGTTAATTGGCTATGCTAATTTCCCTCTTCGTGTCAGAGGGAATTTGCAGGATAAATACGTAGGGTTATGGGAATAGGGCCTAGGTGGGGTTGTTGGCTGTGCAGGCTTGATGGACAAATGTCCTCCTTCTGCAAAGATTCTATGATTCTATGAAACTGGAGCACCTGGAAGAAACCCACGCAATACAAATATGTTGCAGCCTGAAGCTATGGAAAATAGAGGCTCCAATTACTTTCCATCACATGGCTAATTCCTCTTACTGCTTGCCATTGGCATATGCTGAGAGATTTACAAGTTGATACTTAAACAGTTTGGCCGCATTATGGATGTATCTTCCTTGGTGTGGAACATGGAGTGGAGATGCCGGTGTTGGACTGGGGTAAACGCAGTAAGAAGTCTCACAGCATCAGGTTAAAGTCCAACAGGTTTATTTGGTAGCAAAACCCACTAGCTTTCGGAGCACTGCTCCTTCGTCAGGTGCATGGGAGTTCTGTGCACAAACAGGGCATATAAAGACACAAACTCAACTTACAGAATAACGGTTGGAGTGTGAGCCTTTACAGCTAATCAGGTCTTAAAGGTGAGTGGAGAGAGTGTTAAGCACAGGTTAAGGAGATGTGTATTGTCTTCAGTCAGGACAGTTAGTGAGTTTTGCAAGTCCAGGCAAGTTGTGGGGGTTACAGATAGTGTGACATGAACCCAAGATCCCAGTTGAGGCCGCCCTTTTGTGTGCGGAACTTGGCTATCAGTCTCTGCTCAGTGTCTCTGCGCTGTCGTGTGTCATGAAGGCTGCCTTGGAGAATGCTTACCCAAAGATCAAAGGCTGAATGCCTGGGGAGAACGCCCACGCACCTGACGAAGGAGCAGCACTCCAAAAGCCAGTGGATTTTGCTGTCAGATAAACCTGTTGGACTTTAACCTGGTGTTGTGAGACTTCTTACTGTGGAACTTGAACCCAGAGTTTCTGGCTCGGAGGCTGAGATGCTATCTCTGAGCCACAACACCTCTCCCATCTGTATTGAAATTCCAGAATGATGTTTTAGATTAACAATGCCCAATTTAACTAAGGTATTAACCTCTTTATCTCAACTTGATGAATGTCCCCTTCAAGTAGCAAAATAACTTCTGACCTACGTGCTAAGCATTTAGAAACTAATATATCGTTGTGGAGTAGATTCTGATAGTGTAAAATGTCATACTGAACAAAACGGGTTACTGCAAAGAAGTGTACCAACAACTGAACAACGAGGAATACTACAGACTGTTACCCACAGATCCTACCAAAGAACACACCCATCAACTCAACAGCCTGTTCGAGACCTTTGATCCCGGACCTTCAGAGCACCCTCCGTGCTCTCATCCCACGTACTCCCCACGTTGGAGATCTCTAATGCCACCTGAAGATACACAAGGCCAACACATCCGGCCGTCCCATCGTATCAGGCAATCATGGGTAGAGGAGGGCACTCATAATGTTAAAATGGCGGCGCGGGCTCGTTGGGCCAAAGGGCCTGTTTCCCGTGCTGTGTTGTTTTTTGTTCTTTGGAACCCTGGGAGAACTTCTCTGGCTACAACGAGGGCATCTGAAACCCATCATACAAATAACCCCCTGGCTTCTGTCGCAACAGTGCGGACTTCTTACAGAAACTCAGCACCAATGGAGCAGTTGAGCCAGGAACACTCCTCGTCACAATGGATGTCTCGGCGCTCTACGCCAGCATCCCCACGATGATGGCATTGCTGCAACTGCCTCAGTATTCAATGCCAATAACTGCCAATCTCCAGATGCAATTCTACAACTCATTTGCTTCACCCTAGACTACAATTTCTTCACCTTCAACAACCAGTTCTTCCTCCAAACACATGGAACAACCATGGAGACCAAAATCACACCTAATATGCCAACATCTTCATGCACAGGTTTGAACAAGACCTCTTCACCACATAGATACATCGATGACATTTTCTTCCTTTGGATTCATGGCAAACAATTACTGAAACAACGACATGATGACACCAACAAGTTCTATCCCACCATCAGACTTACCATGAACTATTCTCTGGAATTGGTTGCATTCTTGGACATTCGCATCTCCATCAAGGAAGGTCACTGTACCGCAAGCCCATGGATAACCTCACAATGTTCCACTTCTCCAGCTTCCACCCTAAACACATTAAAGAAGCCATCCTCTACCGGCAAGCCCTCCATATACACAGGATCTGTTCAGATGAAGAGGATCGCAACAGACACCTACAGACACTGAAAGACATCCTAGTAAGAACAGGGTATGGTGCTCAACTCATCGATAGACAGTTCTGACATGCCACAGTGAAAAACCGCACAGACCTTCTCAGAAGACAAACATGGGACATGGCGGACAGAGTACCCTTTGTCATCCAGTACTTCCCCGGAGCGGAGAAACTACGACATCTTCTCCTGTGCCTTCAACATGCCGTCAATGAAGTTGAACATCTCGCCAAGGCCATTTCCACACCCCCACTACTTACCTTCAAACAACCGTGCAACCTCAAACAGACTGGGCAGCAAACTACCCAGCCTTCAGGAGAATAGTGACCATGACACCATACAACCCTGCCACAGCAACCTCTACAAGATGCGCCAGATCATTGACACGGATGCCATCATCTCATGTGAGAACACCATCCACCAGGTACACAGTACATACTCTTGCAACGCAGCCAACATTGTCTACATGATATGCTGCAGGAAAGGATGTCCCAAGGCATGGTACATTGGCGCGATCATACAGATGCTACGACAATGGATAAACGGACACCACTCGACAATCACCAGGCAGGAATGTTCCCTTCCTGTTGGGGAATATTTCAGCAGTCAAGGGCATTCAGCCTCTGATCTTCGGATAAGATTCTCCAAGGCAGCTTTCAAGACACACGACAACACAGAATCAGTGAGCAGAAACTGATAGCCAAGTTCCGCACACATGAGGATGTCCTCAACCGGGACCTTGGGTTCATGTCACCCTATCTGTAGCCTCCACGACTTGCCTGGGCTTGCAAAATCTCACCAACTGTCCTGGCTTGAGACAGTTCACACCTCTTTAACCAGTGCTTAACACTCTCTCCACTCACGTTGTCTGTACCTGTAAAGACTTGATTAGCGGTAAAGACTCGCATTCCACCCATTATCTTGGAATATACCTTGTCTGTGAAATAAATCCTGCACTCATCTGATGAAGGAGTGGCGCTCCGAAAGCTCATGCTACCAAATAAACTTGTTGGACTTTAACCTGGTGTTGTGAGACTTCTTCCTGTGCCTACCCCAGTCCAATGCCGGCATCTCTACGTCAGTGGAAAATGGACAGCAGCAAATCAGCAAATTATTTCAGAAAACCTGATTTTTATTTTCACTAGCTTCAGTTGGACGATTAATCAAGGGAAATGTAGAATGGACTGAGACAAAGTCAAAGTCTAGCTCTCTAACCTATAGATTTAAATATTCTAATCCAAAGATCTTAATATTCTGTCATTTCTAACCCAATTAAACACATAAACTGTTCTCAAATCAATACATATAGGGGGAGTTTTCCCATCCTGCCTGCCGCAGGAATTGTGGCAGGCATGGGATGGACTATGCAAAGATCTGTTGACCTTGAGCGGGATTTTCCAGTTTTGGGGCGAACCTGGGCTGGAAAATCCCCATCTACAATCTCCAGGTAAAATGCTAATTATCAAAATAAAATTCAGAATTTTAAAAGCTGAACAAGGGTAATTAAATTAATTTTAGAAATAAAATGTTATAAGGCAAGCCCTGAAACATCATTGTCTCAACTTCAGGGTTCCATGAAAACATCGTTGATGTTAATGTGTTTTATTTAATGTTGTCTGGTTTAAAATATTTACACTGATAACACATAAAGAATAAAAAATAACAGGCATTTTTATTTAGCTTTTTTTCTGAGGTTTGTAATCATCAAATTGAAATTTTCCCTGTTATTAGCATCAGAAATCTTTACAGGCTGGCCATCTAACCAGTGACGACCCCAGCCATCGTCCTATCCTTCACCAAGACTGATCATTTCCATTTCTGTAATGGCAACCAGTTCCGCCCCTATCTCAATCTCTCCGCTTTGCAATCCACTCAGTGTCGCATCATTAAGAAACTCCTGGAGTATTTTGTCAAACAAGAGATGAGGACACTGGGAAATCTCAGCAGACCTGCCAACATCTATGAGGGGAGAAACAGAGTTAAACGTTTCGAGCCCTTTGACTCTTTGTCAGAGCTGAAAGGAGGGAGAATGTGTTAGAGATGCAGAAACTGCAACAAAATGTAGCAAATCATAGCAACCCTATAGTACAGAAATAGGCCATTTGGTGCATCGAGTCTGCACTGACCATAATCTCACTCAGGCCCTACCTCCACATCCCTACATATTTACCCACTAATCCCTCTAACCTACGCATCTCAGGACACTAAGGGGCGTTTTTAGCATGGCCAATCAACCTAACCCTAACCTAGCATGGCCAATCAACCTAAATTTAAGAACAAAAGATAGATGGCACGAGGCGGGGAGGATGGATTTTCCATTGAGACAATACATGTATGGGACATTTTAAAAAGAGGGTTTAAGATAGAGGAGAAAGGTCAAAATCTAAAGTGGCTGAACTTGACGTTAAGTCCCAAGGGCTGCAATGTGCCCAACCAAAAGATGGGATGCTGCTCCTCCAGTGCGTGCCAGCGTTCACTGGAGCATTGCAGCTTGCCAAGGATGGACATGTGGGCATGAGAGCAAGGTGTGAATTCTGGTCATCTAATTAGAGGAAGAATCAGGTTAAAGTCCAACAGGTGACTTACCTGATGAAGGGGCAATGCTCTGAAAGCTTATGCTACCAAATAAACCTGTTGGACTTTAACCTGGTGTTGTGAGACTACTTACTGTGCCCACCCCAGTCCAATGCCAGCAACGCCACATCATAGAGGAAGAATATTATCACTGTGATGCTACTGTGCCTTTAAGAAATTTATTTTAATCATGTTTCTCTGCAGTTCTTTTAAGAGGGCCTTTTGTGCTGGTTGCCAACCAACCTGGGGTGATGTTCTTTTATTGTTGTTAAAGTCATATAAAAGGTTTTTTGTTTAATTTTAATCTGGGCCTAATGCAATGTCCTGAAGTTTTACAAGTCTTATGACCCTTTTGAATTGTTGGGGAGGAAAAATGGTTGACAGATCAGGTGGGAAGAGTTATTTTCCTTTCAGTTTTGGCTGCTGGCTAGTTAGAAGGTGTTTGGACTCCAGGCTGGATGCAATGTTTTTGTCTCTCTCCCTGGTGTTGAAATTTGGCAGCAAAAGTGTTTTTTGCTGCCAAATAAACCTGTTGGACTTTATCCTGGTGTTGTGAGACTTCTTACTGTTCTTGAATCGCTGCAGTCCTTGCCCTGTGGGTTGACCCACAAGGCCGTTAGGGAGGGAATTCCAGGATTTTGACCCAGCGACTGTGAAGGAACGGCGATATATTTCCAAGTCAGGATGGTGAGTGGCCTGGAGGGGAACTTGTAGCTGGTAGTGTTCCCATGTATCTGCTGCCCTTGTCCTTCTAGATGGAAGTGGTCATGGGTTTGGAAGGTGCTGTCTAAGGATCTTTGGTGAATTGTTATGGTGTATCTTGTAGTTAGTACACACTGCTGCTACTGAGCAGCGGTAATGGAGGGAGTGGGTGTTTGTGGATTTCCTCTTAAGAGGGAAAGGACTGAGGAATAAGGTGGGAAAGTGTGTTTGTGAAACTTTATTGACCTTGTTGGGCCGATTTGCTTTCTTCTATTCCTGGTGGCTGTGGTGGGCACACTACATAGTATAAGTACTTGGAAAGATAAAGCTTAAAGTTAATAATAACCCTTTACCAAATCCCCGTAAAGCCAATTTCTGTAAATCCTGCTCCAACATGACTTATTTGTTTATGAATACCGAGAAGCAGCCTTGCCACTCTAAAATGTGGTCAGGTAGAGGTTAGAGGTTTATGTGTGAAAACAATAGCAGCAGAAAAGCCACAACAACATTCACTGGAACTGGAACAGAATAAAAGTTGTACATCACATGGATTGGGCACATCATGGCTGTGTTTTACCATGATGTATCCATGCCGCTTTAGACACAAATTAAAATGATCAATCTCATCCAGCACTGCATACAGCGCTGCCATTTATAAGACAAATATATCAATAATACAGATTGATTAAAAAGTGAAGGGACGAGATTGATGTTGTGGATCAACTATTTCAACTGGATGAGTGAGGGAGGACCACGGGGGTCATGTCAACAGGTCAAGAAAGGATAAAACTAGGTGTGTTTTGGTGCTTGATTTGATTTTGACTGATATTGCACCCATTGCAAATTACAATCATCTCTGTACAATGTGAGACAACCACAACATGTAATGAGATTAGACAGGAAAAGACTGGCTACTCCAGCCAAGCTGTCCCATATGGCTTTGATATCTTATGCATTGTCATCCAAACACTCCCAACTCCCTCCGACATGCTGTAATCTCTTAGAAGGGGTGAAAACTCAATAAAATCCAGATTAGTGGGGAACAATTTGAAACATTCCACTTTGACTGCTTTTGGTGATCAAAGCTAGATCGGGAGATCGCATTGTCCCTGACTGGTATTACAGGGTCTCTACCTCTTGTGCAAGGTACAATCAGAAACAGATACAGCTCTGTGTGAAGGAATGTTAATCAAACCAGCATTCATTATATGAGCTAACTATGACAGTAATACTACATTCTGAACTCTGTCATTTCTTTCTCTATGAACGGTATGTTTTGTCTTTATAGCACGCAAAAAACTACAGTTTTCACTTTATACTAATACATGTGACAATAATAAATCAAAGAACTGTTCTACAAGTTCACTATTCTCCAGGAATAGAAAAAAAATCAAATCTTGTCCTAACCTTACATAACTAGTAAGCATGATCATTGGTTCTTGCTGACCCCATCCATTATTTTATGAATATCAAGCAGTCCTCCTCTGAGTATACACTTTGACAAAGTAAATAGATCCAGCTCTTTAAGCCTATCTGGACAATTGAAGTGTTTTAAGCTGGGAGTTAATCTTGTAACCCTCCACCTCACCCATCCCAGAACTTTAATAGCAATCTTTTTTATATTCATTAGTGGGATATGGATATCGCTAGCTGGCCAGCATTTATTGCCCATCCTTGCAGGGGAGCTTATGCCCCATTGGTTTCATCGCTGGACAATTAATCTGAAACCTCAGCTAAAGTTCTGGGGACTCGGATTCGAATCCCACCACGGCAGATGGTGGAATTTGAATTCAATAAAAATATATCTGTAATTAAGAATCTACTGATGACCATGAAATCATTGTCAATTGTTGGAAAAACCCGTCTCATTCAGTAAATTTGTTTAGGGAAGGAAATCTGTTGTCCTTACCTGGTCTGGCCTACATGTGATTCCAGAGCCACAGCAATGTGGTTGACTCTCAACTGCCCTCAGAAATGGCCGAGCAAAACATTCAATTCAAGGGCAACTAGGGAGGGGCAATAAACACTGGCCCAGCAAGCGACACCCATATCCCACAAAAGAATTTTAGAAAACATCCTTAGCTGCCCTGTCACTGGGTCAAATTCCTGGAACTCCCTTCGAAATGGTATTGTGGATATACCCACAAGAGGTGGATTGCAGCACTTCAAAAAGGCAGATCAGCACCAC
Source organism: Carcharhinus amblyrhynchos (assembly GCF_965287045.1). Taxonomy (NCBI): domain Eukaryota; kingdom Metazoa; phylum Chordata; class Chondrichthyes; order Carcharhiniformes; family Carcharhinidae; genus Carcharhinus; species Carcharhinus amblyrhynchos. The sequence continues at coordinate 16,632,262 of NC_137346.1, forward strand.
TTCTCAATTAGGGCAATTAGCGTTGGGCAACAAATGCTGGCCTAACCAGCGATGCCTGCATCCCATGAACAAATAAAAAACGGTTCCTGGAGGGGGTCTTGAACTCATAACCTTTACTCTGAGTTAAACGTGTTGCTGTCTGATCCACAGCTGACCTGTTACCTGTTTTTCATCTGTCCTTTCAAGCAGTCATTCCTTTATCCACGATTTTATAATAACTGCTGAAGAGACATTAATTCAGCGGGCCACTTTTGCAAATATGGCTAGATGTCATCATATAGATTGCCTTTCATTGTGAATCATCAAGGAGTACTTGTTAAGACATCTGCCTTGTGCAACATCTTGATGATTGCATCCAAGCCTTGCGCAATGCTAACATATAATTATCCAGTGAGGGTGTGTGAAAGTAATCTGGAGAGATTCGCCCTCTCACTCATTCATCGCCTGCAAACATCTTGCTTCAAGATTGAGAAATTTTCCACCAGGTTCGACTCCCAGCTTGGGTCACTGCCTGTGTGGAGTTTGCACATTCTCCACATGTCTGCGTGGGTTTCCCCTGGGTGCTCCAGTTTCCTCCCACACTCCAAAGATGTGCAGGTTACGTGGATTGGCCATAGTAAATTCTCCCTCAGTGTACTTGAAAAGGCTTCGGGGACTAGGTAACTAGGGGATTTTCACAGTAAATTCATTGCCGTGTTGATATAAGCCTATTTGTGAGACTAATAAATAAACTTTACTTTGTAAACGATTCACAGCAGTTCAACCAAACAGGATTATATTGCATCTGCTGACTATTTAATAGGAATATCTGTGGTGTGTGTATATAAACTATGACGTTAGGTAGTCAGCTACTTACTTTTACTGCTTTGGGTGTGCCAATGTCAGATGCCTCCACAATGTAAAATAGGTTTCTAGGTTAGGTTGATTGGCCATGGTAAATTGCTCCTTAGTGTCAGGAAGACTATGAGAGTAAATAAGTGGGGCTACGGGGATAGGGGCTGGGTGGGATTGTGGTTGGTGCAGACTTAATAGGCCAAATGGCCTCCTTCTGCACTGTAGGATTCTATTAAATGATTTTACTGTTCAGTGAATGTACCTTTTTCGCTTTAAGATCCCGTAACTTTGTACATGTAGTTATATTCAACTTTTGAAAAGGTTTGAACTGATGGAAAGGTGTGCTTCCTCCTAAAACTCCCCAGCATCCTAACACACACCATTGCCCAAAATAGGAGAATAAGAGACTGAGATCTCAGAGCATCTACATAATGAACCAAAATTGAACAAACAGTACGCTCCCTATTTTTACCCAGAAGTGGCCTGGCCTAATGCCTTGAGACCTGTTCCTATCCAACTCAGAAGAGAATAAAACAGAGTATTTTCATCCTCAGATTTATTGAATTTTGCAGCACAGAAAAATCAGGTGGAATTTTCCAGTCGTTCATGCTGGAGGGATTTTCCAGTCCCGCTGCAATGCATGAAGATTTGGCTGAGCGCCAATTTCATCATCTTTGCTTGCAGAGACACTGGGGCATGAATGGCTGGTAAGATTGTGCCCGGAGAATGCCAGCCCCCATATAACTTACTGTGTACAATGACATTGTGGCAGGAATCTTACCACTGTTACGCCGGCGGGATTCTCCTATCCCATCACAGTGAATGGAGATTTGACTAGCTGCCAAATTCTCCAACTTTGCTGCAGCAGGACCGTGGCGTGAATGGCCAGTAAGATCGAGCACGGTATGTCTTGGCAGTTTGAGGTTGGCATGTCTGTAGTAGTTGTAATACTTGTTGAAGTGCAAAAGAAAAATGAAATTAAACCCTATGAATTATTTTTACAGTCATTTCTACTTTCATATCTTAAACTTTTATTTTCTGTTACAGAATTTACACCATGTGCCATTGAATACTTTTCTATCCGAAGACATGGCACTTGCACAAGAACATTATACTTTATTATCCGCCTTTATAAGCTCATTAGAAGTAGCTTGACTTTGTTGTTTTCTGTTTAATTTTAAAAATGGTGCTTTTTCTTTATTAAGTATTTGCACAATTTCAATTCTTTTAATGTTTTGTGTCAGAGTACATTGTACATTTATGCAGGATAAATGTTAATAAGAACAGAAGGTTCTTGTGGACCTGTTGACACAAAACAAAACAGATATTGGCATGAGGTGCACTACATTGGAACAAACTAATTGGGGGAGAAAGCAGGACTTTATGGTATAGCTTTTACATTGATGCAAAGGAGTTAGGAGAGGGATGGATGGGGGCAACTTAGAAGGAAAAAAATAGTAAAAACAGGGAAATAAAAATACTTATCCAAACTGATTTGTATACCTTAAAATGGAACACCAGTAAAAACTTGATGTAGAAATACTAGAATGAACTGGCCTTGTATACTTTAAAATGGAACACCAGCAATTTGGGGAAATAAGTATACTGATCCGAACTGGTCTTGTGTATCTTAAAATGGAACAGCAGTAAAATGGGGAAACAAGAATACTAGTCTGAACTGGTCTTGTACGCTTTAAACTGGGGCACCAGTAAAAACTAGGAAATAAGAATGCTGGTCCAAACTGTCTATTTTTCCTACTGGGAATGGAAAGTCCTCATTAAGACACAGTTGCAAGATTCCAATCTCCATTCTAGAAAGGGACAAGCTGGAAATTTCAGAGTAAGTCACCTTCCTAACTGTGAGCTGAAGGAAATGCCCAGTCTACTGGAACCATAGCAGAGTCTGTGAAGGACAGTGTAGAGCAACAGGCTAATATACCTGCAGTAAATACATCACTGATATCCTTGTACTATATCATTTGTAACCAAAATCCCAACAACCACTATCCTGCCCCCAAACGGTTCCTGGAAGTTTTTTTTTGCACCTTCAGTGACACCTCTTGCTGATCTCTAGTTTTTCCTATATAGAAGATTTGAATAATTAAATTATCTTTTGAATTAATGTTGTTGTAATTATTATCTATACTATTGTATCAATTGAAATGTGAATGTCTGTAATCCGTAAACATTTTTTAAAATTTGAGCCGGAGTTTCGTTCTGGGTAGGTGACAAATGGCCATCATTTCTGATAAATCTGCCCGTGAATCACATGAATTTTCTTACCTTCTGGAAATGACTGCAAGGACAGGATGTAGGAATATTGGGCCAACTACATTACAACTACTCACGATTATTACTGGTAAGCAGAGAGCATAAAAACTCTCTGAAGAGCAAGTGAAGGTCGCAATAATAGTTGTACGATGCCCCCTGGATTACTTTTGAATTGGATGGGTTTCTATTTGTGCTCAACAAATAAAGTTTATTTAATCAGATGGCTTATGTTAACACTGCAATGAAGTTAGCGTGAAAATCCCTTGGTTGCCACGCTCTGGTGCTTTTCGGGGCCCATTGCGGGAGAATTTAGCATGGCCAGTGCACCTAATCTTTTGGACTGTGGGAGGAAACCAGAGTACTTGGGGGAAACCCAGGCAGACACGGGGAGAATATGCAAAAACTACACAGACAGTGACCCGAGCTGGGAATCGAACCTGGGTCCCTGGCGTTGTGAAGCAGCAGTGCTAACCCACTGTGCCGTACCCATGGTGCAACTTTGCAAATTTGGGAGCACAAAATTTTAGTCAAACAGTTGTTCCCTTCCATTAGCTTCAGCTGCAGCTGTCCCTGCCTGACACTCCTGCCCTCAATCTCATCTATAATGGCCACTATTCCCAACTTCCTAAATTTAATTTGTTTATTGTCTTATAATTGCCTCTGTGGCACATCCCTCTCTTTGCCTGAGAAATGCTCCATTCATCTAACTCTGTCCTTTTTGTGCATCCTCCCTGTTTAGGAACTGTGCTTTCAGTCACTTTTTGGAATTCCCCCAGAAAAGCTCCTCCAATTCTCTCTTCTGGTGTGCTAGTGCATGAATCACAAAAAGCTAGCAGGGCAGGTCCAGCAAGCAGTTAAGAAGGCAAATGGCATTTTGGCCTTTATTGCAATGGAGTTCAAAAACCTGTTGCAATTGTACAGGATGTTGGTGAAGCCTCACCTGGAATACTGCGTACAGTTTTGGCCCCCTTCCCTAAAAAAGGATACAGTAGCAATGGAGGCAGTCCATAGGAGATTCACCAGGTTAATTCCAGGGATGAGAGGGTTGTCCTATCAAGAGACACTAAATAGCCTGGGTCTGTATTGCCTGGAGTTTAGAAGAGTGAGGGGTAAACTTGTTGAAACTTGTAAGATCCTGAGGCAGGTTTAACAGAGTAGATGGTGAGATGTTTTCACGAGTGGGAGAGTCTGGAACAAGGGGACATAGCTATAAGATAAAGGGTGATTTAAAACTGAGGTGCGTGGAAATTTCTTCTTGCAGAGGGTGGTGAATCTCTGGAATTCTCTGCCCCAAAGGATAGCAGGGGCTGGATCATTAGAAATATTTAAAGTGGGGGTGGATAAATATTTGATAGATCGAGGGAGAGAGGGCTTTGGAGAAATGGAACAGAAAAAGAGCAGAGGCCAGCATAGATCAGCCATGATTTTATTGAATGATGGGACAGGCTTGAAGGGCCTGGTGGCCTAACCCTGCTTCTATTTCTTGTGTACCACCTCCTTTAAAACCTTCATTAAACATATTCTCAAGTGCTCACCCTACCTAATCTCCTGTCTTTGGCTCAGTGGCCATTTTCCTCACTCCCCTACAAAGCAACTTGGGACATTACTACATTTAAAGCACTATATAAATGTTTTCATTGCCATCATCTTAGTCTCTGCCAATATATTAAACTCGAAAATCAGATTTAGTTCATAATTCTAAAAAGTGTCCCTCGTATTGGGCTTAATGGGTGGCATAGTGGTTAGCAGGAACCCGGGTTCAATTTCAGCCTCAGCAGGTGACTGTGTGGAGTTTGCACATTCTCCCCATGTCTGCGTGGGTTTCCTCCGGGTGCTCCAAAGCTATGTCCCCTTGTTCCAGAGTCTCCCACTCGTGAAAACATCTCCCGTTTCCTTTCACAGCCCAAAAATGTGCGGGTAAAGTTGATTGGCTGTGCTAAATTGACCCTAGTATCAGGGAGATTAGCAGGGTAAATATGTGGTGTTACGGGAATAGGGTCGGGTGGGATTGTGCAGATTTGATGGGCCAAATGGCCTCCTTCTGCACTGTAGGAATTCTATGTTTTATCCTTCAGTCACTTCCTCTGTGAAGAATATCACATTGTTAACCATTACTGTTACAAAATTTAAAAAATCTAAATACCTGCCTGACTACCCAGGATGAAGCCAAGTCGTGTTCGGCGACAAGGAGTTGCAGTTTTGTAATTGTAATAATTTGTAGCAAATCTTGTTTGAATAAAGCATTATGATTGTTACCTACTGAAGTGAAATCTTTCCTAATGACAAAATGCACATATACACCTAAACTCAGATTTGTGATCTTCAATGAAACGAGTGGAAAAGGTATTGACCTAATTGTATGGGAAATCTTGCCTGACACACACAGTAATATTTATGTGTAATGACCCAGTATTACAAGAATGAATCATACCATCAGACTGAAGTGTAAAATTCAAACGGTTAGCTTCTCTTGATCTGACTCGAACTTCAAATGTGTGTCTCACTACGACTCTCACCAACTTTTACAGATCCACCATAGAGAGCATTCTTCCTGTCTGTAGCACAGCTTGGCGTGGCTTCTGCTCTGCCCAAAACTGCAAGAAACTACAAATGTCACCCAATCCATCACTCAAACCAGCCTCCCATCCATTGACTCTGTCCACACTTCCCACTGCCTCAGCAAAGTAGCCAGCATAATTAAGGACCCCACACACTCCAGACATTCTCTCTTCCACCTTTTTCCATCGGGAAAATGATACAAAAAATTTAAGGTCATGTACCAACCGACTCAAGAACAGCTTCTTCCCTGCTCTATCATACTTTTGAACAGATTTACCTTGCATTAAGTTGATCTTTCTCTACACCTTATCTATGACTGTAACACTACATTCTGCATCCTCTTGTTCCTTCTCTATGAGAGGTATGCATTGTCTTTTTAGCATACAAGAAACAATACTTTTCAGAACATGTTAGTACATGTGACAATAATGAATCAAATCAAATCAAGTGGTGGCTTCCATCTTGAATTCTGGAGGTATTGTTCAGGTGGGTCCTGACATCTATCTGCCACCTTGTTCCAAATGTGTTTCGCACTGGCGTGTTTTCCCACTGGCCCCGCGGAGTATTGGCATGAATGGAAGATTCTGGTTGGGACTTCAACTGCATCCCATTTACAAGTTAGTTTCAGGCTGGCCTCCAGCAGTTTTTCCAGCAGCCACCAGTAGAAAACCCAACAGGACTTTTTTTTAAATTCATTCATGGGACATGGGCGCACTAGCTGGCCAGCATTTATTGCCCATCTCTAGTTGCCCTTGGAGGGCAGTTGAGATTCTGCTGTGGATCTGGAGTCACATGTAGGCCAGACCAGGTAAGGATGGCAGATTTCCTTCCCTAAAGGACATTCGTGAACCAGATGGGTTTTTCCAACAATCGACAACGGTTTCACGGTCATCAGTAGATTCTTAATTCCAGGAATTTTTGATTGAATTCGAATTCCACCATCTGCTGTGGTGGGATTCAAACCTGGGTTCCCAGAGCATTAGCTGAGTTTCTGGATTAATACTCTAATGCCATAGGCCATCACCTCCTCTAAATTCACAGCAGTGTGAAGTAGATTTCTGGTCCACCTAACGTATCGCTCCCCAAGCTCATCACGTCAGCCGTTGAACCCACCAGCAGGAGCCTGGGGAAATTCTATCAAGTCTTTCTTTTCAGCTGTTGCTCAGTCGAAGTATTTCATTTAGATTGTACGCTATTTGATTTTGTTTTACATCATTAATCAAAATGTACTGTCACGTGGCATAACTTTAGTTGATAATTGGGAACACATTGTATCATCAGTCAAAATACCCTTATTAGGTATTCACCACGCATCCCTCACAAAGGTAAAGATATGACTAGAATACTGTAGATTGTATGTTGCGCATAAAAGCGTGAATATTCTAAAGAGCTCTTAGTTCGACAGTTCACGTAGAGTTAATAACTGGGAAGTGTACTCAGTGAACGTACTTAATATTGAACCCGCAAGGATTACATTTACTAATACCAATTATTGTAAAATAGAAGCAATATGGTTCAATAAGCAGAATCAGGAATGACAGTCATGAGGTCACGCTAACAAAACATTGAAAATGCATATATGCAGTTTCCATGGCGATGAGAATATTAAGATGCATAGGTAGAATCCAAATAAGTGCAATCATGGAACTGTGGAAAGAGCCCACATAAGTAGCTAAAAAAAAAGACTAGAAACTTTATCTATTCTAAGTGGAAGAACAGCTTCCTCGATTGTTTTAAAACCTATCTGGTTGATCTATCTGGTAGAGGGAGGCCTGGCGGCGCAGTGGTTAGCACTGCTGCCTCACAGCACCAGGGACCCAAGTTCAACTCCGGTCGTGGGTGACTGTGTGGAGTTCTCACATTCCTCCCGTGTCTGCATGGGTTTCCTCTGGATGCTCCGGTTTCCTCCCGCAGTCCGAAAGACTGATTGGCCATGTTAAATTGCCCCTTGGTGTCAGGGAGAATAGCAGGGCAAATATGTGGGGTTATGGGGATAGGATGGGATTGTTGTTGGCACAGACTCAATGGGCTGAAAGGCCTCCTTCTGCACTGTAGGGATTCTATGATTCTAGGTGAGGAGAAGTATTTAAATCAGCGTTGAACTTGGAATGACCTTTATAAGCATAGCCCAACCCTCTGTGGCACAGTCAGTAATGTGATATCAGAGAAACTGACTGCAGGTCCCTTATCTTCAAATAACAATTTGCGAGCCAACGCTCCAGTTGGTAATATTACCCTCACCAGGTAAACTGGGAGAAGCATATTAATGCTCCATTGCTATGCAGTTTTAGCCAGTTAGACTCCTACAGGATTCTTGCACAGAACTGTATGTTCCCTGTGCTTTGACTCTAGTCTATTTCCAGCTGAACTACTGGGATTTCAGCGCAGGGAAATAATGTATATTCCATAACAGACAAATAGAAACAATCTATCCATGTGAATTCTCCAGTATGTTGGTTGGGAGACCCAAAAGTATGGTGATGAATTTCTGCCACATACACAGATAACTAGTGTGCTTCATTAGAGGCCCCACTGGGTTTCTACAGAAGAATTGATAACGTTTAAAGTTTATTTATTAGTGTCACAAGTAGGCTTACATTAACACTGCAATGAAGTTACTTTGAAATTCCCTCAGTTGCCACACTTTGGTGCCTGCTCGGGTACATTGAGGGAGAATTTAGTTTGACCAATGCATCAGCTGGCAGCACGGTGGCACAATGGTTAGCACTGCTGCCTCACAGTGCCAGGGACCCGGGTTCGATTCCCGGCTTGCATCACTACCTGCGTGGAGTTTGCACATTCTCCCTGTATCTGTGTGGGTTTCCTCCGGGTGCTCTTGTTTCTTCCCACAGTCCAAAGATGTGTGGGTTAGGTGGATTGGCTGTGCTAAATTGCCCGTTAGTGTCAAGGGGATGAGCTGGTGTAAATACATTGAGTTGTGGGAGTAGGGCCTGGGTAGGATTGTAGATGATGTAGACTCAATGGGCTGAATGGCCTCCCTCTGCACTGTAGGATTCTATACCTAACCAGCACGTCTTTCAGAGTGTGGTAGGAAACCGTTGCATGTGGAGGAAACCCATGCAGACATGGGGAGAATGTGCAGACTCCATATAAACACTGACCCAAGGTGGGAATTGAACGCAGGGGTGCTGTGAGGCAGCAGTGCCAACCACTGTGCCACTATGCCGCCCCTTTAAATGTTGCGACTGGTCATTTTGAGGTTGGGAATGTACAATATTTCTGATCTGAGCAGAGGTGTGACTTGCAAAATAGTCACAGGTCTTTGTTGGCAAGCTCGTGCAAGTGACCTGACCTCTGTTTCTGGTCACAAAATGTTCACAACTTGCGTTTACCACAAGGAGGCTGAGGGTGATTATCTAATACTGCCAGATAATGCTTACAAACCACTTCAGCAGTAAAGGAAGCATTGGCTGACATTGTAACTCTCGACTTAGAACACTACATTCTGGTGAGGTTTATCAGGTGTCAATGCTGCTGCATCCAAAGTACTTTTGTCTTTCTTGTTTTTAATCAGCTGACTCCATTGACCAGCGTGCATTTCCCGTCACTGTGTGTGTTGCAAACCATCTGAGAGCTGGTTTCTTGAAGTGAGCCCAGCTGCCTTTGTGGGCACAGCATATCATGACTTTTAACCAAAGGGTTTTTTGTTTGCTTTTTAATCAGGGAGAGCAAACGATAAGATTATTTTTTAAGAGGGATCTATGGTATTGTGCATCTTATAGCTTTCAGTATAAAACGCTCACCACAATGGGTAACTTTTCAGTGGTTTCCAAGATAGTAAACTGATATTTTCGGCAATTAAAGCATTAGTTATGATGGATTAGATATCCAAATGCCAAGAAATAATATATCAAGAATAAAAGAAGTCAGACAATCAGGTCTTTATTGTATTCTGACCTAGCAGATATGCTTTCTCAGCCTTGGTGCCTGTGTCTCTACCCAGCTGCAACTGGAGAGGTGAAACATCCACTTTTATTGTATTAAGTATCTGCCAAGAACTCCTTCTTGAGATATCAATTTCATAATTTTTCTTTACAGACTTGCTTAAAATCAACAATAATATTTTCACCTTGACCTGTTGTATCACAATGGGCGGAACCTTCCTCTTGTCAGAGTGTCGGTTTCAGTGAGACAACCCTGGTGTATCTCTCCAGCTACACAGCCGAGTTTTCTCTCCAGAATCCCTGCCATTCAGTGTGGTTTCCGCCATCACTATGGAGGACCAGGGCGTGGTGGAGCCAGCAGGGCCAGTTCCACAGAGATCGGGGCGCCATCTTTAAAGGGACATCCCGCTCTGCACTAAAGATAAACATTCCCCTCCCCCAACCCCCACAGACATGGAGGATCCTCCAAAGGCATCAGATTGAATCCCACTTCAGCAAGCAGCAGAGCACTTCCTCTCCAACACCCCCAACAAGCCAACAAGCATAAGAGCACTCTCTTCCCACTACTACCCCCCAGTCCCACTCTCCCCCCCAACAGGCATCAGAATACTCCCCTTCAACGACCCTCGACAAGTATCAGGGCATTCCTTTCCCACCTTCCCCCAACAAGGACCAGAGCAGTCCCCTTCAACCACCCTCAACAGGTATCAGGGTACTCCTCTCCCACCACTGCCCGAATCATTCCCCCCAGACAAACTTCAAGGGACCCTCCCCTCCCCCACCACACATATAAGGGGAACCCCCCCCCCCACAAATGGGGCTACCCAGAGATGTGGCCCCTGGCACTGCCACCTGACGAAGGGACAAACCCCGAAATCTTGTGCGTTTACTATCAAATAAATTGGTTGGACTTTAACCTGGTGTTGAGAGACCACTCTGGCACAGCCTCTATAGCATTGGCAGCTTTGCACTGCCAGATGGCATTACCAGGATACTAGAGGGAAGTGCCAGGGGATTGCCTGGACAGATCTCTCTCCCCTCTGGGATCTATACCTGCCTTTGTGCCCCTGGCTGGCCACTTCCCACAGACAGTTTCAAGTTTTGTAGAAACTGTTTCAAATCTTGTGATGTCACACTGGGGAACTTCCCTCTCTTGGGGCAATATGTGGCAGAGAAGACATTTATACACATTAAAATGAGTTTAAATCTATTTATAAGAGTTTCCTGCCCCAGAATGGTCAATGGTGAGGGGATGGAAAATTCCTGGAACAACATCTCACTGGCGAGATTCTCATTCCCGCAGTAGCACGGGAATTTCCACTGGCATCACTAGTTTCACCTGCAGCAGAGCACCAGCTGAAAATCCCCCCTCCCCGTAACAATGTGTTACAATAAATGACATTTCTTTATTAAAGTTTATAATGCAAAGTAATTTGAGATATTAATTTACATCAAATTTTATATCTATTGCAAAGTTCAGAACGAACCGAATCTCCTTAGACAACACCTTCCAAACCCACGATCACTGCCATCTAGAAGGACAAGGGCAGCATGTAACTGGGAACACCAGCAGCTGAAGGTTTCTCTCCAAACCATTCGCCATCCTGTTTTGAAAATATTCCTCCACTGTGGCTGGGTCAAAATCAGGAACTGCTTTCCTAACAGCACTGTGGGCGGACCTACAGCATAAGGCCTGCAAGGAAGCATACCTCACAACCTTTTCAAGGACAATTAGGGATGGGCAATAAATGGTGACCTAGTCAGTGATGCCAACATCCCACAAATGAATAAAAAACTCAGCCCCCCCCCCAACTGAGACAAGTATTTTTAGATCTTTTAAAATTAAGCCAAGCATTCATAATGGGCTCAACCTATTAATCAATGCACTCTTTTTTTTAAACTCTAACAGAGGCTATTAAAGGATCAGAGATATTTTATATGCTTAGGTTATAAAAATAGATTTGTTGTTTCAACCATTAACAATTTGAGGGGATTTGAAATAATGCCCCTGCCTTCCCAGAGTGAATTACATGTGACAGAGACCTTTAGATCAAGATGGTTCTGCCATGCCAGGAAATGCCTTGATTCAAACTATCCACCGGCATTGCTCGCAAATATCTGGCCACCAGTCTCAGAATAAGAAGCAATCTAATTAGAGCTGAGGTGAGGTGAAATTTCTCAACTCTGTGGTTTGCAATTCTTTGGAATTCACTATGCCAGACAGTGTGAGTTCTCAAAGGTAATAGATATTTGGGTATAAAGGGAATCGAGGGATGTGGGGATAGTACACGAAAGTGAAGTTGAAGTATAAGATCACCCTTGATTTTACTGAATGGCAGTGCAAGATCAAAGGGGCCAAAAAGTCCACTTTCTTTTTATCATAAGTAAAACCTGCACACAATGAAATTCTTCGATATGTGTTGGAGGAATGGCAAAGAAAGGAAATCGCTTGAATAGATTGAGGTTACTCTGTGTTGCACACTTTCAATTATAAGAACCATTTTTTGGATGAATACGGCCCCGCAGTGCTAGTTAGTATGGTGGTAGAGGGTGGAGCTGGCTAAAGCGTAGGGTTCAACACACTGCCCTCCGTTTTGTTTGTGGAGAGAATGAAAACTGACGTCGCACTAGGAATAGGATGGAACCACACAAACTGTCTCAACTTACGTTTCTGGAAAGATATTTGTTTGTTTGTTTAGCAGGAGCAACACCAGGAAACATGGAGACCATTGTTCTCAAAGTGAATAGAACACTGCATGTACAGGAAATATAAACCTGCCATGGTTTATCCTTTCCCATGAACATCGACTTCCACAAGTTTTGAATGGGATAGTAACACTTTAAGATCAAAACCTTCCTTCCAAAGTAGATTGCCAGTTTCACTTTCTCTTTTGTGTTCAAACACCTTTTGTTATTTGATTCGATTTATTATTGTCACATGTATTATATACAGTGAAAAGTCTTCTTTCTTGCACCCTATACAGAGAAAGCATCCCATACATAGAGAAGAAAAGGAGAAGGTGCAGAATGTGATGTTACAGTCATAGCTAGGGTGTAGAGAAAGATCAACTTAGTATAAGGTAAGTCCATTCAAAAGTCTGATGGCAGCAGGGAAGGAGCTGTTCTTGAGTCGGTTGGTACGTGACCTCAGGCATTTGTATCTTTTTCCCGACGGAAGAAGGTGGAAGAGAGAATGTCCGGGGTGCATGGGATCCTTAATTATGCTGGCTGCTTTTCCGAGGCAGTGGGAAGTGTAGACAGAGTCAATAATTGGGAGGCTGGTTGAGTGGTGGACTGGGCTTCCTTGTAGTTTGTTGAGGTCTTGGGCAGAGCAGGAGCCATACCAAGCTGTGATACATTTGGAAAGGATACTTTCCATGCTGCATCTATTGAAGTTTTATAAGGTTTCAGTGAAGAAAGTGATTTCTTCACTTCCCAAACAACCAAGACAAAAAGATGAATGGTGCATTCTCGGCCTTTCAGAATGGTGATAATTTGCTGATCACTCGAGAAGGAGCTGTCAGCCTGATCCAAGCTTCTCTTCAATGAATGGGAAAACTGATTGTATTCAGTCTCTGTGATCTGGAGCTTCCACCAAACTGTTATTGTCACAGACATCAGCGTTCAGTCTGGCAACTTGTTAATAATGTTTCCCCTTTTAGGACATGCCCTTCTATGCTGTATTTATTCTCATACTGAGCTCATGGTAAGCACTTTCCTATCAAAATTATTTGAATCAATTTCTACACTCTCATTTCAACTATTGCTTTTAGTTGTTGGTATTCAACATTAGGGAGATTACGGCATTAATCCTTGATTACAAGTACGTCAATATTCATAGAATCATAGACACCCTACAGTACAGAAGGAGGCCATTCAGCCCATCGAGTCTGCACCAACAAAAATTCCACCCCTATCCCCACAATCCCACTCATTTACCCCACTAATCCCTCTAACCTATACATCCCAGGGCACGAAGAGGCAGTTTAGCATGGCCAATTCACCTAACCTGCACATCTTTGGACTGAGGGAGGAAACTGGGGCACCTGGAGGAAACCCACGCAGACACTGGGAGAACGTGCAAACTCCACACAGATAGTGACCCAACCTGGGAATCGAACCTGGGTTCCTGGCACTGTGAAACAGCACTGCTAACCACTGTGCCACCATGTTGTGTTTGTGAAGACAAACAGTTTATCAAATTAATTCTAAAGAAAGGACATAAAGTTCATTTATTCATTACAAGTAGGCTTACATTAACATTGCAGTGAAATTGCTGTGAAAATCCCCTAGTCGCCACACTCCGGCACCTGTTTGGGTACACTGAGGGAGAATTTAGCATGGCAAAGCACTGAACCAGCGCATCTTTTGGCATGTGGGAGGAATCCGGAGCACCCGGAGGAAACCCACGCAGACACAGGGAGAATGTGCAGACTCCACACAGACAGTCACCTGAGGCCAGAATTGAACCCGTGCCACCGGTGTTGTGTGCCAGCAGTTCAAACCACTGTGCCACCGTGCTGTCCATAAAAACAGTTGAGCTGTATTACTGTCATTATGTGGACAATGTGGTGCGCAACTAAGTAAAACAAACTATGTGTTTCCTCCCTTACAGACTATGAGAGCAGATCTTCTGCTGTTGGTGGTAAAACCCAACACCTGCTGCCTTGCTGAAAGTCTGATGTGTGCGAGGTTTCCTGTGGTCGGTGTTTGTAAGATTTTGAAAATTATGCAAGTGAACTCTTAGCCTGGAGCTGAGAGTTTGAACTCTTAAAGAGTCCTCGTAAAGACCGCAAAATGGGCCACAAATTTGGGCAAACATTTTGGGGTGGAATCTCACAGCCAATCATGCCGGCAGGATTTTCTGGAGATTTCATAGAAACCATAGAATCCCTACAGTGCAGAAGGAGGCTATTTGGCCCATCGAGTCTGCACTGACCACAATCCCACCCAGCCCCTATCCTCGTAACCCCACTTATTTACCCTACTAGTCCCCCTGACACTAAGGTCAATTTAGCATGGCCAATCAACCTAACCCACTTTGGTTGGGTAGTAAATTCTCTGGCCTTGCCGCAGCGGCAGAGAGGCATGAAGAGTGAGCCTCTTGTTTCCGGTATGAAGTCCAGTTGCTCCCAAAGGCAACCGGAGGACCGCAAATTCCAATAGCTGCACAATACACGTGGAGAAAAGGAATCAAGTTGGTGCACTTGAGGTTGAATGGCATCGCTTGTAAGCAATTTAACACAGATGTGCGAGGAATTGCCCCGTTGACCACACTGGGGTAGACTCTGGGGGCATTGGGACAGGAAAGAGAAACCAGGCCCAATGCTGTGTGCACTCCGTGGGAGATCTCACCCAAATACGTGAGCTACTTGTTCACTTCAAAAGTTGGAGCCAACAATCTGTTGCCCATATGCTGTTAGCTTATTCCAACCCCTCATTCAGTGCTGACCGTACACAGTTATAGGGCTGTAATTTATGATTGAAAATCTTGGCACACTCATGCTATCAAAGGGTTTTGCCCACAAAAGTGATGTAATCAACCTAATTGCAATTTTTTTGGGGCAGACTATTCTTGCGGTCAGGATGAAAATTCTAGTTTCACATGCAAATATGGAATGCATTGTCTAATCTATAAACTAAAACTGAACAACGCACTTGGCTTGTGACAGATTTGAAAGAGCTTTGAACTGAGCTGTGCACCATCAATGTTTGATAATCTAATAGGATTGTTGATGCCCCTCATACATGGGCAATACGGTGGCACTGTGGGTTTCACTGCTGCCTCACGGCGCCAAGGACCCAGGTTCGATTCCCAGCTTGAGTCACCATCAGTGCACAGTCTGTGTGCGATACTTCCAGGCGCTCCGGTTTCCTTCCACAGTCCAAAAGACATACTGGTTAGGTGCATTGGCAAGCTAAATTCTCCCTCTGTGTATCCAAACAGGTTCTGGAATGTGGCGACTAGGGGCTTTTCACAGTAACTTCATTGCAGTGTTAATGTAAGCCTACTTGTGATTAATAAATAAACTTTACATGCTCATCAACAGTGGTAGACAGTCTTGCAAATGTTTATATCCCTTAGGCAGTCTTTCTCACTATATCACCCGCAGTCAAGCCTGTGACGTCTAAGACTTAGAAAGGCAAGGGTAATAGATCTATAGGAACTGCATCGTCGGATAGTTCCCCTCTAAATCACATACGATCTTGACTTATAATTAAATTGCCATTCCTTCATCATCGCTGGATCAAAGTTCTGGAGCTCCGTGTCTAACCGCCCTGTGGGTATCTCCACGTTACACCAATTGCAGTGGTGGTTCACCACCACATTCTGAATAGTAATTAGGGGCTGGGCAGTAAACATGCTGGCCATATCCACGTCCCATAAATAAGTAAAAAGAAAGGAGTATTGTAAGTAGGTTTAAAGCCAAAACATACATATGCGTGAGTGCTTTGGACTTTGAATCCACTGCTTCTTACAGTGGCGGATACAGATTCCAAAACTTCTCAAAAGGGGCTTAGATAAACACTTGAAGGAGAAGAGAATTGCAGGAATGTAGGGAACTAGGAGGGGACAGCACCAACTGGATTGTTTCTTCATAAAAGCTGGCACAGCCTTGATGGGCCAAATGTCCTCTTTCTGTCCTCTTCAATTCTACGGTATATCATTCATGTAACATCACCCAGAATAGTCTGCAACATCAGCATCCACCAATCACTCTGAATTTGTTCCTTCAACTTAAGATGTGACAGGACTACTTCGCTGTTCATATGACATGATGGTATCTAATGTAGAAGAACTGACTCATACAGGGGGTGGCATCTGATAAATTCTTAACTACTCGGGAAAGGTTACTCAGGACAACAGCAGTAAAAGAAGATGATTGTTATCATGTCTGCCTCCTTATTTACACATGCAATCATACACTAAATCACACAAACTGTCCTTTGTAACACAAGTTCCGTTGGGAAGTATCTTGTGATAGCGCTGGAACATTGGTCACTTGTTTGTTATTGCAGTCCTGGGAAAGCAGTTTGCCGATGCAGCACTAAGCAGCATTGCAACCCTCCCCTGACAATTGCCAACACCAGCACAATCACATACATCTGGATGATGCTATGAATGAGACTAAGGGAACAGCACTGGGAGAATCACAATATCCGACTGAAGAGGTGAAAGCTGGAACTGGGCCTGTTTATGGTCGGTTCACTCCATCACCAGCATAGCATGGCTGTAGTGCGTTTTCTACAGGATGCAGTGTAACAAGTCCAGCAGGATCTCTCAAACATGTGACCTCCACCACCCAGAAGACCAGGGGCAACAAGTCTATGGGAACACCCAAGTCACATACTGTTCTGATCTGGGCACTGGTCCTTGGTTGTTGTTAAGTTAAACTTGTGGAGCTCTGCATATAAAACGCTGTGAAAATACCATCACCAGGCACACTGCAGAGATTCAATAGGAAGACTTGACACCATCTTCTCAAGGACAACAAGCACTGGGTAATAAAAGCTGGTCTCTCCAGAGCATCTCTATCCAAACAATTCTTATTTGAAAAGTCCCATCACTTTGAGAGATGCACCAATGCGTTGACACTTGGGCAGCCTTGCTTCATTCCTGGTGCTATTTTGGTGGAAAAACAAATAAATGTCTTTTTTCAAGTAGGTGTGGACAAGACATTTCCTGAGCCTGCAAGGGGGCGGGAGAAGAACTGTTGAAGGCACTCATAACCTTGACTGACACTCACAGTTCTAACTGTACGCTGTATGTGTCCTGGCCTGTGGAACCTGTTCCCCATTGTCAAATCCAGGTGTGCCAGGGCCTGTCGATATGGTTGATGGTTCTATGACTGGCGTTATTAATGCGACTCTGGTGTTTGACGGCCATTGGTCATCTTGTACACATTAAAATATGAATATCATTATTTCTCCTTATTTGTTCATGGGATATGGCTGTTACTGGCAAGGTCAGCATTTATCATCCATCACTTTGAGGAGCTGGTGGTGAGCTTCCTTCTTTAATCACTGCTGTCCATTTGGAGTCATATACCCACTGTGCAAATGGAGAGGGAGTTGCAGAATTTGATTCAGCGACAGTGAAGGAATAAGAATATGTGTCTAGGACAGGATTTTATGTGTGGGGAACGTACAGGTGACTGTTTTCCCATCCACTTGCTGTTCTGGTTCTTCTAACTGATAGAAGCAGTAAGTTTGGAAGATGGTGTTGAAGAAAACTCGGCAAGTTGCTGTAAATTGTCTTGAGGATGGTATGGTACACTTGAGGTTCCCATGGTACACAGAGGGACTGGGTGTTTAAGGCAGTGGATGGGGTGCCCATCAAGGGCGTTGTTTTATCCTAGATTGGGTCAAACCTCTTCTGTGTTGAAGCTGCAGTCATCCATCAAACTCTTTATTTGTGATTTTTAGATGGCAGATGGAAAGTGTCCAGAAGAGGTTCACAAGAATGATCCCTGGAATGAAGAGCTTGTCGTATGAGGAACGGTCGAGGACTCTAGGTCTGTACTCGTTGGAGTTTAGAAGGATGTGGGGAAATCTTATTGAAACTTATAGGATACTGTGAGGCTTGGATAGAATGGACATGGAGAGGATGTTTCCACTAGTAGGAAAAACTAGAACCAGAGGGCACAACCTCAGGCTAAAGGGATGATCCTTTAAAACAGGGATGAAGAAGAATTTCTTCAGCCAGAGAGTGGTGAATCTGTGGAACTTTTTGCCACAGAAGGCTATGGAGGCCAGGTTAATGAGTGTCTTTAAGACAGAGATAGATAGGTTCTTGATTAATAAGGGGATTAGGGGTTATGGGGAAAAGGCGGGAGAATGGTGATGAGAAAAATATCAGCCATGATTGAATGGCGGTGCAAACTCGATGGGCCGAGTGGCCTAATTTTGCTTCTATGTTTTATGGTCTTACGGTGGACTTTGGGGAGTCAGAAAAATAATATAGCAACCCCTCTTATTTAAGAAACTTCCTGTACTGCGGAACTCTTGGAAAGAGTTTGTGGTGTTGGCTTTTTTGCAAAATCTGAAAGAATGATTTTGTTCCTTTTCTCATAACACAAACATTCCCACCATGGTCTGATGCTGTACAAAAAAAATGAAATTGAGTGTAAAATATGTATTTAAAATGTGCCAAATAAATGTGCAATAAGTATTATTTACAAAATAATAATGTACAAAAACATTTTACAAGGGAAAAATGGCACGAAATATTAAACATTAGCTGAAAGAAATAAATCTTGTCAAAAAAAAAAAATTTTCATCTGTTCCTTTGAATTCAGACTTTAAAGCAGTTTTATTTAGCCTCTGGGTTTTGGAAACACTGGGCAGGACTTGTGCCCAAAATAAAATCATAAATCCTCCTTAACACACTGGGTGTGTGTTTAATTAGGCTCCCATTTGAAAGATATAGCAGTGAAATCCAAAGGATGGTTACTCAAATTATAAACAGCTTATTTTCAGTGGGGACAAAGCAAAGAGTGAGCCAATCGATCTCGCTGCCTTTGATTTGCTGAATTCCACTAATACCAGGCATTCCGGGTTGGAAAATCAACAGCCTGAGCCTTCCCAAACAAGAAATGGAACATAGAACAGTACAGCACAGGAACAGGCCCTTCGGCCCACAATGTTGTGCCAAACAAGATGGCAAATTAAACAAATCCCTTCTGCCTGCCCTTGGTCCATTCCTTGCATATTCATGTACTTGTCTAAAACCCCTTAAAACACCCCTATCGTATCTGCCTGCACCACCACCCCTGGCAGTGCATTCCAGATACCTAACACTCTTGACCCTCACATCTCCTTTGAATTTCCTTCCTTTTCAATGCATGCCCCCTAGTATGAGATATTTCAACTCTGGGAAAAAGATTCTGACTGTCAATTCTATCTACACCTTCCATAATTTTATAGACTTCTATCAGATCTCCCCTCAGCCTCCCCCACTCCAGAGAAAGTTTGTCCAGCTCCCCTTATAGCTCATACCCTCTAATACAGGCAGCATCCTGGTAAACCTCTTCTGCACCCTCTCCAATGCCTTCACATCCTTCCTGTAATGTGGCTAACAGAATTGAATGCAATGCTCTAAGTGCGGCCTAACCAAAGTTTTATAAAGCTGCAGCATGACATCCTGGCTCTTTTACTCAATGCCCTGACCAATAAAGGCAGGCATGCCAAACATATTCTTTACCACCCGCTCTACTTGTGTGACCACTTTCAGGAAGCTATGGACCTGAACCCCAAGAACCCTCTCTACATCAACGCTGTTCAATAGTTCATAATTTGTTGGCTTTGACATCGGCAGTGCATGCAATTATACCATTTAGGAAATTGTTTACCTGGATTTTCCCAGTGTCTGACAATTTGCTTTCCTAAGGGCACTGCTGCGTGTTGCAATATAGTTTTATTGCTGCCAACCTGATGGTTATTTTTCCTTGTGAGCCCTAATGATAAGTATTGCTGACTATTCATGCATATAAGGCATCAACGCCAAGCCCCATCCAATTGTCCGTAACATCAATGTCTTTTCCTTTTGTTCCACCTCATGGGAAAGTAATGAGAAGCAGGTTGTTTTATTTCCTCCCCATCTCTTGCCTTGCCACACTGATGCCAGTTCTGCTGCCTTTAAGTTGTTTGGGTTCTCATTGACAAACTCAGCACCGAGTTGTAGCTTCCTTATTTGAGAGTCTGCTTATCAAGAGGTATCCAGACAGTCCCAAAAGTTCTGATTTACTCAGAGCAGATATAATGGCTCAAAACCCATTATCTTAGCCTACTGGTGGCTCATTTTACATTAGGTGTCATAGTAAGATAGAATCATAGACCCCTACAGTGCAGAAGCAGGCTGGTTAGCCCATCAATTCTGCACCAACTCTCTGACCGAATATCTTTTTCCCAGAGTAGAAATGTCTAATATTTTTGATTTGATTGATTTATTATTGTCATATTTATTTGCACATTGTGAAAAGTGCACACTTTCCAGACAAAGCATACCATTCATAGGGAAGGAAAGGAAAGAGTGTGGAACGTAGTGTTACAGCCATAGCTAGGGTGCAGAGAAACTTAATGCAAGGTAGATCCATTCAAGAGGAAAAGTTCAAAGGAGATGCGAGGGACAAGTTTGTTTTCACTGAGAGTGCTAGGTGTCTGGAATGTGGTGCCAGGGTGATGGTGCAGGCAGATAGGATAGGGGCATTTAAGAGGCTTTTAGATAAGCATATGAATATGCAAGGAATAGAGGGACATGGGCCAAGAATAGCTGAACCGGGTTAGTTTAATTTGGTGTCATGTTCGGCCCAGCATCGTGATCCAAAGGACTTGTTTCTGTGCTGTACTGTTCTATGTTCCATTTCTTGGTTGGCCCTCTCCCCTCCCTTATCCCCATAACCCCATCATTTGCCATGCCTTATTCATCTAACCTACACACCTTGGGACAGCATGGGGCAATTTACCATGGCCAATCCACCTAATCTGCACATTTTTGGACTGATACAGATGCAGATACAGCCAAGAAAAGGACAATAGACTCACAATATTAAAAATAGCATTTAGTAGTTGCCGAGGATTAAGAAAAAGCTGAAAAATTCACATTGTGATAAAAACAGGCAAGAAATTTGGGCTATTTTGATGTCTTCATTATAATCTGCCACTGGAATGAAAAACACAGACCGAATAAAAATGCTGGGAGATATAAAGGCCAAGCTTTGGCTTGATAGTTGGAGGCATTCGTTTAGGAAGGCAAAGTTGTCATTTAGTGCAAGGGGCATGAAATACAAAAGTCGGGATGTTTTGCTACAGCTGTGGAGGGCATCGGTGACACCACATAGAAGTGTGGAATTCCTACAGCACAGAAGGAGGCCATTCAGCCCATTGAGCCTGCATTGCCAATAATCCTACCCTGGCCCAATCCCAGTAACCCTCATATTTACCCTACTAATTCCCCTGACACGAAGGGGCAATTTAGCATGACCAATCCACCTAACCCGCACATCTTTGGAGATCTAGAATACTCGACTGATTACTGGGATGAGGGGGCTGTCTGACAAGAAAGGTTTGGACATGTTGGGCTTGTATCCTTTGGAATTTAGAAGAATGAGAGATGATCTTACTGAAACATATAAGATCCTGACAGGATGGATGCTGAGAGGACATTTCCCCTGATGGGAGAGACTATAACTAAGGAGCACAGTTTAAAAATAAGGAGTCTCCCACTTAGGACGGAGATGAAGAGAATTTTATTCTCTCAAAGGGTCATGAATCTATGGAATTCTCCTCCTCAGAGGATGATGGAGGCTGGGTCTTGAATATTGTTAAGACTGAGTTACAAAAACTCTTGTGAGTCAAAGGGTACAGAGAGTAGACAGGAAAGTGCAAGCCACAATCAGATCAACTATGATCTTATCAAAAGGCAGAACAAGCCCTGGGGGGCAAATTCGAGTAGCGAATGGCCTATTCCTGCTCCTAATTCATATATTCGAAGGCATTGTTACCCATTATATGCCTTTTCTGCACCTATGGAAAACTAAATTTGCTGTCCCAAATCGGCAGTCATTGTTTATGTCATTACACATTTTCAAAAATATTGAAGCTTTTCAATTTTTGAGGTACCTGTATCACATGCAGAGTCTGCACAGACAGTGACCCAAGCAGGGAATCAAACCCAGATCTCTGGCACTGTGAGGTAGCCGTGCTAACCACTGCGCCACCCTGCCACACCCGTGTCTGAACGCATTTCCTCCAGGTGCTCCAGTTTCCTGCCACCGTCCAAAAGACGTGCTGGTTAGATGCATTAGCAATGCTGAATTCTCCCTCAGTGTACCCAAACAGGCGCTGGAGTGTGGTGACTAGGGAATTTTCACAGTAACTTCATTGTAGTGTTAATGTACAGTAAGAAGTCTCACGATGCCAGGTTAAAGTCCGACAGGTTTATTTGGAATCACGAGCTTTCAGAGTCTGAAAGCTCGTGATTCCAAATAAACCTGTTGGACTTTAAACTGATGTCGTGAGACCTCTTACTGTGCCCACCCCGGTCCACCACCAGCATCTCCACCTCAGTGTTAATGTAAGCCTACTTGTGACACAAATAAATAAACTAAACTAAAACTAATCTTAGAGACACAGGTAGTCTTACTCTATTTCAGAATGGTATCACATGCTGAAGATCACTGTCCACTAATTCTCATTAATCGCTCGTACTGATAATAATAGATAGTAACATGACATTATCGATCTTATGTTGCTTGACTGCGCTGCTTATTAACTTATAATTTTAAATTACTTTTACATGAGACTCCCATTAATTATACTGTATATGAAGATCAAGGAAACAAACTTCATATTTGAGATTGTGAGGTGAATTTGTACAATTATATTCTCGTTCTCAGCGGCTGTAGCTTATCCTGCTGCCTTGGTATTTTCACTATAAAACACTGATACGTTACTGAGAAAGGAGCGTGGTTTCTTCAGTGTAAACCTCAAAACATTTGCAGTTAAAATATTTCCCTGCCAAAGGTACAGAACTCTTTGTAATCAAAAATTTTAGCCAGATTGTCAGTCTGGCCAAGAAAGAATTATTTCCTGCACTAAAGAAAATGTGAAAGAATGTTGGCCATCATTTTCTAAAGAAAATAAATTGAGACCATTTCTCAGATTCAATGGTAAATAGATGAAAGGGTTAAATGTTCTCGTTTCTCATTTCGAACTCTCAACATCACTACAGTTCACAAACCACAGTGGGTAACTATTCCTCAGAGAGAAAAACCTCAACTATAAGTCAGACAGATGAAGCCACTGTCTTTTTATTGCTGTTACTACCTTATTTTTATACTGACAGCATGCAGAATGAATTTATCAGGCATCTTTCTCCCCAAAGAGCCATTCTTCATAAATATGCTGTCAGTCCATTCAGCAATGGGGAGGTGTCAAGGTTGAACCCAATCGCGTCCACGTGGCCAACCTTTCGATTGGGACTTCGATGGAAATGCTGGGACCAGTTCCAGTGCAACTTACATTTTCCAAGCATCAGCTCATCCAGGATTGTACTGATGGCCGTCTTGCCCTGTATGGTTCAACACTTCACTCATTTAATCGACTGAACCCACTGAGCAATTTAACATTTTAATCTGCCCAGAAAATCCCACTTGTGTGGGAAAATCCCCCTCCATATCTTACTTCACAATTTAAACCCACCTACTTGTACAGAGTGAAAATCAAGTCATGAATTGCACTGGTTTGCTTTGATTTGGGGCTGGCTTTCATTAACCAACTTCTTAGCCAATTAAACATGAATTCCAATACAAGGGGAGTATTGATCAGGGTCCTGATTGCGGTCTGTGTGCAATCAGGACCCTGACCTTCTTATTGCTTGCCATTTTAACACACGATCCTGCTCCCATGCCCACATGTCTGTCCTTGGTCTGCTGCAATGTTCCAGTGAAGCTCAACGCAAACTGGAGGAACAGCATCTCATCTTCCCACCAGGCACTTTACAGCCTTCCGATCTCAACATTGAATTCAACAGATGAATTTCTCTACCCCACTTCGACCCCTTTGTTTTCATTCTATTTTGTTTAATTTTTTACTGTTCTCCACCTTTCATTTCTTTACTGTCTTTCTTCATTTTTCTTCCCACTCTTCTCCACTACTTTATGCCCCTTCCCTTACCTTTTCTCCTGATTTGCTTCTCCTTTTCTAAATGTTACCTCTGTCCCATCGATTCCGCGCCCCCACTCCCCCTCACCCCCACCCCACCCCACCAAACATCTTCATTTTAGCTTCTGTGCTGTTTGGCCATTCACACCCTTTATCCTCTCTGTGGAAAGCTACTGGTTTCCACTGGTTTTTGTGGCTATGCCTCATCTTTCATTCCCTCATCCTGCAGGATAAATATCTCCGACTTTCTGTGCCTTTTAGTTTTGACAGAGGCGCGTCTGGACTCGAAACATCAGCTGTTTTCTCTCCTTACAGATGCTGCCAGACCTGCTGAGGTTTTCCAGCATTTGGTTTACAAATTCCAGTACAAATAGGTTGACCTACTATTTTGATAATGTCACAGTTTCAGTTCTCTGCTGCATTTGGAACCATTTATTGGCATCTCCTGTGTAAACGAAAGCCAACCCCAACACAAAGCAAACCAGTGCCATACACTTCCACTCTGTACAAGTGGATGGGTTTAAACTGGGGCCCATGTTTTCAGATGTTAAGTAAGATATGAAGGGGAATTTTCCAGCTGATCACACAGCTGGTATTTCCTGGCCTTGGCTAAGTTTCTTGGCTAAATGCTAAATTCTCCATCCTTGCTTACAACAGGGCATGGAGAGGCCAGAAAATTCCAACTATGTTTTCTCAACAAAACTCAGTGGATAATTGCACTGCTTGGTCTGGTAATGTACAGCATAAAGTAGACAAATCGTAGTGTTCTGCGCCCAGTTTATGTCAAGCTATTGCTCTGAGCTAGAGCAGCAGTTATTCATGGTTCTGGGCTCAAAATGGGCAAAAATCACCCATGGTTTCGACTCTTGGCCACAATCTGATGCCCTCTACTGGAAAGTATGTATCTGTAAGACAAATAAGGACAGAATTGCGCTTGATGATCAAAAAAATGCACAACATTATTCGTCACAAATGAAGCATGGTATGTTCTCTGTATTTTCACAGTGGCACGTTGGCACAGTGGTTAGCACTGGGGCCTCAGAGCACCAGGGTCCTGGATTTGATTCTGACCTCAGGTCACTCTCTGTGTGGAGTTTGCACATTCTCCCCGTGTCTGTGTGGGCTTCCTCTCGGTGCACCAGTTTCCTCCCACAGTCCAAAGGTGTGTGGATTAGGTTGATTAGCCATGTTAAATTGCTCCTTAGTGTTAGGGGGATCAGTAGGGTAAGCACATGGAGTTACAGGGATAGGGCTTGTGTGGGATTGTTGTTGATACAAGCTTGGTGGGCCGAATGGCCTCCTTCTACACCATAGGGGTTCTATGAAGGTCAGACTTTTTGAAATGGTTCAACTTCATCAGAAGGATGACTTATAAAAAATAGAATTTTCACAGTATAACCTCCTGAATGATGCAAAATTATAACTGTTGTTGTGTGCCGAGAACGTTAAAAAAAGCTATCATTACCAATGCAGCACTAGTGGCCTCATACAAATTGTTTACTAAGCTTTTTACACCCATACCTGGCTGGCTTCACCCAATACTACTCATACTGATCACTTGTTCAAGGTGAGAAGGAGTAAGTTTACGGGAGACATGCGGGGAAAGTTTTTCACATTGAGGATGGTGGGTGCCTAGAACGCATTGCCAGTGAAGGTGGTGGAAGCAGGCATGTTAGCAATATTCAAGGTGTATCTTGATAGACACATGAATGGGAAGTGAAGAGAGGATTAGAAATCGCGTATGGGCAATAAGTTGTGGGTCTCAATTAGGATTAGGAATCGGTGCAGGTTTGGGGGCCGAAGGGCCTGTTCCTGTGCTGTATTGTTCTTTGTTTGTGCCATTGATTGCCATTGCTTGCCATTTTAACACGTGATCCTGCTCCCATGCCCACATGTCTGTCCTTGGCCTGCTGCAATATTCCAGTGAAGCTCAACACAATCTGGAGGAATAGCACCTCACATTCCAGCTAGACACGTTACAGCCTTCTGGTCTCAACATTGAATTCAACAACTTCAGATGATTCATTCGACCCCATCTCGACCTCTTTGTTTTCATTTCATTTCATTTTTAACTGTTCTCTCCCTTTTATTTCTTTATTGTCTTTATTTTTTTTGTCCCCTCCCACGCTCTTTCTCCTTTTTTTATCCCTTTTTTGTCTTTTCTCCCCCTTTGCTTCCCCTTTCCCTCTTTTTCTCAATTTTACCTCTCTTCCACCCATTTGCCCCCTCCTCCAACCCCAAATCTTCATCTGTCACAGTTTACTCTCTGATTTCAGCTTCTCTGCCATTTGGCCATTCAGAACTTCTATTCTCTCTATGGACTGCCATTAGCAGCCTTTCACCTTGTTTTTGTGGCTATGACTCATCTTTCATTCCCTCACTCCACAGTATAAATATCTCCCACTTTCTGTGCCTTTTAGCTTCGACTAAAAGGTGATCTGGACTCGAAACGTCAGCTCTTCTCTTCCCTTACAGATGCTGTCAAGACCTGTTGCGATTTTCCAGCATTTTTTCTTTTGGTTTCAGATTCCAGCATCCGCAGTAATTTGCTTTTATCCTATGTTCTTTGTTCTTGTTGCTCGAAGCTTTTCCCCTAAGGTGATTTCTGTAAGAAATATTCCCTGTGAAATAAATCTCTGTCCCATAAAAAAGGCTATGTCTTGATCAAGGTTTACGATTGCCGTTTATCTAATAGTATTACATTTTGGGGATCATGTGGTGTGGCCTCTACTTTCTGTCTCTTGTAAAAAAGTGAGGAATATTTCATAATCAGAACACCATACATCAGTTAAAATTAATAGTTGAATTTATTCATCGGCTGATTCTACAAGATACTAAAAATACAAGCTTAAAAACATTTTTTTAAAGTAACTTTCTTGTATAATCTGGTAAATAGTTGCACCTTTGGATGAAGTAGTCTTTTGGAGACCTCCATGATGTGATGTTGTTCTACATAGAATCATTGAATCCCTACAGCGCAGAAGGAGGCCATTTGGCCCATCAAGTCTACATTGACCAAATCTCACCTGGGCCCTATATCTATAACCCCACATATTTACCCAGCTAATCTCCTGATACTAGGGTCAATTTAGCATGGCCAATCCACCTAACCCATACATCTTTGGACTGTGGGAGGAAACCGGAGCACCTGGTGGAAATGCATGCAGATATGAGGAGAACGTACAAACTCCACAAAGACAGTGATCGGGAATTGAACCCGGCAGTATGAGGCAACAGTGCTAAGCAGTGTGCCACCATGCCACCCACTTTACAGTGAACTGTATACTTTCAAATTGTAATCACTCTTTCAGCAAAAGGACAGCCAATTTTGCACATGACAAGATGGATTTTAATTTAGTGGAATTGGAACCTTTGCCAAAACTAACAATATGTGGCAGTTTTTAAAATTCATTTATTGGACATGGGCAGCACTGGCTGGCCAGCATTTATTGCCCATCCCTAGTTGCCCCTGAACTGAATGACTTGCCAGGCCATTTCAGAGGGCAGTTGAGAGTCAACCCATTGCTGTGGCTCTGGAGTCACATGTAGGTCAGACAAGGTTTGAATGGCAGATTTCCTTCCCGAAAGGATATTAGTAAGCCAGACGGTTTTTTCCCAAAAATCGACAATGGATTCACAATTCCAGATTTTTGTTTAATTGAATTCAAATTCCACAATCAGCCGTGGCGGAATTTGATCCCAGGTGCCCGGAATATGAGCTGCATTAATAGTCTAGAAATAATACCACAGGGTCATCGTCTCCCGTATCAGTATTATTTCAGTCTCCTGCCCTTGAGAACCAGGCTGCCATGATAGAAGATGTTCGCACCTCTGGGTTGCAGTTCAGTAAAAGGGATACAAGTTCTCTTCTTCATGAACTATTTTATTTCTTTCATTCAACTCTGCATACAAATTGTCCCTCAACACCCAGTGCCACCTGAAGCCCCTCTAGATATTTGGGTAATTAACATCAAATTAAGACTTAACTGGAAGGTCTGTTAATAGTGTTGTTATACATACTGTGCTAATGAACAAGTCCTTCATATATGCGAAAGCCTGGACTATGGAGAATTTGATTCACATCAAGTACAAGCCTTTGTATCCTGCTGAATTTCAAGATCTTTCAACCTTATCAGTTCCCATTGGCAAGTTGTCTCAAATGTGAAATTTGGCAAGGGAAGTTTCCATTTTCACTTTTTATAGCAATGTGTGAAATAACGTCAGAAATTCATAGCATTAATCCCCCATTAATGCTATGAATTAGTATTCATATTAGTGAATGTATGAATGATATACGTGACTAAAGGTATATTAACACCTAACCCCACATACAGGCTTATATTTTCCTACCCCTTCCTCCAAAAGAAATCTGCCTGAATGCCTTTTTGAAAGCGTTCCCTGCTCTAGTTAGCAAATTATTCTAGAAGTCAGCGATCATTGATAAGAAACAATAATTCTTATTTTCAGTGAGTATATTGTCTTTCATTTTGAATTTGAAGCTTCTAGCCTCAACCAGACCTCAGAACGACTGGTGCCAACACTGGTACCAAATGTAGAACTGACTTCTTCTGGTTGGAAGCATTGAAAAATGTTAAAGGTGCTATATATCCTCAAACATTTGTTACTATGGAGATGTGATGAACTCAATCTGTTAGTTATTAGATTAATTTTGTCTACTCATGACACTGAGGTACATTTCTGCTTGGTACAAACTATATTTCATCAGGTTACCTTGTCATTGAACAGGAACCACATGCAAGGTCAATGACACTAAAGGTTACGGAAGCCAATAAATATATTAACTGGTGGATGTTAGTGTTATCGCCACAAAAGCTTCATTTCTCTCCATTTCTCAGCAGTTGACCTTGCTCGCAATTGTACTAATTTCAATTAACAGGATGGCACAGGGCACAATGGTTAGCACTGCTGCCTCACAGCACCAGGGATCTGGGTTTGATTCCCAGCTTGAGTCACTGCCTGTGCGGAGTCTGCATGTTCTCCCCGTGTCTGCGTAGGTTTCCTCCGGGTGTTCCAGTTTCTTCCTCACAGTCTGAATGACGTGCTGGCTAGGTGCATTGGGCCATGCTAAATTCTTCCTCAGTGTACCCAAACAGGCGCCAGAGTGTGGCGACTAGGGGAATTTTCACAGTGACTTCATTGCAGTGTTAATGTAAGCCTACTTGTGACACTAATGAATAAATTTTAAAGCTTAATGGGCGGGATTTTACGGCCTCACTGGGGCAAATGCAGAAATTTCCCGCCCGAGATCATAACGGCATAGAGGTTTATAGCATGGAAACAGGCCCTTCGGCCCAACTTGTCCATGCTGCCCGTTTTTTTTAAACCTCTAAGCTAATCCCAATTGCCCACATTTGGCCCATATCCCTCAATACCAATTTTATCCATGTAACTGTCTAAATGCTTTTTAAAAGACAAAATTGTACCCACCTCTACAACTACCTCTGGCAGCTTGTTCCAGACACTCACCACCCTCTGTGTGAAAAAAATGCCCCTCTGGACCCTTCTGGACCTCTCCCCTCTCACGTTAAAACCATGCCCTCCAGTTTTAGACTCCCCTACCTTTGGGAGAAGATATTGACTATCAATGAGCTGATTTGTACAGTGCCACCTGAAGCCCCTTTAGATATTTGGATAATTAACATCAAATTAAGACTTAACTGGCAGGTCTGTTAATAGTGTTGTTATACATACTCTGCCAATGAACAAGTCTGTCATATATGCTAAAGCCTGGACTATGGAGAGTTTGATTCACATCAAGTACAAAGCCTTCGTATCCTGTTGAATTTCAAGATCTTTCGACCTTACCAGTTCCCATTGGCAAGTTGCCTCAAATGTGACCC
Source organism: Carcharhinus amblyrhynchos (assembly GCF_965287045.1). Classification (NCBI taxonomy): domain Eukaryota; kingdom Metazoa; phylum Chordata; class Chondrichthyes; order Carcharhiniformes; family Carcharhinidae; genus Carcharhinus; species Carcharhinus amblyrhynchos. The sequence goes on from NC_137346.1 coordinate 16,662,356, forward strand.
TCATTATTTTATAAACCTCTATAAGATCACCCCTCAGCCTTCTACACACTGGAGAAAAAAATCCCAGTCTATTCAGTCTCTCCTAATAACTCAAACCATCAAATCCAGGTAGCATATTTTCTGCAGTCTTTCTATTTTATCAACATCCTTTTTATAATTGAGTGTCCAGAACTGTACACAGTACAGTCAACAGAGATTTCCGTTGTTGGACCCTCACTCACGCTGATTCTGTGGCGGGCGAGGTGGTAGAGATCCAACCAATGTCCCCCTGTTTCAATTTGAGATTAACTGAAAGAAGCTTAAGCACAGAAAGAGCCATTTGATTCTTTTGAAATGAAAGATTTGCTATGACCTTGTACCTCTCAAAATCACAGGACATTCCAGCCAATAAAATTCATTGAAATGTAGTCAATGCAATAATGTAGAATCACATTTGTGCTGCATGAACCTTTTCTCATTTTAGTTGCTGAATAGTCTCACACATCCACTTATGGATTATGGAAAGTTTAACACCTCGAATGATGAAAATAGAAGGAACATTCACAAGTGGTGAGCAACTAATAGCAGCTAATGCCAGTGAGAGAAGTCAAATCTTCTCTCACTGGCATTCGCTGCCAGTCCTGCCATTATATTTGATTAATATCTCATAGAATCCTGCGGTGCAGAAAGAGGCCATTCAGCCCATCGAGTTTGCACCAACCACAATCCCACCCAGGCCCCATCCCCATAATCCCATGCATTTACCCTGCTGATCCCCCTGACATTAAGGGGCAATTTAGCATAGCCAATCCACCTCATCCGCACAGCTTTGGATTGTGGGAAGAAACTGGAGCATCTGGAGAAAATCCACGCAAACACGGGGAGAACATGCAGACTCCACACAGACAGTGACCCAAACAGGGATTCGAACCCAGGACCCTGGTGCTGTGAGTCAGCAGAGCTAACCACTGTGTCACCATGCCACCCCTAATAAATGTTAGGAAAATAGATATTAATTATCAGTTATGAAAAAGGAAAATTCTCTGTTCTTTTATTGAATTTATTGATTTACAACTCCTTGCCTTTTTCCACACTTACAAAAACTTCTGGAAATGCTGATACCTTTCAGATATTGCAGTAAATTATTTAGTAAAGAACAAAATTCAATCAAGTTAAGATTTTTGATTTTGTTTTCCTGCAGTCTCTAAATAAAGGGCAATGGCTCCAATGGAACCTTCTCAAGGAAATCTTCCATTCTTCTCTCATCTCCGAATTCATCTCAAGGTTTTGATTGCAAGTAGGTTGAGGCCCCTCCTATCAAATGGACCCCCCCGCATTTAGCCCTGGATTCCTCCTATAGGTCCTTGATCAATAAGGGGATCAATAAGGGGATCAGGGGTTATGGGGAAAAGGCAGGAGAATGGGGATGAGAAAAATATCAGCCATGATTGAATGGTGGAGCAGGCTCCATGGGGCGCTCCGATATCCAATGGTCTTATGGTCTTACTGATCCTAACCCCTCCCACCCAGATTCCCAGAAGGAAAACAGGTTTAGACCAATATTTGTATTTCTCCGTTTTACTGGCGTTCCATTTTCAAGTATACATGACCAGTTCAGACTGCATTCTTATTTCCTCATTTCATTGTTTTGTCCTTCTGAATTCTTTCCTAGTTTGGGTTTCTGACTGCGCCATAACTTCGACTGGACAAGATGGTGGTGCTCAGGTTCGATAAGTCTGACCCTCCCCCGTGAATGTTACTGGCCCTCCGATCTTCCTGGAACTGCACAGTGCGCAGGCAGAGATGTTCTCCACCCTCCTCCAATAATTGTGGATCCCATATTCAAAGTGGTTGATATTCTAACTGTAACGATACCATGCCTTTGAGAAATGTATTTATATCATGGGTTTTTGTGAGGGGTATGTTTAAAATTCAGCTCTGGTTTTCCTGGTGCTGATCTGTCTGCAAACCAGGCAGCTCCTTGCTGAGAATGCAAAATAATTGATCCTAGATAGTGGGGTGTTTGTTTTAATCTGAGCAAGTGCATTTTTGGTGTTTCCCCTGGAATTTCAGAGTAGGGTTTAATTAGCTTGATTGACAAGAGGCAGAGTCATGTGAATGGGTAGAGCTAAGCTTACAAGGAAAAACAGTTTAGTTTCTGCTTGATCCTGAAAGAAACAAGAGGTGTCCCTCCCTCTCTATCTCTCCCACCTTCTCTCCCTCTGAAGGCTGCTGTCTGAATTTCAAAGACAGGTGTTTCTCTATATTTTTCTCTCCAGAAGTGCTAAAAGACTCCAAGACAGCTAACAAGTAAAAACACATAAACCTGTGTAAGTCAGTTTGCTAACTGATTTTGAAGAGGAGTTCAAGCCTATGAGGAATATTGGAAGTAATAGAGATAGATTAATAGTTAAGGATTGTACCTTGCAATAGTTAAGTATTTCAATTGGTAAAAATTAAGCTAATTCATCAGTTATAGATGAACATACTATTAAATAAAGTTTGTTTTGATAAAAACTTCCTCGTGTGTCAATAGAATTACAGGTGGAGTGAAACATTTTAACCACATATTAATGCCAAAATAAAAAAACAATAGTTGGGGTCTAGTCTAATTTCATAATATATCTTGGGGTTTCTGAGCTGGTCCTTGACACAACCCTCCCACCTGAACTACGGTTGACTTCACTCCTCCCTATCTCGAGGCTGTGGTCACATATAGAGGAGACTCCCACCAGGAAAGTTTCACATATTCAACACTCTATCACATCATAGAATCATAGAATCCTACAGTGCAGAAGGAGGCCATTCGGCCCATCGAGTCTGCATCAACCACAATACCAGCCATAACCCCATGCATTTACCCTGCTAGTTCCCCCTGACACTAAGGGGCAATTTAGCATGTCCAATCCACGTAACCTGCACATCTTTGGACTGTGGGAAGGAGGATCATCTGGAGGAAACCCATGCAGACACTAGGAGAATATGCAACACCACATGGACAATGGATTCCAGGCCTGGAATTGATTCTGTGCTGTCATGTGGAACATTACATGTTGCCCCTTTATAAGATGAAGATATTTCCCCTAGCCCTAACTATCCCATCAGCAGCCTTATACCAAGACAGACACAACCTTGGTCAGTGACACTGAAACCATGACGATGCTCTGCAAATCAAGGTGTATCTTTTCTCATGAGTGCACAGCTATTCCCCTCCCTGAAATGGAACTACAACATGCAAAGCCCAGAAAGCTCCAAGACTGACTTCACTCGCACATCCATAACACTTAGCACCAGACTAGGGACTAGGACTGTCTTTCTCTTCATTCTTCCATCCCATAGCTCCCCATGTCACTTTTCCCCAATTCCCTCCAACTCACCTTTGCATATTGTTTCCCATGTCTCCTTCCATCCCCCTCCAACAAACCCTCCTTTGTCCATTGATCCCCATGTGCTTATCCTGACTTTTGTGATGCTACTGTGCTTTTAAGAAATGTGTTTTTATTCATGTTCTCTGCTGTTATAAACAGACATTGGGCTGTGTGATTTGGTTTTTTTTTGCTTCTTAAATGGTTGAAACGGGGTTTTGTTTATTTTTAATCTGGGCCTAATGCACTTTCTGAAGTTTTACGAGCTTATGACCCTTTTGAATTGCTAGGGGGAAGAATGATTAACAGATCAGGTGACAATAGTTCTTTTACTTTCAGTTTGGCTGCTGGCTTTTATTTTAGTTAAAAGGCGCTTGGACTTCAGGCTAATTGGCAATATTTCTGTGCCTCTCTCCCTGGTATTAGAAATTTTAGAAAACAATTTTCCTGCCTTCAAAGAACAAAGAATAAAGATAATTACAGCACAGGAACAGGCCTTTCAGCCCTTCAAGCCTACAGCGGCCATGTTGCCTGACTGAACTAAAACCTCCCGCCCTTCCGGGGACCTTATCCTTCTATTCCCATCCTATTCATGTATTTATCAAGACACCCCTTAAAAGTCACAAAGATGCTCCTTCCTGGAGTGAAAAATTCTGATGTTGGTAGTTTGCTAACTAGAGGCCAGCAGTGGCATACCTCGAGGTGCTGGGAGTTTCCAGAGCAGGGAAGGCAGAGTTTCAATTCTTCAACCAAAGGACTAACTTCCAGCATCACGTGAGCATTCCTATTTTCCGAGCTAAACCTGTGACAGGTGTATGTTTCCAAGGAGGTTGTGTTGTACTGGAACAGTGCACTTAGTTGTTAAGGTAAAAGTTACAGCTAATTTTCCTTCCATGTGTTAACTATATTCTTAAATAAACTTTGTTTGATAAAAATGATCATGCAGCTATTACCCCTCCTCCGATGATCAAAATCACCCAGTATCAGCCTGTCCCCCTAGAACTGCCCAAGGGGCGAAGTGACCCTGGGCATCAGGCAGTGCCAAGGGGGCGAGCCCAGAGTGTGGGAGGGATTTCTGGGGGGAGATTAGCTGGGGTGGGGGGTCATTTGAATCATACCTGCAGTGAAACATCTTACGCCTACCCATGCCAAAGTTCAAAGTGCAAAACTTATGTTGGCTGACTTCACAAAATACCTTTGAGTTTCTGACCTGGATTATAACACTTTAGCAAGACTCTGCTCCTATCCACCTCCAACTGGGAAAATCAAACAACGACCCGGACATTTCAGGAAGGGACAGTATTAATCATTGAATTCGATTCCCTGGAGCGCATTGGAGTTGCATAACAAAATGACAGGGCAAGATTAATGTACTGAATGACTTACCCTTATTCTAATGTTTCTTATTGCTCAATAAGCCAGATAGTTAACCAAGCAGTCTGTATAATTTTCTTAAGGTAGGATTGTCTGTTAAGAATAATCTTCCAGTAATTTCTTGCAATTTGGACCAATATGAAGCCAAGGAGAGAGGGAACCACAAACAAATCAGAGGTGAGATTCTCCCAAAAAATTCCATGCGTCAAATTCACATCAAAAGTAGAATAAATCCCTTTGGTTTTCTCAGCAGGTGTTTCAAAATGAATCTCCAACACTCTGTGCACTGCAGAGTGCACTAGTGTGAATCTCATTAAAAATGGTTTATTCCCATGGGGGAGAGGCTGGCAGCATAGTGCTGAGTGGGTCACTGCGCATGTGCCAATCTGTCATAGCGGAGATTGGTACATGCACTGCTGGCCTCCCAATCGTTGGCCAGCTCCGTCACCCCGCATTGCTGGCCGTGTGACCCCTCCCCGTGCCATGATCGCAGCCCCAAATGCCCCTCCGAAGCCCCAAACCCCCCCACCTCTCCCGCAGCCCAGGTTTCCACCTCCCCCCTCGGCAGGCCAACCCCACTCCCCACCCCGATGGACAGCCCCGATCGCTGGCCTCCCTCTGTCACTGCCCAGTGCAGCAGGATCTCCACCCCCACCGATCTTCCCCCAGAGGCCCCACCCACACTCTGGCCTGCCCCCTTAGTACTGCCTGATGCCCGGTGTTACTTTGCCCCCTGGGCAGTGCCAGAGGGACAGGCTGACACTATCAGGCTGGCAATACCCAGGGAGTGCCCCCCTTACCTCTGACCTCTTCGCTGGCCTCAATGGCCTTCCTTCACTCCCGCAGGGTCAGACTGCCAGATCCCCACTAGTGGGGAGCTATTATAAATCCTGCTGGAGTGAATCACTCCTGGTGGGGGGAGAAAAGAGGCTAGCGGGCCTGAAGACCCAGGATCTCTATAATATGCAAATCTTCACTTAAATAATTTATGCGGCTCTGTACCTCTATCTAACACGGAGCTGACAATGCCAGAAATCTGGCAGATGGAGAAATGCGGAGGCGGTAGCGCCCAGCGGGAAGCCCGCTACTTGGCCTCCATTTGAGTCTCCTGGATCAGCAAAATCCCCCTCCCCACCCTGTGTATTGGGACTGAGACAAGTAGAAAGCTGCAAGGATAGAGGTTGCTATCTGCCTGTCAGACAATCCTTCTTCAGAAAATCACCATTGGTCAAGCAATTTGCCGACTGAATGTTTCCCAAGGTTATTTTTCCACCCATGTCCTGAATTTTGTGCTGTGTTAGTGTTCATTTGCAACTAATGTTCCAAAAATAAAACTACACTGAGAACAGACAAAACAGACCAAGGTTTTGCATGTATTAGCATCAGGGTGAATTTGGATACAGTGTGAAATGCATTTTTCGTCTAACTGAGGAAACAAAGTGAAGTATTGACCTAACATAAGGCATTAGGAAGATTAAGTAACGTGGAAGTTGTTGGATGCCTCCAAGGTAACATTTAAACAATCCTCTGCCATTCAGTTTCCGTATCTGAAGCTGATAACTTCACATTTATCCTCATTATGATGATCTTACATGTATTTTCCCCTTACTCAACCTATCTAAATCATCTTAAAGCTTCTTACCATCCTCCTACCACACACGACGAGTTTTGTGTCATCAAAAAATGTGGAAATATTCATTTGGTTCCCTCACCAAATCAATGATGTATATCGCGAATAGCTGGGGCCCAAGCATAATCATCACTTACCACTCAGAAAAAGACCCATTTATTCCTACTCTCTGTTTCCTGTCTCCTGGTCAATTGTCAATCCATATCGAAAATTGCCCCAATCCTATGTGCTTAAATGCTTTTAAAAATTCATTCGTGGGACCTGGGTGTCGCTAGCTGTGCCAGCATTTATTGCCCATCTCTAGTTGCCCTTGGAGGACAGTTGAGAGTCAACCACATTCCTGGGGCTCTGGAGTCACATATAGACCAGACCAGGTAAGCACGACAGATTTCCTTCCCTAAAGGACAAGAGTGAACCAGATGGGTTTTTCCAACAATTGACAATGGCTTCATTGTCATCAGCAGATTCTTAATGCCAGATATCTTTTATTGAATTAAAATTCCACCCCCTGCCAGGATTCGAACCCAGGCCCCCAGAACATTAGTTGATGCTAATGCTCCGAGGCTATTGGCTACACTAACAGCTTATGTAGGACTTTTATCGAAAGCTTTCTGGAAATCCAAATACACCAGATCCACTGGTTCTCTGTATCTATGCTGCTAGTGATGTCCTCAAAAAATTCCAGTCAAACATGATTTTCCTTCCATAAATCCATGTTGACTTTGTCTAATCCTGCTGATATTTTCCAGGTGTCCTGTTATCACATCCTTTATAATAGACTCTATCATTTCCCGACTCCTGGTGTCAGGCTTACTGGCCTGCAATTCTCTGATTTCTCCCTCCCTCATTTTTTAAATAACGAGGTTACATTTGCCATCCTCCAAATCTGCAGGACTGTTCCAGAATCTCTCCCTCTTGGTTTTTTTTATAAGTAATACTAATTTCCTTCAATTCCTCCTTCCCATAAGTCACTAGGTTCTTTAGCATTTCTTTAGCTGCTTCATCATTGACATTCCCTCTGTTGTAAAGTGGAAATGTTCGCCAACGATTAACTTTGACCAGAAATTGAACTGGACCTGCCATATAAATACTGTGGTTACAAGAGCAGATCAGATGCTGGAAATTCTGCGATGAGTAACTCACCTCCTGACTCCCTGTCCACCATCTACAAGTCAGGAGTTGATGAAATACCCTTCTTTTGCCTGGGTGAGTGCAGCTTAAACAGCACTCATAGAATCCCTACAGTGCACAAGGAGATCAGTTGGCCTTTTGATCCTGGATCAACAATCCCTCCCGGGTCATATCCCCATAACCCCACATATTTATCCTGCTAATTCCTCTGACACTAACGGGCAATTTAGCATGGCCAATCAACCTAGCCCGCACATCTTTGGACTGTGGGAAGAAACTGGAGCACCCGGAAGAAACCCACACAGACATGGGAAGAATGTGCAAATCCCACACAGGCAGACATCCAAGACCCAATTTGAACCCGGTTCCCTGAAGCTGTAGGATAGCAGTGTTAACCGCTGTGCCATTGTGCCACTCTCAAGAAGTTTAGCACCATCCAGCACAAAGCAGCATGCTTGATTGTCATCCCATTGATACTACTTCACATTAACTCCCTCCAGCAATGATGCCCAGTGGCAGTATCGTGTACTATCTACAAGATGCACTGCAGCAACTTGCCTGCATTGCAGCAACTTGCCAAGGCTCTGTCAACAGCATTTTCTAAACCCAGAGCCTCTACCACATTGATATAAAGGAAAAGCAGATGCCTGGGAATACCACCACCTGCAAATTCCCCTTCCAGCCACACACTATCTCACTGAGAACCTTATCTTTGATCCTTTACTGTTGTTTAATAAAATACTGTAACGCCCTTCCTAATAGCTAATAATGTTGCTCACCATCACCTTCTCAAGAACAAATAAATGCTGGCGTTGTCAATGACGTCCTCATTTAATGAAGAAATAAACAGCCAATTTACTAGTGTAACCTTGAACTAGATTTATCTCCAAAAGAAATGATGGATGCCTGATTTTTCACTTTTGTGATATTCTAGCAGGATCACCCAGGGTGTTATTCAATTAACAGCTATTAAGTTATGTTTTTATGAATACGTCCAACATTGCCCCCCTTAATGTCAAATTAATACTCCAGCCTGTCGAAGAATGCTATACAAATACCATGTTTCCTTAATTCATTTACAGATTTCTAAATGCCCAATTTAAGGCCACAGTTAAAGTTTAATTGTTGCTTCATACACGTATGTTACAAAATGTGTTTTTGTTCAGACTTGTAATTCATTTATACCCTCCATTATGAGCTGTTGGGTGGTTCTCTGATGAAGGAAGTACTTCTCAATCGCTTGGCCTGCTTCCAGATTCTTTTTGACTGTCTCCAAACTAAGGGAGATCTCTAAAAGAGCAGTCAAAGAAAATTAAAGAGTTTTAGAGGCTGACTTACGTCACTTTCGGGTGGCACTGTTGCACAGCGGTTGGCGCTGCTGCCTCATAGTTCCAGGAACCCAGGTCCAATTCCCGGCTTGGGTCACTCTCTGTGTGGAGTCTGTACATTCTCCCCATGTCTGCGTGGGTTTCCTCTGGGTGCTCCAGTTTCCCCCCACAGTCCGAAAGAGGTGCTGGTTAGGTGCACTGTCCATTTAAATTCTCCCTCAGTGTACCTGAACAGGTGCCGAAGTGTGGTTACTCAGGGATTTTCACAATATCTTCATTCCAGTGTTAATATAAACCTACTTGTGACACTAAACCTTAAACGTTAAAACTTGCAATGCTTTAAGATAGTTATCCTATTTTCTTTAGCCTCTAAACACTGAAACCATTAATTAAATGTTGCTATTCCCTTAATTGTCAACTTAGAGGTCTCATTTTTGTACTTAAATCCCCCTAACATTCCCTAACACTGTAACCTCCTATGTTCACCAGATCTCTTTATTCTCTGACTCTGGTCTCCTGTGTATCACTCTTACCATTGGTGGCTGTGCATTCAGCTATCTAGGCCATATGCTCAGGAATTCCCTTGCTCAATCCTTGTATCTTTCCTCCTCCTGCTCAGCCTTCAATACTCTCCATAAAATCCACTCCTTTTTACCATTCTTCAAATCTACATCCATTTTTCTTTGTGTATAATTCCATAAAGTGTCTTGAGATGTTTTTCCTAAGCTTTTTGAATGTAACTTGTTGTTGCTGCCATCTTCTAACTGATATGGAAGGGAAGGATCAAGAATAATTGCTGAGTTAGAGACTTGGTATAATGTTCTTTGTTCAAATGCCTACACTTCATCCAAACAGATATTAGAGCTGCAGGCTAATGATGTGGAACCCTGAGTTTATAGTCGGAGCTATTGATTACAAAAGCAAGGAATCTAATCTGGAATTAAAAGTCTAATGACGGCCATGAATCCATTGTTTTTTGCTGTAAATACCTATCTGGTTCACTAATGTCCTTTAGGGAAGGAAATCTGCCATCCTTACTTGGTCTGGCCTACTTGTGACTCCAGAGTCACAGCAAATTGGTTGATTCCTAAAAACCCCATAAAAATGGAGTGGCACAGTGGTTAGCAGTGCTGCCTCACAATGCCAGGGACCCAGTTCAATTCCTGGCTTGGGTAACTGTGTGTGTGGAGTTTTCACATTCTCCCTGTGTCTACATGGGTTTCCTCCGGGTGCTCCACTTTCCTCCCACACTCCAAAGACGTGTGTGTTAGATGGCTTGGCCATGCTAAATTGCCCCTTTAGTGTCAGCGGGATTAGTGGGTAAAATACTTTTGGTTAAGGGGATAAGGCATTGGTGGGAATATTGTTGGTGCAGGCTTGATGGGCCAGATAACCTCTTGCTCCTCTGTAGGGATTCTATGATTCTACAATTTACCTTCTGAAATGATCCAGAAAGCCACTCAGTGCAAGGGGCAATTGGGGATGGACAATGAATGTTGGCTGAGCCAGCGATGTCCCCTGAATGAATTTTTTAAAAAGTGAAACTTATATAAAAGTCCAGTTGTGCCTGCCTGAAATATGATGTTCAATTCTGGTCACCCTGCACTCGAAAGAGCGTGAAGGATTTGGAATGGGCACAAAAGCGATTTGACAGAATGGTTCCAAGGATAATGGATTCTGGTCGTGTGAATACAATGAAGAAGCTAGGATTGTCCTCCTAACAGCATAAAAGTTGAAGATGCGATCTGATAGAGCAACAATGAAGGGATTAGATAAAATAGAGAAAATGGTTCCAGCAGCTGAAGGGTCAATAACCCGAGGGCACCTATTTAAGGTGGTTGGCAAAAGAATCAGAGATGATTTGGGGAGAAATAATTTTCAGCAGTGGGTGGTTATGAGTTGGAATGCATTGTCAGATAGGGTGGTGGATATTAATTCAATAGGCAATTAAATGATTAGTTGGAGGGAAGGTGGTGATATTTAGGGAAGAGTGAGAAAATGGGACTAATTGGATTGCTCTTTGAAAGAGCCAGTGCAGAAGTGATGGGCTGCATTGCTACCTTGCGTGCTTTACAATTCTATGATGCTAGTCCACGTTAGCAAAATCCAGGTCTTCAGATGTCACTTCATTATCATTTTCAAACCTGTGAAATTTAGAGTCTACAAGAACAAGGGCAGTAGTCACATGGAAACAGCACCATGGAATTTGAAAAAATGTCACTGTTCTTTCACTGTCAAGAGGCCAAAATCCTGGAATTCAATACCTAACTGCACTCTGGGTATAACTAAACCACAAGGTCTGTTCGGATTGAAGAGGACCATGGAATCATTGAATCACTAAAGTGCAGAAGAGGCCATTTGGCCCATTGAATCTACACTGACTGTCTGACAGAGTGTCCTACCCAGGCCCTATACCCTGCCCTATCTCCGTAACCCCACATATTTACTATGATTAATCCATCTAACCTGCACATCTAATGGCCTATTTACCATGGCCAATCCATCTTTGGACTGTGGGAGAAAACCAGAGCACCCAAAGGTAACCCATGCCGACACAGGGAGAATATGCAGACTCCTCCCACAGCCAGAATTGAACCCGGGTACTTGGTGCTATGAGGCATCAGTGCTATCACCTTTTCAAGACAAATTAGGGATGGGGAGTAAGTGTTGGCCTTGCCAGCAATACCTACATCTCATGAATAAATAAAACATACACCCACTCATTCTACTTTTGTATCTGTCTTATACATACTTTTTTATGGCTATACATTATTTACATTTTACGTTTACTAACTTATTTGTGTTCCATCCAACACAACTTGCATTTATGTTGCACCTATAAGATTTTACTTAAAGAAAGACCTGAGGAAATGAGACATGAGGAAAGAATCAGATGCCCAAAGATACAGGAAATTTTTGATGATGTATGATGGGAAAGGGAGAGAGAGGTATCAAGGTAAACACATTCAGAAAGAACACACCAGAATGTGGGACTGAAGACTCTGCCACTGGAAGTAGGTGATCCTAAATGCACATCAGCTTGGTATGGCTCCTGCCCAGGCCAAGTTCACGAGAAACTACAAAAGGTCGTGAATGTAGCCCAATCAATCACGCAAACCAGCCTCCCATCCATTGATTCTGTCTACACTTCCCACCACCTTGGCAAAGCAGCCAGCAAAATTAAGGACTCCACGCACCCTGGACATTGTCTCTTCCACCTTCTTCCATCGGGAAAAAGACACAAAAGTCTGAGGACACGTACCAACCGACTCAAGAACAGCTTCTTCCCTGCTGCTGTCAGACTTTTGAATGGACTTACCTCACATTAAGTTGATCTTTATGTACACCCTAGTTATAACTGTAACACAACATCTTGCACTGTCTCGTTTCCTTCTCTATGAACGATATGCTTTGTATAGTGCACGAGAAACAATACTTTTCACTGTATACTAATACATGTGACAATAATAAATCAAATCAAAATAAATCAGTACTAAGGAGGTCATTGTCAGAAGGAGAGGGGAGCATCACTGACACGTAGGCATGGGGGACATGGCAGAGTTCAGGAAGATTAAGACTATGGTAATTGAGGACAAGTGGAGGAATTTAAAGTGGTTAATGAGAGGGCAGACATTATCAGCTTAATCATTTAAGTGTTGGCTCTAATCCTCTTTCCTTGTAATTTTCACAAATAGCGAATGGCACAAGATTAGAATTAAGCAACCTAACCTGTTATTGATTGGGTGGAACAGATAACTTAAAAGGAAATTGCCTGGCGTATCTAAGCACGGTTTAACGAAGCTGGATTTTAACTCTTCAACAGCCTGACAGCCGGAAGGCCAGGTAGCTCGATTGGTAACTGACCAGTTAGCACAAGTGGGCAAGGTGACAACTGAACGAGTCTATTTCAGCTGGAGGATTTACAGCATTCCGCTTAGATGAAATATGGAGGATTTTCTGAGGGGAAGAAACTGTAGCAATCAGCTACAGGATGGGATTTTCATGCTGCGCTCACCCCAACCATAAAATCCCGCCCAACGGACCTTTGCAAGATCCGCTTCCCCATCCCCCCACCCGCTATGATTCCCATGGTGGGCAGGACAGGAAATCGCAACCCCCCCAAGTGTCAGATCAAGCCCAAGATAGGGTGCAAAATCAATGCTTCGTGAACATACCACTCAATCACATTCACTTAACGTCAGCAACCAAAGAAACAGGAGCATATGCACATAGTTCGCTTAAAACCTTCTAACTCTGACAGTTGTACATCATGGCCCTCCTCTCACACACGCCCACTGTCCCCCCCCACCCCACCCTGCCCCCGTAACCCCCCTCCCCCCCTACATGTGCCCCCTCAACTCCCTACAGCCCATCAGTGGCATTTTAGATGGGATGGGGGAGGGAAGTGTGATATTGCAGGGGTGGGATTCCCTCTGGGTTCTCAGCTGCCTGGACTTTAGAATCATGGAAACAATGCAGAAGGAGGCCATTCGGCCCATTGAGTCTGCACCGACAACAATCCCACCCAGGCCCTAGCCCCATAGTCCCACATATTTTCCCAGCTAATCCCTCTAACCTACGCATCCCAGGACACTAAGGAGCAATTGAGTGTGGCCAATGCATCTAACCCGCATATCTTTGGAGTGTGGGAGGAAACCAGAGCACCCGGAGGAAACCCACGGAGACACGGGGAGAATATGCAAACTCCGCACAGACAGTGACCCAAGCCGGGAATCGAACTCAGGTCCCCGGTGCTGTGAAACAGCAGTGCTAACCACTGTGCCGCCCAATTTGCAGTGGTTTTATGCAGGATCAGGCAAGGTCTGGGAGGGCAAACTGTTTTTTTTCCTAATTGAGGCCCTAAAGTGACCAAGTAATAGCCAATCTCTTCCCAGCCTCGGTTTTTAGTTTGATGGGCAGATTAAAACCTTGTGGGTGATGAGGAAAGGGTATCCGCGACAGGGATGCTTTGATAATTGTAGGAGTGCTTTGTATTGTGGGGTTCGGGGGTAAAGTATGTTGAGAATTTAGTGACCAGTTGAGTGTTCACTGCTTCTAACTGAAGTGCATCAGAATTACAACATGCCAGGGCAGTTGTGTGTGTGTGCTGCCATTACTAAGTCCCTCCTTGGCTTTCTCTGAAGAGGTAGCGTTCTGGGTACCTTCTCCTTCCTGGAGCTCCAGTTGCCCTTGTTGTTCTATATTGAGCAAGCTACAGCTCACCACTATCACTGGATAGCTGGTGCATATTCAAGAGCGCCCCACATCTGTCTGGATGAATAAATACATATGTATCTACTCTATTGCAACTTATTTGAGCTGGTGAGTAAGGAGAAAGATAGCTTGAATCTATGACCTTAATCCTATCTAAAGAACATTACTTTTTCTGACTTGTTTACCATCAAATGGTCAAAGATAATTATCCATTGATGTATGGGTTAGGCGGATTGGCCATGCTAAATTGCCCTTTAGTGTCAGGGGGAACAGCAGGGTGAATATGTGGCTATGGGGATAGGGGAGTTGTGGTGGGTGCAGACTGGATGGGCCAAATGGCTTCCTTCTGCACTGTAGGATTCTATCATTCTATGAAATGCTGGAGGCTGGAGGACTATAAGCAGCATGTACAGTAATGCTGTTGTCAGGGTGATGGAAGGATTAAATCCAACAATAATTTATAATAATTATATTTTGAAAAGCCACATTAGTTGGATCACCTAAACGTGTTATGAAGTTTAATAGACTGAATTCATTCAATTATCTTAATTGTAGATTCAGGGTTGAGGACGACTAGCCAGCCCTTTCCTTATCATTGCTAAGCTTGAGTGCACATCAGCACATGGAAACAGAGACACTGGTTTACATTTGACTAAATTGTTCACATTTTTCCGCAGGATACTCACTATGTTTTGCTGTTACGTAGAATCCTACAGTGCAGAAGGAGGGCATTCGGCCCATCGGGTCTGCACCAGCCGCAATCCCACCCAAGCCCTATCCCCATATCCCCATGTTTTTACCCTAGCTAGTCCCCCAACACTAAGGGGCAATTTAGAATTTCCAATCCATCTAACCCGCACATCTTTGGGAGGAAACCGGAGTACCAGGAGAAAAGCCACACAGACTCCGCACTGACAATGACCCAAGCTGGGAATCAAACCCAGGTCTCTGGCTAACCATTGTGCCACCGTGCCGCCTTCTGAAGGTTTATTAATAAGTGTCACAAGTAGGCTTACATTAATGCTGCAATGAAGTTACTGTGAAAATCCCCTAGTTGTCAAACTGCGGCACCCGTTCGGGTACATTGAAGGAGAATTTAGTATGGCCAATGCACCTAATCAGTGTGTCTTTTGGATTGTGGGAGGAAACCGGAGCACCTGGAGGAAACCCATGCAGGCTCAAGAGGAATGTGCAGACTCCACACAGACAGTAACCCAAGCCGGGAATTGAACCAGTGTCCCTGGCACTGGGGATAGGACCTGGGTGTGATTGTGGTCAGTGATGATTCGATGGATCAAATGGCCTCCTTCTGCACTGTAGAACTCAATGAACCTGACTCCCTAGGGTTGTGAGGCAGCAACTGTCTCACTGTGCTGCTCTGTGAAAAGTAGCATGTCACAGTTCAATGTATATGGACTAAGTTACTCAGATTTACTCCCATTTATTTGCAGTCAATATTTTATACAAATATAAAAAGCTGCAGAAAGAAACCTTTTTGTCAGTTCTCTGCCTGAGGGGGTGATCATTGGAAATTATTTGTCAAATCATAGCAAAGTGCAGTGTTTTGCACTCTGGGTTGGGTGAGGAGGATTTGATCCTGTGTGCCATTGCCGTTAATATAATCCACACACTAACCATTTGACCAACTGAGCTAACCAAGCTTCAGAAAGAAACTAAAGGAGAACAGTAATCAGGGCTAAAATAAGGATATCTCCTGACAAAACCTCAAGTTGTCTTTTCTCATTGATTATTGAACCATGAGATTCTGGAAATGTTTCTCCTGAGCGCAAGACCATTTAGTTCTTAATGCATCTTCAAGCATTTTGATTCCCTTGTTCTAACCACTCTTGCCCATTCTAATCTAATGCACATTCTAGAGTGGGTCTGTCAGCCTCTGCATCTGCTATTAAAGGAAATGAATTTATCAAGAATGTACTTTGTCTTTTATGTTATAACTTGACGACAATCTCTATTTTAACTCTTTAAAAAAATGTAAATTAAGACAGACCTTCATGATTTGCAGTGGCTGGCTGGCTTCCTGGTGTCTTCCCCGGGCATGAGGATTCAGAGTACGGTGGGTGAGTGGGTGGGTGACGGTATTGGGCAGCAGCCGGTGGCCGGGTTCCAGGCGGGAACAAGTTAACAAAACTGCACTCTGGTGGGGTCGTGGAGGCAGGCAACTAGTTAACAAAAGGGATTAGTCGCTGAGGTTGAGTAGATTAGGCCTGCCTGTACTCACTGGAGTTCCGAAGAATAAGAGGTGACCTTGTCGGGACATAGAGGATTCTCAGGGGGCTTGACAGGGTAGATGCTGAGAGGTTGTTTCCATTTGTGGGAGACTCTGGACCAGAGGACATAATCTCAGAGTAAGGATCACCCATTTAAGATGGAGATGAGCAGGAATTTATATTCCTGAGTGGAGTGAATCTGTGGAATTCTTTACAGCAGAAAGCTGTAAAGGATGGGGAATTCAAGGTTGAGAAAGACAGATTTGTGATCAGCAAGTGAATCAAGGGTTATGGGAGTAAGGCGGGAAAGTGGAGTAGAGGATTATCATACCGGATCAGTCATGATCTCATTAAACAGCAGGACAGACTAGATGGGCCAAATGCCCTACTTTTGTTCCTAAGCCTTGTGGTACTCAGTACCATGTTCCTAAATGTATAAGTATTGGTGTTCCAACCAGTCAATATTTGGCTTACATCCCACTTCAATCAACAATATAGCAAGGAAATCTTTTATAAATAAACATGAATGAAAGAAGCCAAGTAACTAGTTTTAAAGAAAAACAAAAATATTTATTCACTTGAGTAAGAAACACTCATGTATAAAGCAAATCCTGTGTGTGCCCTTGAATTGTAACTGGAATAATCTAAAACCATGCATGCTGTATAAAGATACCTACCATTTTAAAACTTTTAAAAGCTGTGACACTTGTAAACACCAGTGCATAATCATGCAAGCATAACAGCTATATCACCACTTATTGTGTTTGTCTTAAAAAATGCTACGCAACTTCATTGTAACCTAGATCTAGAACATTCAGTGAAACAAATTCCATTGGCATGCCAATTGTATTATTAAGTGTGGCCTCATACCAAGTACTGTTCCGAAAACTGGGTCAGGCTGGAGTTATATATGATCTGTGGAAGAGTTATGTTGCTATGGGGATGCAACTTGAACTCAACCACCGAAGTGAATATGCTTCTAAATGCCAAGCATTTTCTTAAAAACAATTTTTCTGGTTTGCTTAATAATGGTGACCACACTTAAAATGGGTGGCTCCAGTTTGGAATTCACAATGAAAAACATTTGCCATGAATTTGTTTTTTTAAAATCCATCAGTTATTGAGCTTTCCCAAAGCTGCTTAATAATGCAAGATCTATTTTCAAAATAATTCCAGTGGATTGTGTGTTGTCAATGTTACACTGTGGCTTGGATATACATACCAGGTCAGGCATTTTGCACACGTCAGATTAAGAATAAAGGCCCCTTAATCTCAGCAATAGGAAAGCATTCCTTAATACAACAGTATGAATTATTCAATTTCCCACAGCAGCTGCCCACATGAGTGCCTTGATCCTAATGGGCCAGTGGAAAGAGTGCAGGAAAACCTCACAGCGGCTGATGAAGACATGGGATGTGGAGATCCGAACTATTTAATCACTCCTACCCGACATCCATCCAGGTTGACTGCCCAGTCAGCAGTTGTGAGTATTTAGTGTCAAGAAGCTGCAGCGAGTGACCTGCGAGTACAGTCTCCAGCAGTCAATAGAAGGGAGCCACCTGAGGAGATTAAGGATTACAAAGTTTTGTTTATTTATTAGTTTCACAAGTAGGCTTACATTATCACTGCAATGAAGTTACTGTGAAAATCCCCCAGTTGCCACACTCTGGCGCCTATTCAGGTACACTGAGGGAGAATTTAGCATGGCCAATGCACCTAACCAGCACATCTTTCGGATTGTGGGTGGAAACCAGAGCACCCGGGGAAAACCCATGCAGACACAGGGAGAACACGCAAACTCCTCACAGACTGTGACCCAAGCCGGGAATCGAACCCGGATCCCTGGCGCTGTGAGACAGCAATGCTAACCATTGTGTCACCATCTTTGTAAAAGCCTTTTGCAAGTACTTGCCACTTGTTTTAACTATTCCATACCATCCATCCTTTGGCCTCACTAGGTGAGATTTCCAAGGAGAGTTTTGTAGCTCATGGCAGCTGGAAATTAAATTGTGACTGCGCAAAATCAGTTTGCATAGAACTTGTCGTGGCAGTGAATGGATGACACAACATACATGTATACAAAGATACAAATTAGGAGCTGGTGTTGAACACCAGCCCCTCGAGCCTAGTTCACCATTTAATAAGGTAATGGCTGATCTGATAGTAACCTCAACTCCACATTCCCACCTATCCCATATAATTCTTCATCCCCTTGTTTATCAAGAATCTGTATACCTCTGCTTTAAAAATATTCAATGACTCTGCTTCCAGCACCCTTTGAGGAAATGGGCTCCAAAGATTCATGATCCTCTGAGAGAAAAAATGTTTCTCCTCACTTGCCTTATTTTTAAACAGTGATTCCTAGCTCTCCCACAAGAGGAATATCCTTTTCACATCTATCCTGTCTACTATGTTTCCATCAAGTTGCCTCTCATTCTTCTAAACTCCAGCAGGTACAAGCCCAGCCTAGCTAACCTTTCCTAAGACAACTCCCCCTTCCATTCCAAATATTAGTATAGTGAACCTTCTTGGAACTGCTTCCAATACAATTATATCCTTCCTTAATTAAGGAGATTAATACTCTACATCATACTTCGATATGGTCCCACTAATGATCTTTATAATTGAAGCATAACTTCCATCCTTTCATATTTGATCCCTCCCCACAATAAATGATAACATTCTATTTGCTTTCTTAATACTTGCTATATCTGCATGCTAACCTTTTGCAATTCATGCACTAGGACACCCAGATCCCTCTGCATTTCAGAGTTCTGCAATCTTTCACTATTAGATGACAGTTTAATTGTTATTTTCCCGGCCAAAATGGACAATTTCACATTTTTCGACATTATACCCCACCGGGTAGGTCTTTGCCTACTCAACCTATCTATTTCTTTTGCAGCTTCCTTATGTCCACTTCACATCTTACTTTCCTACCTATCTTTGTGCCATCAGCAAATTTAATAACCGTACCCTTGGTCCCTTCATCCAAGTCATTTATGTAAATGGTGACTGTAATTTTCTTGAGGTCCTCCCTCCCTCCTATTATTTGATTTGATTTGTCTGACACAAACTTTACATTTTCATTGTTTCATTCTTGCCTCTGGGATGTGACTTAAATTTTCTGTAGTGAAGACAATCACAGAAACCCTACAGTGCAGAAGGAGGCCATTTGGCCCACCAAGTCTGCACCAACAACAACCCCACACAGGTCTTATTCCCATCATCCCACTTATTTATCCCACTAACTTATGCATCCCGGGACATTAAAGATCAATTTAGCGTGGCCAATCAATCTAACCTGCACATCTTTGGACAGTGGGAGGAAACCACAGCACCCAGAGGAAACCCATGCAGACACAGGGAGAATGTGCAAACTCCACGCAGACAGTGACCCAAGCCAGGAACTGAACTCAGGAGCCTGGAGGTGTGACGCAGCAGTGCTAACCACTGTGCCACCATGCCATTCCTTCATCTGCAATTCATCTGCCACCTTCTTACTTTCCATTATTTATTCCCCAATCTCTCTCTCTACAAAGCCAAAACTCACTTTTTAACTCTTTTTTGCATATCTATTGTTATGGTTCAGATCAGAAACTCCAAAGTGTTTTGTACAGCCTGCCTCCATAAACATAACAGGGAGAATTTAACATGACCAAGGCACCTAACCAGCACATCTTTTGGACTGTGGGAAGAAACTGGAGCACCCAGTCCTGGGCCTCCATGCCTTTTCCGTGCTCCCTCCTTTGTGCCTCAGAGTTCAACAAGGAAAGCTACTGACCCCAGGCACAGCTGCACAAAGCCAACTGGTGCATGCCACCTCTAAATAAACATGGACCAGGTGATGTGAGATAGTCGAGTATGGTTCATTTTATCATGAAGGTAGCACATAATGAGTATTAGCAGTAGGAAACCACCACTGAACAGTGTGAGGTCCAAACATTCTGAGCTAACCTCAGAATTTGAACCTACTATGGGAAAGTGACATTTCAACTCCTGCCTCAATAAGCTATCTGCCTGCCATGTTTTCTGCTCTTGCAGACTTCATTAACTCCCCCGAATTTAGTGCACATATTGATGTCAGAGATTAATACACAGTCATGGATGCACTACATGGAAGGTGAATTACTACAGCAGTGTTCCTTCATCAGAGTAATAAGGAAAAACCTTTGCTTTCCTTTATAAATTTATTGAAGAGCAAAGGTTTTCAAACTCTCATTCACGGGTTAATTAGCTATTAAGTTTTAATTCAGTGCTGCATGAGAACACATGAGTTGGATTATGCTGGGGAGAATCATTTATTTTCATTCTCAGGAAGCAGCCAGTAATACTGGCAAGGGTATCTCTTGCTATTACTAGCCATTTATCGCTTATCGCTATCTGCCCTGAGAAAGTAGCAATGGGCTGCTATAATAACCTTACCGACACCATCACCCTTTATGTGCAATGTTCTCAAAGTGCTGATCAGTGGCTAGAGTGTAGATCAAGCCCAAGAGTCCTTCGACTGCCATCCTGACTGGAGCTAGCTGGTTTTTAATCCCCCCCCCTCCCCTCCCACACCCTCTGCTGCTCCTTCCCTATTGGGTGAACCCTAATCGGGGAGCTTGTATTCTACGAGGCCCATAGGGAGATCAATTGATAATCCCCATAGCCATCATAACATCCCTCCCCCGTCAAGACCCCAACAGCCCCATCACAGGAGGACCTTTTCCATCATTTAGCGATCAGCCTGGAGTTGATTGGAGGCAGAGCCAGATCAGTGGGTGTGATTGGGAGACCTTCACTTCCAAAGGGAACATTGTAAAGCCACTGACGCTGGTACTTCCAGACGTTTTGCTTCAGTTGAGGTGTTGGTTCCTTCCGTGTCCATCCTGGAATCTGTATCCTCATCACCCAGCAGCACAGGCGTGGGGTCAACTTTGAGTCGTGGCTCAATGTTGGCATGGGTCGTCCCCATGGTTGGTAATGAGGCCTGCATTGGTACGGGCTCCCCACTCCTGAGATGGTCCAGGTGCTTCCTGACAACTTTGCCCTGCACTTGGACTTTATAAGACACGGGGCCCATTTTCTCCATTATGATCCCAGGGACCCAGCTGAGTCATCCCCAAATTTCCTCACATGGACTAGGTTGCCCTTTCTGTCCTTACAGAACCATAGTCCTTCTTCTGGTTCTCATGTTGGGACTCCACTCTCCCCACCAGGTTTGGGAACAGTCGGCTTAATTTTGTCTGAGGCCTCATCCCATTAATAATTTCACTGGGCTGATTCCTGTCAGTGTTTGAGGGGTAGTCCTATAATTGAATAAAAATTGCACCAGTTTGGACTGTATGGACGCTGCGGATTGCTTCTTCATGCCGAACATAAAAGTCTACACCTCCCGATCAGCTAACTCATTCGATACAGGTAATAGTGTCTTAATGTGTTTGATTCCATTAGAAATCATGAAAGTCTGAAACTTGGTTCTTGTAAAGACAATGCCATTGTCAGAAATCAGGACTTCAGGCAACGTGTGTGTACAGAAACTTCATTGTAGTTTCTCAGTGGTGGCAGGGGTAAGTGGTGGAGCTCATGTGATGTATCTCTAACCATTTGAGTATGCGTCAACCATAATTAACAACATGCAACCCCAAAAAAGACTCGGTGAACTCCACTCCAACTCGGGGCCTACCAGGTTTATCAGGAGGTTTGTTGTATTGGAACCGTATTTAGCTGTTAAGATATATACAATATTATTGTTGTTTTATTTTGTTGGTAATTGGTAAACATTATTGTTAATTTTCTTTTGATATGTTAACTGTATTCTTAAATAAACTTTGTTTGATAAAAGCTCCCTAGTGGGTCATTTGAATCATACCTGGAGTGAAACATCTCATACTTACCCTAGCCAAATTCAAATTGCAAAACTTCTGATCCAGACAGATTTCACAAGACACTTTAGAGTTTCTGGTTGTGAGCTTACCTACAAGGTACGGTTTGGTATTGGCCATACTTGTTTCGAAACAGCATGAATTTTGACTGTCTCTATATTTTTGCCTTGGTTGTGGTCTTCTGCAGCACATGCAATAGTCCATCATTTGACATCTACAGTCTTCTGGAATATGCTCCCTAGGAGTCTGAAGGCTGCCCTGCCCATCCTTTACTGTTTGGTGATGCAACTTGGCCTCCCCTGTTGTAAGGGATTCTCTGATATTTGTATCGATGATGTGGGTATGCCGGCGTTGGACTGGCGTAAACACCGTAAAAAGTCTGACAACACCAGGTTTTAGTCCAACCTATTTATTTGATAATATACTCACAAGCTTTCGAGGGGACTGCCTCTTCGTCAGGTGAATGAAGAGTTCTGGCCTCAGACAGAGCATATAAAGCACAGACAGTTTAGAGATTACATTTAATTTGTATCGATAACATTGCTCTCAGTTGAGGGATGGATGTTGCATGAGGCCCCTCCCCCCCGTCAGGGAACACAGCTGTTTTTATGTCCCAGGGTCGTTCCTGAGCTCCTTTTACAGCACTCTCTAATGTGAGAGCTGTTTCATTGGCCTTCTTGAGATTCAGTTAGGTCCTGCCAATAATTCTTTTGGACTATCACATTATTAATTCCACAAACCACTCTATTTCACAACATGTCATTCAGGGGTGACCCAAATGCACAGTGCCGTACTAATTTCCATAACCTGGTCGGAGATCCATTGTAGACAGATTATCTAAGGGTTCACCCTACCACGTTAAAGTGGTATCACTTGAGTTTTATGGAGGGTTTGGGTCATAATAGCATTTAAGTAAATCCACCAATTCAGAAAAGGTTTTGAAATCAGGGGCCTCTGGATAGATCAGGATTTTTATTACACTGATACCACATGCCATCAACAGGATCACTTTTTGCTTCTCATCACCATCAATATTGTTGGCCCAAGAAAAATAACACATGCAGTCTGTGTATTGAGCCCAGTTTTCTATGGTTGCATCATAAGCTTCAAGTGTACCAAAAAGAGGCATTTTTCTGACTGAAGGATTATTTCTCTTGAGAGTAAAGATGGTCTGGAGAGAAGAAAAAACTTGCTTTCCTCCTTGTAGCCAATGTAATAATCACACCGAGGCCAGTCTTCTGTATCATAACCCTTTATTTACAACATACTCAAAATGTCGCTCAGTAACTACAGTGCACAGGTCAGCCCTGAAGGACTCTGACTGTTGGTCTGAATGGAGACAGCTGGTATTAAACTCCCCCCCCCCCCTCCATATTGCTCCTTCCCTATTGGGTGAGCCTCCACTTTCCTAATCGGGGAGCTCATACTCTACAAGGCCCTCATGGAGAAGTATTGATGATCCCCATAGCCATCATAACAGCTGCTTTCTTGAGTGATCGTGTTAAAACTGAATGACTCGCAAGGTAGCTTGAGAGGGCACAAAGATTATATCACGCCCTGTGGGACTAAGTTGCATATGAGGCCTAATTGTAGAGGTAGGGGTGGCAGGTTCTTTTTTGTGAAGGGCAGTGGTGATCCAGTGAGGTATTAATTAAATACAGCAGCTTCCCAAGTTGTTTTCCCTAGTGACATTCAACACATTACCATGTTTAATCAACTCCGTTTCACAATTTGTTTTGGTAGGACCAGAATTATAAAATTATGGATTGTTATCCCAGTGCAGAACCTAGCGCAACATCAGTTCCATTCACGTAATAGATGTAATTAAACTTACTGCATTATCAAAACAAATCATAATGAGTTGAATCGGTGCCAATAAATGTATGCAGGTGTCCTTATCAGCAGAGTACACCATTGAGCAGAGAGCTCGTTTGATTTTATCAGTTACCCTACATCTGATGCAGGGAGGTAAATATTCAGCTGAATGACAAAAGACAGCAGCCTCCCTGTTCATACAGAATCATAGGATCCCTACCAAGCAGAAGAAGGCCATTCGGCCCATTAAACCTACACCAACAACAATGCCTGTAACCCCAAGTATTACCCTGCTAACCCCGTTGACAGTAAGGAGCAATTTAGCGTGGCCAATCAACCTAACCCATACATCTTTGGAGTGTGGGAGGAAACCGGAGCACCCGAAGAAAACCCACACAGACACAAGGAGAATGTACAAACTCCACATAGAAAGACACCTAACGTTGGAATTGAACCTGGGTTCCTGTGGCTGTGAGGCAGTAGTGTTAATCACTGTACTGTTCCCAAGTGTTAGGCTGTCTTTATTTTGGGAAAGGAGAGAAAAGAAAATAAACCACACCACATGATTTTTAGTCCATTTCCCATTTCAAATTTCAATCTTTTTAAAATTTTGGTTATTTCACTAACATGGATAATCACCTGAAGTCATTTTTAGGATGTTGTTTTTGGGAGTGAAGAAACAAAACAGTATACATCCCCTTGGCTGTATTGTTTGAGTCTTGGCAATGTAATGTCTTGAGTTTTTTTATCACGAGAGATTTTCCACTGGAAATTCAGACAGTGGAGTTGCAATTAGAGTTGTGAGTGTGATATCGTTATCTTGGTCAAATACTCCAGTTTTCCACCATTCTGAATCAAGAAGGACAGAGCTCTGATGAACAAACCTTGTGGCTCCGTCACTTGGAAATAACATTGCTGCTTTTGTTTTGATAAACCATAATAGCCAATGATTCAATTCTGACCATTGGTGGCAGTGGTTAAACATTATTCACCACAAGTCAGATTCAATGCATTACAGCATCTGAGCAGCAATTTATAAGATATAATTGAATTTCTATTATCCTGTTTATACTTTGGGTAAACTTTGTAGCAACAAGTGCCTGTATTCAATGTTTGAACCCATAGCTCATCCTTCAGATGTCACTTGAAGACATCTATATCTGCTGTGTGTTCAGATTCTCCCTTTTTGTTCTTCTTTCTATACCATATATCCACAGAATCCTTACAGTGCAAAAGGAAGCCATTCAGCCCATCAAGTCTGCACTGACTCTCCAAAAGAGCATGTCACCCAGGCCTTCCCCTCTATCCTATCCCCATAACCCGACACATTTACCATTGCTGAAATCTTGCTGCCATTTACACTGGTGGGATCTTGTGGTCCCGTCTGCTGATGGCGCCCCCCACCACCCCCCACCGCCCCCCCCACCCCGCCACTGAACCATGGGCTTTCTGGAGGCAAGGGGTACATTCAACAGGAGACGCCATTGACAATGGCAAAACCATAAGATCCCGCTGTGAGCGAGCAGTGCACCATGGAGGCGAAAGGAAAGAGCTGCCCACTGGCAAACACACTTAACCTGCCCATCTTTAGACTGTGGGAGGAAATTGGAGCACCCGGAGGAAACCCATGCAGACATGGGGAGAACATGCAGACTCCACACAGACAGTGACCCAAGGCCAGAATTGAACCCAGGTCCATGGGGCAGTGAGGAAGCAGTGTCAACCATTGTGCCACCGTGCCGCCTCTACTTTGAAATCATTCAACTTTTCTAAACCAATCATTGACTTACACTCATCATCTCATTGTTCAGTTATAGGGATGGTAAGTGCACAAGATCTTGATCTTGACATTGCTTGTTTATCTGTTGTTAGGGCTTATCTCCATGTAGATATAGCAATACAAAGGGGCATCTTTTAAATTGAAGAAGTAAGGCATCTTTGATAGTCTATGACTCTATTGAGAGCCTCACCCATAAACCTGATCCATTTCCCTTATCCTATTCTCAACCAAGACATGGTTCTTCCTTTATTTCTTATGACGGTTTAGTTAAGGTGTCCAGTCTTAGTGCTGATTGGAACATAACTACCCTTGTTTGCTGTCCTGTCCTCTTCTATTTTTGTTTCTTTTCTAAATTTAGTTAGCCAAGTTACCCATTACTTTTCTTTTAGTTGTCTCACCTTTCATTCGACTGATACCAACTTACTCTTAACCACATCTGCAAGGCATAACAGCTTCTTGGGTTGATACAAAGGTAAAACAAAAACTGTGTATTAGGATTACAGAGTAGCAGTGTTCTAAAAGATACATTTTTACCTAAGCGCTTATACCTAATAAGTAATTAGTGAATATACTGAAGGACTTCCAGACACTGAGAAAAATACTCTCATATGGTGCTCATCAGCTGTAATATAACTGTAATCTGTTATAAAATTCATTTGTGATTCTAGTCCCTATAAAGGGATGTTAATTTATTTGTTATTATTTAGTATTAGTGTCACAAATAGGCTTATAATAACACTGCAATGAAGTTACTATGAAAATCCCAAGTCGCCACACTCCGGCACCTGTTTGGGTACACTGAGGGAGAATTTAGCACGGCCAATGCACCTAATCAGCACATCTTTCAGACTGCGGGAGGAAACCGGAGCATCCGGAGGAAACCCACGCACACATGGGGAAAATGTGCAAACTACACACCGACAGTGACCGAAGCCAGATTTGAATCTGAGTCCCTGGTGCTGTGAGGCACCAGTGCTGACCACTGTGTCAGTGTGCCTCCCATTAGTGTTGAAGAACGGAACACTTTTTACTTCAGACATCAGTATTAAGCATCACTGGCCAGGAATGGCATTGTCAGAGGTATTGCGAAGTATTCTCTAACTTTTCTCACAGCAACATGACCTCTATTAGCTGAGGCTTAGAGATTAAGAGCAGGGAGATTATGCTGCAACTATATGAAATGTCAGTTAGGCCACAGCAAGAGTACTGTGTGCGGTTCCGGAATCCACATTATAGGATCTGATAGAATTGGAAAGAGTGCTGAGGAGATTTACCAGGATGCTACCTGGGCTGGAGAATTTTTGTTGTGAAGAGAGATTGGATAAACTGGGATTGTCTTCCATGGAGAAGAGGAAACTGGGGAGGACATGATTGAGATGTATAAAATTACAAGGGGCATAGATAGAGGTGACAGGAAGAAACCTTTCTCCTTGGATCAATGACTATGGGGCATAGATTTAAGGTAAGGGACTGGAGACTTAGAGGGAATGTCAGGAAAAACTCTTTGACCAAAAGGGTGGTGGGATTCTGGAGCTTACTGCCTGTAGGGTGGTAGAGGCAGAGACTCTATTTAAGAAATATTTAGATGTGCAGATGAGTTGCAAATGCAGACAAGGCTATCGTTGAGTGTTGGAAAGTGGGATTAGAATAGTTAAGTGGTTTGTCTTTGATTGGTGCAGCAGAATGGGCTGAGGGGCATTTTTCTGTGTCATATACCTCAATGACTAACACATCTCAATATAAGATTTTCACAGCTTTTGCAGCATTTTTCTATTTCTTGTACTAGAAGATCTTGGTTGGAGTTGCCATCATAGTTCTAGGTTGTATAAGAAGGTTGAGACAGAAGTAGGCTATTCAGCCCCTCAAATCTGTTCTGCTTCAAATTAACCTAAGTCTGGTCTGTTCCTCTGCTCCATTTTACCTGGATTTAACACTGATTGAAGATTCCCTAAACTCATTCCTACTGGGACCATCAAAACTGCCAAGATCAGTCAACATTTATTGCCTTGTGTGGATTTTGATTAGAGTTAATGAAGTCTGACTTCCATCCAAGGTTTTGCTGGGAACAGATGAACTATTGCAGCTGCTGTATTACTGTAAAATGTTTTCTGAAACTGTGGGTGGTGAAACTTCTTACAGCACTTTACAGAGAATCCTTTTTTCTCCGTAAATCTCCACCCATACAATGCAACGTATGGAACTCACATATTTTTTCACAGCGAATCATCACTTGCAAAATCAAAACTTTTGTTTGACCGCGAGACAGTTCTCACATTACTGTGTTACTATCTTTAGTACGTCAACAATTGACCCAAAAATAAACAGATCATGACAAAACTGTCGATTTATTCTGGACGCGTCTTTTCACGGTCTGACCCAACAGTTAACTACTGATCTTGAAAATTGACCAGAGTTCTTTTTGCCATGAGACATTAACTAATATATTCAGGACTCCTGAATTACTCTACAGAAAATTTAACAACATAGCCTTTGACTTTGCCTGTACAGTTGAAATATTGACTTTCTTTTATTCGTGGGACATGGACATCACTGCCTGGCCAGCATTTATTGCCCATCCTTAGCTGCCTGAGGGCAGTTAAGAGTCAACCACATTGCTGTGGCTCTGGAGTCATATATAGGCCAGACAAGGTGAAAATGGCAGATTTCCTTTCCTAAAGCACATTAGTGAACCAGATGGGTTTTTCCCACAATCACAGTCGGTCAGTGGATTCTTAATTCCAGATTTTTTCATGTAATTCAAATTCCATCGTCTGCTGTGGTGGAATTCAAATCTAGGTTCCGAGAACATTAGCTGAGTTTCTGTATTTTATAGCTTGGGATAATATCACTAGGTCTTTGCCTCTCCTGAAAGCTATATGTGTACACATACATATTGTATTTATTATTTATTAGTCACAAGTAAGACTTACATTAACACGGCGTTGAAGTTACTGTGAAATTCCCCATAAATATACATATCTATATGTCCTTAGAGTAATAGGATATATTCTGCAAATGTTTTCAATCTTAAATTGAATTATTAGGACGGGAAGAAAGTATTTCCCCTCAAAGTAGGTTTTCCCTAGTCCAAATCAGAACAGGGGCAGGATAGGCACGGAACAGGGTGAGATTGTGACTTGAGTTCTGATGCCTTCTTTGTTGCTGCTAAAAATTGTTAGCATTAATAGACAAAATGGATTCACAAAAGCAAATGATGAAAGAACAGGTTGGGATGGAACCACCGCCTCAACAATGGGCACAAAGAAGCAGGAACACATGTAATTTCATGCCACCAAGCAGCCAATTTGCAGGCAAAATCTTGCCCCTAAGCTATTATTGAGGGTGGAATTGGTGACTACTTATAAACAGCTTGTAGCTTGTTACAATAACTATATTTACTATATACAAACTATATACAAGGCGGGTATATTGGCCTTGGAGAGAGTGCAGAGGAGGTTCACTAGGCTGATACCGGAGATGAGGGGGTTGGCCTATGAAGAGAGACTAAATAGACTGGGTCTGTACTCATTGGAGTTTAGAAGGATGAGGGGGGATCTTATAGAGACGTATAAGATAATGAAGGGGATGGATAGGGTCGAGGTAGAGAGATTCTACTTGATTAGAAAGGATAGCAGGACTAGAGGGCACAGCCTCAAGATAAAGGGGGGCAGTTTAGATCAGAGTTGAGGAGGGACTTCTTCACTCAAAGGGTGGTGAATCTCTGGAATTCTCTGCCCGTTGAAGTGGTGGAGGCTACCTCGCTAAATAGATTTAAGTCACGGGTAGATAGGTTTTTGATAGACAAAGGAATTAAGGGTTATGGAGAGAAAGCGGGAAAGTGGAACTGATCCACTTCAGATCAGCCATGATCTTATTGAATGGCGGGGCTGGCTCGAAGGACTAGATGGACTACTCCAGCTCCTATTTCTTATGTTCTTATATTCTTATAACTAAGAAATCAATTCTGGATGTTGCTTTCCTGTGGAAGTCTGGATCTTCGGCACTTAAAGTTAAAAGTCAAAAGTTTATTTATTAGTTAAAGTAGGCTTTCACGAACACTGCAATGAAGTTACTGTGAAAATCCCTTAGTCGCCACACACTCCACTGCCTGTTTGGGTACACTGACAGAGAATTTAGCATGGCCAATGCAACTAACCAGCACATCTTTCAGGCTGTGGGAGGAAACCAGAGCACCCAGACGAAATTCACACAGACACAGAGAGAATGTGCAAACTCCACACAGACAATGACCCAAGCTAGGAATTGAACCCGGGTCCCTGGTGCTGTGAGGCAGCAGTGCTAACCACTGTGCCACCATGTCACTTCACGCTGACATTGAGGCTCGCCCCACTAACTAGTTACAGTTATGGCTACATGTCACATCATGGAAGGGCTTCCCCTTTGCAAGGATGATCCAGCAGCTCTGGCCAATTTTCAATAAGTTTTATACGCTGAGAGGGTACCGCAAGGTGAAGCCACCAATATCATTTGTCTGTTCACATTCTCCCTTCTTGTACCCTTGATTGATTTCAGTTGTAATCACTGAACATTTCATCATTGATTTACACACTCATCATCTCATTGCTGGGTTACAGGGCTGCTATGTACACAAGATCAGGTCTCTTCCCTACCTGCAGTTCCAAGCAGGAGTTCCATCCATGCAGGACGGCCTCTTATTGGCTCTCCAGCTTTTTGAGAGTCCGCCCAATGTCCTTAACTGTATGGCGAGTGTGCTGTCTGGTCACTAGTAGACCAATCCGTGCAAAGTTGATAAAAGCAAATTACAAAGAGCTAAGAATAAAGAACAGTACAGCACAGGAACAGATCTTTCAGCCCTCCAAGCCTGCACAGATCATGATGACTGCCTAAACTAAAACTGCATGCATTTACGGAGTCCATATCCTTCCATTCCCATCCTATTCATGTATTTGCCTAGATCTGTCTAAATGCCACTATCGTACCTGCTCCCACCACTTCCCCAAGCAATGCATTTCAGACATTCACCGCCCTCTTTATAAAAAAACTTGCCTTGCACATTTCCTCTAAACTTTTCCCCACACACCTTAAACTTACGTTCCCCCAGTACTTGGCTTTTCTATCCTTGGAAAGACCACCGAACTATCCAAATTATTCTGGATGCTGGAATCTGAAACATGATGAGGAGTTGCTGGAATAGGACTAGGGTAGGCACAGTAAGTAGTCTCACAATACCAGGTTCAAGTCCAACAGGTTTATTTGGTGGCATGAGCTTTTGGAGCGCTGACCCTTCATCAGGTTGCAACACCCTGGTGCTACCAAATAAACCTGTTGGACTTTAACCTGGTGTTGTGAGACTACTCAGTGAATCTGAAACAGAAACAGAAAAAGCAGGAAAAATCTCAGCAGGTCTGACAGTATCTGTGGAGAGAGAACAGAGCCAACATTCTGAGTCTGGATGACTCTTCCAGATGATTCCAAAGTTAATGTCAGGTCAATGCTCCCGACACGTTGTGGGATCAGAGCCCAGGTTGGAGCCTGACCCAAAATGCAAAATAAGAACATAAGAACATAAGAAATAGGAGCAGGAGTAGGCCATCTAGCCCTTCGAGCCTGCCCCGCCATTCAATAAGATCATGGCTGATCTGTCGCTGCTCAGTTCCACTTTCCCGCCCTCTCCCCATAACCCTTAATCCCCTCTCTTATCAAAAACCCATCAACCTGTGTCTTAAAAATATTTAGCGAGGCAGCCTCCACCACTTCAACGGGCAGAGAATTCCAGAGATTCACCACCCTTTGAGTGAAGAAGTTCCTCCTCAACTCCGTTCTAAACCGCCCCCCTTTTATCTTGAGGCTGTGCCCTCTAGTCCTGATCCTGCCCTTCACGTCCAATTTTTTTTTAATGCTGGGAGAGACCATTTAAAAGTAAGCTGGTCCAGTCCAAAATAGGGTGAACTGCCAATCCTACATTAGAAAGAAAGGCTTTGACAAAGGGTCACCTGAACTCAAAACGTCAGCTCTTTACTCTCCTTACAGATGCTGCCAGACTGGCTGAGATTTTCCAGCATTTTCTCTTTTGGTTTCAGGTTCTGGCATCCGCAGTAATTTGCTTTTATTGAGGAAGAAAGGCATATTTCGAAGTGCATTCAACGTAGACCAGCACTGAGGAGCATAGGTAAAAATCTGGAAGCAAATCTCTTTGGGTGGTGCAATGAAATCTTAAAGAAAGAAAAATATCTCTGGCCAGCTGCATTTGAGATGGACAATGCTTATTTGCTGTGCTCTCTTGATATATCAGTGTTTACCAAAAATTATCACCATGCTTTCAAATGTCTCTCCAGCATACCTTGTGAGTCATGCGCGCACAGACTTTAACAACAGGGGTCTGGCTCTGTCTCATTATCGGCATCTGGTGGCAAGCCAGTAAGAGATTGCTAACTTTGTCACTTTAAACTCTTCTCCTCCCACCATTCACAAAGAAGGAAGTCAGTGACTTCTCGATCAATGAGAGCCCACATCAAAAGTGGTTGCGTCAGTCTAAAGATGCAGTTACTGCAAAAAATAAGAATTTGCTGAATTGTATGACCAAGAGTTAATCACTTTTGTGAGTGAATTCACAGTCTGCACCTTCAAGGGCCTGATGTGGAGATGCTGGCATTGGACTGGGGTAAACACACTAAGAAGTCTCACAACACCAGGTTAAAGTCCAACAGGTTTATTTAGTAGCAAAAGCCACTAGCTTTCGGAGCGCTTGTTGCTCCTTTGTCAGGTGAGTGGGAGTTCTGTTCACAAACAGGGCATATAAAGACACAAACTCAATTCACAAAATAATGGTTGGAATGCAAGTCTTTACAGGTAATCAAGTCTTAAAGGTACAGAAAATGTGACTGGAGAGAGCGCTGAGCACAGGATAAAGAGATGTGTATTGTCTCCAGACAGGACAGAAAGTGAGATTTTGCAAGCCCGGGCAAGTTGTGGGGGTTACATGAACCCAAAAACCCGGGTGAGGCTATCCTTATGTGTGCGGAACTTGGCTATCAGTCTCTGCTCAGCAACTCTGCATTGCCTTCACAATACAGGATAGTGCAGTCACTGAGCAAAGACTGATAGCCAGGCGAAATCCGTTAACCTCGGGTGGGATTTTATGGTTTTGGAACAGGCAAGGCAGTGAATCGTGCCCGATGTGTATATTTTGGTACATGCGCGCCTCAAGTTACAATAAGATATTCTCCCATCGCATGCTCTGCCAATCACTCGCTTTACATGACACCATCCAGGACAAAGCAGCCGATAAAACTTCTATGAAAGTTTTAACAGGTCCTTAATTCAATTCTGAATTTGTTAAGATAATCAGCTACCATCTCCATCCTTGGCACATTAACACAAGCTGTTCTGACAAGGGTGGGAACTCATCAACGGGCGAATGAATGAGTCCCAACCCCCTGAGCTCCGCCCCGAAGGTGAACGTGTGAGAGGGATCAGAATGCGCATGCGTGGGATGAGGCAGGATGCGCATGCGTGCGATGGAGGAAGGCGCATACGCATGCCCGACACAATCTGCATATCGCGCGAATCGTG
The DNA here is from genome assembly GCF_965287045.1 of Carcharhinus amblyrhynchos. Lineage (NCBI taxonomy): Eukaryota > Metazoa > Chordata > Chondrichthyes > Carcharhiniformes > Carcharhinidae > Carcharhinus > Carcharhinus amblyrhynchos. The sequence continues at coordinate 16,695,624 of NC_137346.1, forward strand.
CCAATCCATAGAGCGCTACGTGATGACGTAGAAATCCCGCTCGGTGCAACCGAACTTGACGCAACGCGATGAGGCTCCGCCCCCCCACCCGCCTCCCAGCCAATTGACCTGAGCTCCCTGCAGGAGAACGGCGAAGCGATAGGGCTGTCAATCAAGCAGCAGCGGTAGGTTGTCAGTCGGTGTAGAGGGATTCGAGTTTCGCCTGCAGTTCATTGAGGAAAAGGGAAGATGGCGAGTGTGTGGCGGCGATGGTCTGAGGGGGCGGCCTGGGGTCAGTGCCTAGCTTGTGTGGGCGCGCTGACCCTCTTCTCGCTGGCGGTGCGGCCGAGCGCCGGGGACATCGACACGTCCCGCTACTACAAGTACGAGGAATTGAGCCAGCTGCTGAGGGCCACGGCCGCCGCGCACAGCTCGCTGGCCCGCCTCTTCAGCATCGGCCAGAGCTTCCAGAACCGCTCCCTGTGGGTCATGGAGATCTCCACCACGCTGGGCCGGGCCAGCCCGGGCAAGCCCAAGTTCAAGTACGTGGGCAACATGCACGGCGACGAGACGGTGTCCCGCCAGGTGCTGGTCTACCTGATCCAGTACCTTCTGGAGGGCTACGGCCGCGACCAGCGGGTCGAGCGGCTGCTCAACTCCACCGACATCTACATCATGCCCAGCCTCAACCCGGACGGCTTCGAGAAGTCGGTGGAAGGCGACTGCATCGGCGAGAACGGCGGCAGGTCCAACGCCAGAGGCAAGGACCTCAACAGGAGCTTCTTGGATCAGTTCGAGCCGCTGCCAGGGGAGGAGGAGGAGGTGCAGGAGGAGGACGTGCCCGAAGTGGTTGCGATGGAGAAGTGGATTAAAGGTAATTGGGATGGGGGCGGGGGTGCTTAGACCCTTCCCCACAGTCCTCGTCCTCTTATCTGGCACAGTGGTTAGCACTGCTGTTTCACAGCTCCAGGGACCTGGGTTCAATTCCCGGCTTGGGTCACTGTCTCTGTGGAGTCTGCACATTCTCCTCATGTCTGCGTGGGTTTCCTCCAGGTGCTCCAGTTTCCTCCCACAATCCAAAGATATGCGAGTTAGGTTGATTGGCCATGCTATATTGACCCTTAAGTGTCCTGAGATAGGTAGGTTAGAGGAGTTAGTGAGTAAAATATGTAGGGATGTGGGGAGTAGGGCCTGCGTGGGATTATGGTCAGTGCAGACTCGATGGGCCAGATGGTCTCTTTCTACACTGTAGGGTTTCTATGATTATCTCTTGTTTATGTGCATTTGCTTTAATATTAGGGTGTACCTTCTTTTTTTGGGGGGTGTGGTCTGTACCTACTACAACAGCCTGCAATGCTCCCCCACACACACTTGTTTTAATGTTACTTTTTTTGGGGGTGGTCTGGATCTAGTACAACAACCTGCACCCTGTGACACACACACATTTTGTCTTAATGTCACCTTTTTGGGTGGTGATCTGGACCTACTGCAGCAACCCACACTACGATTCCTCCTGCCAAACACACACGTCACCTTTTTAAGTTTATTTATTTATTAGTCACAAGTGAGGCTTACATTACATAAGAACATAAGAAATAGGAGCAGGAGTAGGCCATCTAGCCCTTCGAGCCTGCCCCGCCATTCAATGAGATCATGGCTGATCTGTCGCTGCTCAGTTCCACTTTCCCGCTTTCTCCCCATAACCCTTAATCCCCTCTCTTATCAAAAACCCATCAACCCGCGTCTTAAAAATATTTAACGAGGCAGCCTCCACCACTTCAACGGGCAGAGAATTCCAGAGATTCACCACCCTTTGAGTGAAGAAGTTCCTCCTCAACTCCGTTCTAAACCAGTTACTGTGAAATTCCCTGAGCTGCCACACTCCAGCGCCTGTTTGGGTCATTGCACCTAACCAGCATATGTCTCAGAATGTGGGAGGAAACGCTCGCAGGCACAGGGAGAATGTGCAGACTCGACACAGACAGTGACCCAAGCTGGGAATCGAACCCGGGTCTCTGATGCTGTGAAGCAACAGTGCTAACCAGTGTGCTACCATGCCACCCTTTTTGGGTGGGGTGGTTCTAGATCTACTGCAACAACCCACCCACCACCTATACACACAATTCTGAAAGATGTGCTGGTTAGGTGCGTTGGCCATGTCAAATTCTCCCTCAGTATATCCAAACAGGTGCCGGAGTGTGGTGATTAGAAGATTTTCACAGTAACTTTATTGCAGTGTTAATGTAAGCCTACTTGTGACTAATAAATAAAAAAAACTTGTTTTAATGTCACCTTTTTTGGGGTGGGGGGGGGTCTGGACATAGTGCTACAACCTGAATCCCCCCACCCACCCACACACACACACACACACACACACACACACACACACCCGTTTCCCTCAACTCAGCCAAATGTTCCCTGTGTTTCACACAGGAGTAAAACATTTTGGCACCGGGTCACATCACTCTGAATGATCCCAAAACAAGGAGATCAGATTTCCCTCTGTGGGACAAACATCCAGTTGAATTACACACTGTTTTGAAATTGAATATCCCTGGTTTGCCACACTTGTACGTTTCCTTCCCTAACTCCTGTGGAGTAAACATACTGATTTAAGTTGCACTGTAGAAAGCAGGCGAGACAAAAAGAGGGCCAAGGGGTGCATGGCTTCTCCATAACTTTCATAATACCTCACTTGACATTTGAGTCATCTTATTTCAGCTGATGAGAAACCAAATCGCCTGAAATTTTTAAAATCTGGGCCTGAATAGTAAATTGATCATCACACTCTACTTCTGTTGATACTGGGCTCTTGTGCGCAATGCTGTTAATCCTCAAATTATATGACTAAGGACAATAGTGCAACCTGGTGATTAATAGAAGGGCTATAACTCTAGAAACCTTATATTGGCCTTTTTTAATGGGCACACAGGGTAATATGATAAATGAATGTTGGGTGTCATAAACAGAATAAAAATCGTGGCAGTCATGTTACACTTTAACATGCACAATCAGAATCCATGCCATCTGTTGTGAACAGCATGTGTAATTTTCCAAAATATCATTCATAATTTGTTACAGAATCAATTGCATGTAATAGTAGATTAGTTGCATATGCAAACAAAAGGAGTTTGTGTTGCATTTTAAAATCCCATTCTTATTTCTAATTGTGTGGCAACTTCCCCGCCCTGCCAATCGTTGCTACCAAATTACTCTGAACTTTGATTCTTTTTCCTGAACCCTTTTTGAACTTGAGGAAGGAGATGGCAAAGGAAACTGGGTTTTGGAGAGAATGTTGGAAGATGGGACTTAAGGATCAGGAAATCAGTCTCTGTTGAAGCAAAGGAAATCCAGAGTCAGAAAAATGCAGACAGTAGTGTTGGAGTGTCGCTAATGTGGTGACGCAAGTCCTTGAAGGATTTTGATCTTGCTTCTTGGTGGCGGCAAAGCTTGACTAGGATGTCTGTGTGCAGGAGTGGTCAGGTGCCATGAAGCTTTGGATAGTTTACTTGACGTAAAGATGCCGGCGTTGGAATGGGGTAAACACAGTAAGAAGTCTCACAACACCAGGTTAGAGTCCACCCAGTTTATTTGATAGTAATCTCACAAGCTTTCGGAAATGGTGAGATTACTATCAAATAAACTGGTTGGACTCTAACCTGGTGTTGTGAGACTTCTTGCATCTTTCACTTGAACAGTCTTGAGATAAACAAATGGATTAAAGTTCAGCAGCAGTGATTGCAAAGTATATTCTCGAGGCATGTGCATGTGTCTGGGAATGGACTCTCTGAAGAGTAACCAAATCCAGACCTTCTAAACTAAGGAATCCTGTCTGAAATGTAATATTACAGCTGTCTGCATGCCTTCGGTCTTGTAAAGTATGGAAATCTTGGAAGTGGATTGTGGAAATATTTTAAATGTAAGCGTAGTCAAGCAAAAGACTCCGTTGAATAATGGTAAATGTAGGCTATAGAAGAAGTGGCAAAGCTGGAAATCTATCTGAAGTAGTAAAACGGATTGAGGTGCACTGCAAATTTATCGGAAGAGGAGATGTTTGCCTACATATAAATATTCAATGAAGTTGCTGCTTCAAAATAAATAAAACTACCACATTTTTGCTTATTGTTGTGGATAGATGAGCTTCTGATGTTCTGGGTCAACATGACTGTGTCTTATGGATTAGCTGTTCAAGGTGAAGCAGTGCATGACAGGCAAAGCTTCAGTTGTGTAACGAAGCAACCTCATGGTTAATGAGGTAACAGGTCGCATCAAACTAACGGAAAAAAGTTGAGCAAATGCCACAGCAAGCAGAAATCCAGCAGCCTGACGATTGTGTAAAGAGAATAAAACGTGATCGATACAAGGAAAGTGATATTTCCAAATAGAGAAAAAAAGAATATGTATGAGTTAAGGCGAAGAGCAACGGTCTTGACCAACAACACCATCTGCTGGAATGGGGTTATCCAGCTGCAAAGGTCAGACAGTCAGCCATTGAATTTTGAGCTCCCTGATATGCAATGCGATTGACTTAATTTCTTGTTGAAAGAACGCACATAAAAACCATTAATCTTTCCATTTTCTAATTCTGTTTTATCATTTCTCATTCCTACAGACAACAAGTTTGTGGCGTCTGGGAATCTCCATGGTGGGTCTGTTGTTGCTAGTTACCCTTATGATGATTCAATAAATCACAACTCGGTAGGGTACTACAGTAAGTCTCCTGACGATGAGGTGTTTAAATACCTGGCAAAAAGCTACGCTTCCAAGCACCCAGTAATGAAAATTGGCAAGCCAAATTGCAGCAACGACGTATCTGACGAAACCTTTAAGGATGGGATCACAAATGGAGCCAAGTGGTATGACGTGAGCGGTGAGTTCAACATTGACATGTACAGCAACAATTTTGTTTTAAACAGGAAATGTGCCAATATGATTTGGGTGAACTTCTAATTGTAAAAAGAAAATCTTAAAGAAAGTGCTAGTTTATTCGAGCACTGATGCATCCAGCTCCAAAATGTTCAATAATTGTGTCGCGGTTGCTGTTCCTACAGTGCTGTTTTCCAACTTGCTAACAGTGAAGTTGCTCACCGTCTATTAATATAGTTTGTGAGAGCCAGTGTGGAAAGGCTCCATGGGCAGATGTACTCTGGTCTCTGAACTGTAAGGGAAAGCCAGCAATTTTGCTCTCATATCCACTGACTTCCTTTGGGTGTAGCATTGTGTGTAAATGTCAGGATTTGGAATTGGTTGTGATACGACTGTAGTTGCACAACCAGCTAACTCTGTGCCCAGCTGGTCCATGAAGAATGACTAGTTCAGTAACAAGCACCAGTGGAACTGCAATTCCTTGTTTTCAGAAGAGATGGGGGGTTTGGAAAGGATTTGATTTATTATTGTCACATGTATTAACATACAGTGAAAAGTATTGTTTTTTGCGTGCTATGCAGACAAAATGTACCGTTCATAGAGAAGGAAACGAGAGTGCAGAATGTAGTGTTACAGTCAAAGGAATGAGTGTCACAGTATTTTCTTTGCAATATGTTTGAATCCAAGATGTATCAGGTAAATGGCTACAATCAAGTATTGTGCAGGAGCCTGTTACAGCAGTTAATGCGCAAAATTCCAACTATCAACGGTTTTTTTTTACAGTTTATATTTGAAATGTAACTATTTAGCAAAAAAATTAGACGGTAAATAGAAATAAAAGGAAAATTTCCTGCCAGTTAAAGAAGTGATATCATGGCATGATTTCACAGTAATGTACACATAAACAGCTTTAATTGGCAGAGTGATTGTCAGGGGAACGTTTTACGGCCTTAATTTTTCTCTTACACCTGAGAAAATAGAAGATAATTGGCTAAGCAGTGAACCTCTTTTGTTCCGCTTTTATGTGAAATGGAAATAGTTTTGTGAAAGTTATGCCTTCAGTGCTGAACTGTAGCCCTTACGTAAACCTGTCAAACCTGGGCATGATTCCAGAATTGGACTTCTCACCCCCTGGTTTCATGACCATCTGAATTTATTGAGACCTTTGATTTGATCTGTTGTTGTCACATGTATTAGTGTACAGGGTAAAGTTTTTTTTTTAACCATACCGTTCACAAAGGAAAGGAGAGTGCAGAATGCAGTGTTACAGTCATAGCTAGGGTATAGAGAAAGATCAACTTAATGTGAGGTAGGTTCATTCAAAAGAGTGATGGCAGCAGGGAAGAAGCTGTTCTTGAGTCAATTGGTATGTGACTTCAGACTTTTGTATCTTTTTCCCCAAAGGAAGGAGGTGGAAGAGAGAATGTCCAGAATTCTTAATTTTGCTGGTTGCTTTGCTGAGGCAGCAGAAAGTGTAGGCAGAGTCAATGGATGGGAGGCTGGTTTGCATGATGGATTGGGCTACATTCACAATCTTTTGTCATTTCTTGCAGTCTTGGGCAGAGCAGGAGCCATACAAAGCTGTGATACAACCTGCTTTCTATGATGCATCTGTAAAAGTTGAGAGTTGTAGCTGACATGCCAAATTTCCTTAGTCTTCTGAGAAAGTAGAGGCATTGCTGGACTTTCTTAACTATAGTGTTGGTATGGGGGGGGATCAGGACACGTGGTTGGTGATCTGGCCACCTAAAAACCTGAAGCTTTTGACCATTTCTACTTCCTCCCCATTGACGTAGACAGGAGCATGTTCGCCACTATGCTTCCTGAAATCGATGACAATCTCTTTCGTTTTGTTGACAGAGGGAGAGATTATTATCATTGCACCAGTTCACCAGATTCTCTATCTTGTCATTGTTTGAGATCCGATCCACTACAATGGTGTTGTACAAACTTGAAAATCGAAATAGTGGGGAATTTGGCCGCAGTCATGGGGGTATAAGGCGTATAGTAGGGGGTTGAGAACACAGCCTTGTGGGGCACTGGTGTTGAGGATGATCATGGTTTGTGGGTAAGGAAGTTCAAGATCCGGTCGCATAGGGAGGGCCTGAGGCCCAGGCCACAGTTTGAAAATGAGTTTTATTGTTGATCTTTGATCACTAATCCTCAGTTTGATTTGTGCTGTATTATGTAGAGATTTTTGTGAGTTGTGAAAGGAAAAGGGCAGTGCAGCAAGTGTGCCTATCATTTGCATAGCTTTCATCTTCCTCCTATTTGGGCTTGCATGTATCAGCCCCCCAGGTGAGAAGGTTAGCAGATCTTGGCCAATATATACTCCTCTTGCTTGAGTGACTGTGGGTGACATGGACTGTTTTTTTCTTCCTTGCAAATAATTCCATTTAATTTCTTAACAGTTTTGAGAGCCTGGTGAATAATTCAAAATAGAGCATTTAAGCTATGTAGTCATAGTATGATGGTGCAGAAGGATTTTACATTACTCACTTCCCCAGTTAAACTGCACGTGTGCTAGCTTTCTCCTGTAGATATTGGCTCCTGTTCTATAAATTGATTGCAATCACCCAGTATGAGTCTCGAATACTTCATTGTTGAGGGGAGCGCTATCCTGTGCGTGTGCTAGCATATTCCCATAGGCTTCATTGCATAGGGCTGACAAATCCTTGGTCATTCACCAGCCCCTAACCCCTAATGGCATTGAGCCCAGTTGTTTCAATTTCTGTTGGAGATAAGTCAACCAAGTACACACGAACTTGAACCTGGGGCTTGAGGGCTGAAGTCTGTTTTAGCTTTGCTATCTCTGTCATTGGAAAAACATTGTTCCTCACTTTGTAAGCACAAATTGTGAAGTGTGAGCAAAATACCACCTCATCTGCATTTTACCTGTGGCAACTGTTTTTTTTGTTCTTTAAACTGTCAACACAAGGCAGTGGGAAAGTAACACTTTAGAAAATGAAAATCACCTGAGTGAATCAACAGGCATAAGCAGATGAGGCCAAGAGCTTTTTGTACTGTGAGCAATTGCAGACTCTGAGATAATTGGAGAAATGATTTGAATACGTTATTTTAAGCATTTTAAGCTAAATTATTATGGGTGTGAGCAGCTCACAGCATACACCTGCCTTCTTCTTTACATATATGTCTGAGAGATTAGCCTAGCAATGTTAGCAATATTTGAGGCTTTCCATGTACGCAGCACCAGCTTATGCCTCCTCACTAATTAGTGGAATTACTGTGTATGCATTTAGATTAGGTGGAATAAGAAGAGCCCGCACGTTAATTGATGGTTTGAAACTAGGTGAAATAATAAGGCGCTTTAAGCATTTCAGTTTGATGCATTTTTAGCACATTTGAGCCTTTACACTTTGTGGCAAGGATAGATATCGGGTGCTTATTTTAATGACCAGCATAATGGAGAAAATAATTTGAGTGCTTTTTAAATATTTATCAGCACTAAATGGGCATAATTTTAGTAATTCAAATTGGCTTTATTTTTAAGAAGTACGTGTGTATTATAAGATCTGGAAAATGAATATTGCGTCGTGCAGTTGTCTCCACCAAATGACAGAATTGGTACAGTGCAGGAGGAGGGAGTGCAGGAGCCCATCATGTCCATACCACCTCTCCAAATGAGCATTATGAATTTGTGCCATTTTGTTGGCCTTTCTCTATATCCCAGCACATTGCTTCTATTCAAGTGATCATCTAATTCTCTGAATGCTTCAGTTGCACCTCCCTCCACCAGACTCACAGGCAGTGCATTCCAGAGCTGAACCACTTGTTGTGTGAAAAAGTTTTTACTCCCATCACATTTGCTTCTTTTGCAATTCACTTTAAATCACTTTAAATCTTGATTCTTTTTATGAGCGGAAACCAGTTTCCCCGATCTACTCTGTCCAGCTCCCTCATGATTTTGAATACCTATCATATCTCCTCTTAGCCACCTTCTGTCCAAGGCAAACAATCACAACCTCTCCCACCAATCCTCATAGCTGAAGTTGTCATCCCTAGAGCCATTCCTGCAAACCCGTTTTGCATTCTCTTCAATCCATTCACATCCTTCCAATAGTATGGTGCCCAGGAATATATGCAGTACACCAACTCATGTCTAATTAATGTCTTGTAAGTTCAGCTCCTTGCTCTTGTAACCTATTTCTCTATAACCTATGCCCCTATTTATAAAGCCTAGGATACTGCTTTCTCTACCTGTCCTGCTACCTCCAATGGTCAATGTGCATATACATCTAAGTTCCTCTGCTCCTGCTTAAGAATTTCATCCTTTTTTTGTTGCCCTGGTCTTCCTACCAAAGTACTTCACCTCGTGCTTCTCTGCATTGAACTTCATCCTCTGTCTATCTGTTCTCTGCACCAGCTATTTCCTTTTGAGGTCCTACACTCTCCTCTTCACAGGGAGATTCCTGCTGTATTTAAGTATTAAACTATTGAGGTTTATACTGCTTCAAGCCATTCTTTTTATAGTTCATAAGTGTCAGTAAACAGTTCTGTTTGATAGCATTTTTGCAATCTCTGCAATGTGTCACATTGAGGTTATTATATACTTATGTTTTCTTAATACTTGTCTCTTCAGAGATTTGCTCAGTTTCTTAATTGCCACATATAAAAATAATTGAGAAGACCAACAAATTTTCTGCAGTCATGTTGCCAAGTGTTTACAGGAATTATTTTTGTTTTTCAAGTGCAGCCAATTAAGAACTGGATAGTACATTAACTACTGGCCTTTCAGCTGAGTTCATACTGGGATCTTGATTCAAATTCAGTTCAGACTGATGAGATAAGTCTGCTCAGAGAGTCCTAAGTGAAATGATTTTGGATTGTCTAAACCTAGTTCATGTTGGGCATGGTTCATTCAAATAGCAATATCAGACAATTTGAGCATGCAGTAATGTCAGTGGAGAAAGAAGAGAGTTACTGCTGGTTGTTATCAGCCTGAAGTGGGAGCTGACCCCATGCTTCCAGATAATGGTCAAAGAGTGGCTTGTAAATGATAAGAGGGAGAGAGACCAACAATAGACTTGTGCGGTGCATCGTAGGTGGCTGTGCAGGCAGAAGAGACAAATCAATTGAAGGCACTGGAATGCTTGCATGACCACAACTTTTAACAGGACCTGGAGAGAGCAGCTATGAGAGCAGCGTTCTTGTTGATCGTCTTTGTATTGAACCAGGGTTTGTAAAGTGTAACAAGGCTGTACTCTGGAGAGGCAGCAAAGTGCAGTAAAATGGGAAGCCAGAGGTCTAAGTTGAATTGTATTTGAAAAGCAAGGATTTGGCTATTCAATAATAGTTGGACAGACATAGAGGCAAAAAAGTTCAACTACAACAGATCAGGCAGTATCAAAGAGAAAATGTTCTTGGCTGGCCAGTCAGGAAATCAGACCGGTGTACTATTCGATTGTTTGTATTGACATGTTGGATAAATGTATAAAAGTGGGTCGTCTACAGAGCTTTGTACAATTAAGCATCACTGGTCAGACTACCCCATGATGCAGTCAGCAGTTTGTTGTAAGATGTCTGCATCTGTGGCAGACCACGATTATCTGAAGAGTCATGAACAGTGAAGAATGGAAGTTAAATGATCTAAATCTTAATGCTGTATTTTATACACTGCACCACAAGTAATGCTTAGCTGTGGTTTCATTTCTTGTGCCCATCGCAGTGATGTTCAAGAGGAATTAAAAAATACTTGATTTTTGTTGGACTGTCCTATTGAGCTTCTGCTGTAATTCTACTGAACAGTAACTCAGGTGAAACATCTCAAAATGCGGTATACTGATATATGGGTTTCACAGTTTAACTGTTAAGATTAAAATATTGCTTGCTTCAGTAAGGTATATGTGTCTGCTTGCAAATCTTTATTTTTAAAGAAGGAAATAAACACCATGAAGGGAGGCAGCACTGTTTATATGGACTTTTTTTTTTGAAGGTTCGTGGGAATTTTGAAGTGTTCTAGGTTATTCCTAGTTGATCAAATAAATGAACCACTTAATGACATGCTTCAAGAAGATTTTGGGTTAGATTCATGATCGTTCCCATAATAGTTATTCACTATATATATTAATGAATTAGACAAGGGAAATAAATGTCATATCTCCAAATTTGTAGAAGAATCCAAGCTGGGTGGGAGGGTGAACTGTTTGGAGGATGTAGAGATCCTTCAGTGTGATTTGGGCAAATTGAGTGAGTGGGCAAATAAATAACAGACGCAGCATAATTTGGATGAATGTGAGGTCATTCAATTGGTAGCAAAAATGGAAAAGCAGATTATTATCTGGTCATAAATTAGGAGGGGGGAATTGTGTAAAGAGGCCTTAGTGTCCTCGAACACCAATTGCTGAAGATGGGCATACAGGCAGTAAAAAAGGCTAATGTTATGTTGGCCTCCGTAGCGAGAGGTTTTGAGTACAGGAGGGATATCTTACTGCAATTATATGGGGCTTTGGTGAGGCTACACCTAGAATATTGTGTGCAGTTTTATTCTTGTTATCTGAGGAAAGATGTTCTTCCTCTCAAGGGAGTGCAGAGAAGATTTACTAGACTTAATTCCTGGATTGGCAGAACTGATTGATTCAGTTAGAATTGTATTCACTGGAGTTCAGAAGAATGAACGAGATCGCATCAAAACCTATAAAATTTGAACAGGACGAGACAGGGTAGATGCAAGATGGATGTTCCTGATGGTGTGGAACGGGGTGCACTGAGGATACAGGGTGGACTGTTTTAGACAGAGATCAGGAGACATTTCTTCATGCAGTGTATGGTCAGCCTATGGAATTTGCCGTCACTGAAAGCAGTTGAGGCCAAAACGTTGCAAGTTTTCAAGAAGTGGTTTAGATATAGCACTTAAGATTAAGGGGATCAAGAAATAAGAGGGTAAGGCGAGATCAGGCATTTGAGTTGGATGATCACAATGAATGGCAGAGCAGGCTCAATGAGCCAAATGATCTCTTCCTGCTCCTATCGTCCATGTTTCTATAGAATCTCTACAGTACAGAATGAGGCCATTTGGCCCATTGAGTCTGTACCGACCACAATACTACCCAGGCCTTATTCCCGTAACACTACATGTTTACCCTGCTAATCCCCCTGATGCTAGAGTCAATTTACTATGGCCAATCAACCTAACCCACACATCTTTGGACTGTGGTGGAAACTAGAGTACCCGGAGGAACCCCATGCAGACGCAGGGAGAATGTGCAGGCTCTGCACAGACAGTGGCCCAGGCCAGGAATCGAACTTAGATCTCTGACACTGGGGCAGCAGTGCTAACCAGCGTGCTGCCAATATAGTTAGTCACAGACTGACATTCACATTATAAGGCATTCCAGCACACCTTGCCTGGGAGCTAGGGGTGGTGGTGGTGGTGATTAGAGCTTCTCCATCTAATAGCTATTCCTTGGTTAAAAATACAAATACATGTTATGGAATCAAATTAAGTTTTGATGATTCGCTGCGATCTATTGCTATATGATTTAATTTGGGTGAGGTATTAAAGGGTTGCATTTGAGAGAAGCGATGTACTTCAATCTGTGTTAATATTTGACGTGGCAGAGGGGAAATGTTGGGGTCCGGGGTTCTAGTATCCCTTATTGTTGTTTTGGCTGGATCTAGTTGAATGCTGGCAAGTTCATTTCTGATTTCAGTTGGCCTTGCAAACCTGTGTGTCAGAAATCTATGCTGCTACTGCGAATTCAGCACATTACACAAGCAGCTAAAGTCATGACTGAGAAAGATTCCTTTTAATTTAAATTAAGGCACCCAGGAGTGAGTGAGTAATGTCATTCACACCACATATGGTGACATTATCTCTGGAAACTACTGTTGGAACTTATAGCAATGCTACAAATGAGAACATTGGGCTACCGTCTGCATACATTTATTTTTTTCTTGTTATCACTCAACAATCGTTGGTAAACAGTAGTGATATTACATTGACAACACATTATACATGAATTATTTGTACCTAGGCATCCGCTTTGCTTATTAATTTGTATTATGGTGGCAATACCAGCACTGTAGTTTTCAGCTTACCCACTGTTTGTTTTTGGTATTGTTGGAAGGAATGTGATCTGAGTACCTGACAATCAAACTTTGTGGGAATTGCTGCCCACCTATTAACCAAATTTCCATAGTGGCTGTAATTGGGACTGAATGGAGCTATCAAATTTTTGATAGCTCATTTGGTAAAAATGGAAAGTTCTAAGTTGGATTCCTGGTGTGCGAGTTTGCTGTCTTCTGTTGGAACGACAGGTGGTGTGCTGTTTTGATCTGAGAATCACTGGCTTAGGGATATCCAATCCTCGTCGTTATCCGCTGACCTTTGCTGGAAGATGTGCATGTGTCTTGTTCGATGAGAATTATATGATCAAAATGCCTATCAGCAGTCACCACAGAACAGGCACTAAAAGTATCAAAGGACACTTACTGTCCATGAAAATTCCCTCAGGATCAGAAGAAATTAGCACAAAAAAATTTCATATCTACCCTTTTTAGTTTCCTAATGTGCATATCTACGAATGGAATACATACATTGATAGTATCCCTCATGAAATGAAATTTTGCATGTTCAACTATCCCCTCAGGTTCTATAAAATGACTTCACTCATTTCATTGGATATGCGCACAATTGTTACGGCAAGCAATGATCTCCTTGAATATTGCTAGTGAGGTTGATTATTTTTTCAATTAATTATCGGGTTTTGAGTCTTCTATTTCATTTGGTAACTAAATGCTCTAACATGGGGAGGGACCTTCAGCTAACCTTAAACTGTGCCTAGCAGATTTGTGAAATGATCAAATTTCCTCTTGAAAACTCCAGTAATCATTTATAATCTAAGATGGAACTTGCTTGCATCATGGTTCTGACTCAGAGTTTTTGTACATCCTGTTACTGTGGTTTGCCTTACTATTTTGTTTTCTAGAAACGGTAGCTGAGAGGTGGAAGATACCATCTGTGAATTATTGGCCAGCTGATGATTAGAATATACAAGTCAGTTCTACATCATTGATCTGAAAAAAAAAGTCATTTTAGCAGCATTTCTGCTTTCATTTCTATACAAAGAGGACTTTAAAGAGTGTGCTGTTACTAAAGAACAAAGAAAAGTACAGCATTGGAACAGGCCATTTGGCCCTCCAAACTAAACTTTAAAAAAAAACCCTTCTGCCCTTACTCAATCCATATCCCTCTATTCCCTTCCTATTCATGTACCCAACCAGATGCCTCTTAAATGTTGCTAATGTGCCTGCTTCCACCACATCTTCAGGCAATGCATTCCAGGCACCCACCACTCTCTGTGGAAAAACTTGCCTGCTCACTGCCTTAAACTTTCCTCCTCATCATCTTGAACCTGTGCTTCCTTATAATTGACACTTTCACTTTTGGAAAAAGCCTCTGACTATCGCCCTGTCTGCCTCTCATAATTTTGTATGCCTCCATCAGTTCTCCCCTCTGTGCCTCCAATCTCCATCTTTCCAGTGCAAACGGTCCTAGTTTATTCAACCTCTCCTCATAGCCATTACCCTCTAGACCAGGTACCATGTTGGTGAACCTTCTTTGCACCCTCTCCAAAGCTTCTAATGAGGCATCTGCATGGGTACATGAATAGGGAGAGAATAGAGGGATATGGATTGAGTAAGGGCAGAAGGTTTTTTAAGTTTAGTTTGGAGAGCCAAATGGCCTGTTCCAATGCTGTACTTTGTTCTTTAGTTACAGCACACTCTTTAAAGTCCTTTTTGTATAGGAATGAAAGCAGAAAGGCTGCTAAAGTGACTTCTTTTTTCGGATCAATGCAATGGATGTAGAACTGACTTGTATATTCTAATCATCAGCTGGCCAATAATTCACAGATGGTATCTTCCACCTCTGTTACTGTTTCCAGAAAACAAAATAGTAAGGCAAACCACAGTAACAGGATGTACAGAAGTCAGAACCGTGATGCAAGCAAGTTCCATCTTAGATTATAAATGATTACTGGAGTTTTCAAAGGAAATTTGATCATTTCACAAATCTCCTAGGCACAGTTTAAGGTTAGCTGAAGGTCCCTCTCCATGTTAGAGCATTTAGTTACCAAATGAAATAGAAGACTCAAAGCCCAGTAATTAACTGAAAAAATAATCAACCTCACTAGCAATATTCAAGGAGATCATTACTTGCCGCAACAATTGTGCGCACATCAAATGAAATGAGTGAAGCCATTTTATAGAACCTGAGGGGATAGTTGAATATGCAAAATTTCATTTCCTGAGGGATACTATCAATGTATATATTCCATTCATAGATATGCACATTAGGAAAGTAAAAAAGGTAGATATGAAATTTTTTTGTGCTAATTTCTCCTGATGCTGAGGGAATTTTCATGGACAGTAAGTGTCCTTTGATACTTTAGTGCCTGTTCTATGGTGACTGCTGGTGAGCATTTTGACCATATAATTCTCATCGAACAAGACAATGTGGTAACCAGAATGCAATGCACCCTAACCAAGGTTTTGTATAGCTGCAATATGATTTCTCAATCCTGTACTCGGTGGCTTGGCTGACGAAGGCGAGCATGCCATATGCCGCCTTAATCACCTTGCCCACTTGTGTTGTCACCTTTTTAGGGAATTGTGGACCTGCACACCCAGATCCCTATATGTTAATTTCCTAAGGGTGTTGCCATTTACAATATAATTCATACCTAAATGTGGTCCTCTAAAATGCATCACCTCACATTTGTCAGGATTAAACTCCATCTGCCATTTCTGTGCCCAAGTCTCCGATCTATTTATATCCTGTTGTATACTCTGACAATCCTTGGTGCTATCAGCAACTCCTCCAATCTTCGTGTCATCTGTACTAATCAGATGACCCACGTTTTCCTCTAGATCATTCATATATACTACAAACAATAAAGGTTCCAGCACTGATCCCCATGGAACACCGTTAACCATTGTCAAAAGCACCCTTCCACTGCTACACTCCAGTTGTGTATCCATCTAGCCAGCGCATCCTGAATCCCATGTGATTTTAGTTTTTATGCCAGCCTGCCATGTGGAAACTTGTCAAATGCTTTAAAGTCCATATCGACTATATCCAAAGCCCTTCCCTCATTTATTTTTGTCACTCTTTTTGAAGAGATGACAAAGATAATTGGTATTAGAACATAGAACATTACAGCGCAGAACAGGCCCTCCGGCCCACGATGTTGCGCCGACCAATTAAAAAACCAATGACCCTCTAACCTAAACCAATCCCTTTCCATCCATAAACCTATCCACGGATCTCTTAAACGCCCCCAAACTAGGCGTATCTACAACTGCAGCAGGCAGGACATTCCAATCCCTCACCACCCTCTGGGTAAAGAACCTACCTCTGACATCCGTCCTATATCTACCATCCCTTAATTTAAAGCTATGCCCCCTCGTGCTAGCTTTCTCCATCCGAGGAAAAAGGCTATCACTGTCCACCCTATCTAAACCTCTAATCATCTTATGTTTCAATAAGGTCGCCTCTTAGTCGCCTTCTTTCTAACGAAAACAACCCCAAATCCCTCAGTCTCTCCTCATAGGACCTTCCCTCCATACCAGGCAACATCCTGGTAAACCTCCTCTGCACCCTCTCCAATGCCTCCACATCCTTCCTATAATGTGGGGACCAGAACTGCACACAATACTCCAAGTGCGGACGCACCAGAGTTTTGTACAGTTGCAACATGACGTTGCGGCTCCTAAATTCAATCCCCCTACCAATAAATGCCAAGACACCGTATGCCTTCCTAACTACCTTATCTACTTGATTCCCAACTTTCAGGGATCTATGTACACATACACCTAGATCCCTCTGTTCATCAACGCTATTCAGAGTCCTACCATTAGCCCTATACTCTACACATCCATTATTCCTGCCAAAGTGAATTACCTCACACTTTTCCACATTAAACTCCATCTGCCACCTCTCGGCCCAGCTCTGCAATTTGTATTTTTGAGCCTTTTGATTCTGTGCATTTTGTGTGAATTCATCTCTTTCCATTCCCAAACTGTACTTTATACTTTCAAACCACTGTTTGAAAGTACATAGCAGCATTTGGCTACTTCTCAAAACAACCCAATGGCTATAAAATGCTTTGGGATATACCAAGAGTGTCATAGGGACTGTACAAATGCATGTTTAAAATGTAATTTATCAAGCAGTACATCTTTACCCTTCCTATCAGTCTTCCTGCCAATAATTGTAGCAGATTATGTTAAAAGATGCGTTCCCATTCTCTTTGAGCGAGTAGTCAACTTTCAGGAAACCAGTGCTAATTCCTAAACTATGTAACAGTAAGTAGTCTCACAACGCCAGGTTAAAGTCCAACAATTTGGTAGCATGAACTTTTGGAGTGCTGTTTCTTCACCTGATGAACATTTACTGTGCCTACCCCAGTCCAATACTGGCAACTCTGCATCATAAACTATGTAATTTAGCATGTAATGAGCTTTGAGTCTGAGAACAAACTTGAGGTTAAAAGGGTCCATTGTTGACAAAGACTTGAGGCAAGTTGACTCATTTTATTTACAGTATGAGCAAGATTTGCAGGATATCCTGTTCAGTAAAATAGTTGTAGTGAGTGTTTTAGGCTTAGGTAGTCAGCATTTTGATGAACTTCTGGGAAGTGCCTAGGTGAGGTTGCTGTAATTTCTGAAAATGGAAATTTTCAACTTATCAAGGGAAAAAACAAATTAATGCTTTGCATTTTTTGATCAAAATCAAAAACTTCCAGTTTTCAGTTGTGACAAAGCATGTGCAGCTAAAGATTTAAACTGTATTTTCTTTTTTCAAATGCTAGCTGAACTGTTGTGCTTTTCCAGTCTCTTTTGTTTATATTCATAAAATCAGTAAGTAAGAAAATCTGTGCTGACATTTCACTTATGGTACCCATAGAGTCCTCTATTGCCATTTTTTGGATAAGTTTTTAAACCGACTGCCCCTTCAAATGAATGTAAAAGGTTCCATGGGATACTCCAAAGGGGAGCCTTGCCTACTGTACTGCATTGCATTTATTCCTCAACCAGTATCACTTAAGCAGAAAAACGTGGAGTATAGAAGCAAGAGAGACACTAACAGTTTGTCAAAGCTTTTGTAGGTAAGTTAAGAGAAAGAAATTAGTGGAAGCAAATATGGATCTCTCTCGAACAGAGATGGGAAAAATTCTAATAGCGAAGAAGGAAATGGAAGCGATACGAACGCCGCTTTGTATCTGTCACCTTGGTAAGTAACAAAAACCGTTCCAAAATCAGTGAAATGAAAAATCTAAATAAATAGACGAGGCTAGCAGCGTCCTGAATCTATGACTTTTGTCCTGGGGTTCTAAAAGAAATGGCTACAGAAATAGTGGATGTTGTAGGGTAGTGAACATAAATCTGCTATTCAGGAAAGGAAGGAGAAAGAAAACAAGAACCATGTGTAATTTTTTGCTGGAGAAAGAACAGACTTGCTATCAAAGTTTTTCACCCTGCACGCATCAGGAATAGACAGAATGCTAAATTTCAAAGGGAGTAATAATTTATGCTGCCTGAGAGAAGAATGCTGATTGCTTTGCAGAACTCTGATCAATATTTTGCCTTGGAGAATACAAGAGAGAACTTTTGTCCCATAAGCTTGAAAGGCTGGATTGCTGACGACTCCTATTTCTTATGTTCTCATACATTATTTGTAATATTCAGGTCATAAAGTCTTTATGTCGGAATTTTACCAGCACGCCTGGCGAGGTCCGCAGAACGTAATTCTTCTTGGACTCGGGTGGGATTTTATGAGCCTTGCCCGAGCGGGCTTGTAAAATATCAGCATTAGAGTCCCATTTGTAGCTGTTCCATACAACTATATTGGGCTACAATCACCTCTTACCTTGGTTCTGACATTTTCTGCTCAAAAATGTTCAATGTCCTTTCATAAGCACAAATTAAAGTTTTAGGAACTTAAAAAATACATTTTAAAATTATCTCAAGGGATATGGCTGTTGCTAGCCAGGCCAGTATTTATTATCCTTCCTTACTTGCCCTTGAGAAGGTGGTGGTAAGCTGCCTTTTTGAACGTCTGTGTACTGTTTTAAACTCTCGATTTTTGTGTGCAGTGACTACCCTAGGTTCAATATTTGTTTTCTAAAGGATGGAAATATCAGATGGCCCTCACTGCTGGAACAGTTCCCTTTGACTGACTTGTTTAGAAGTTGGCCTTATTAATGGTGTGTCCTTCATTTCTCCCATCTGAGTGGGAAGAAATTGGTTTCTTCCATTACAATTCTTCTTAAAGTTTCCAGTTTAACTGTCCAAGGATAAAGGCAGGAAGACATTTTAAATTCAGTGAATCCATTTTGTCATTGAATGACTGTCTGACATATCTTTAGCAGAGTCTTAAAATGAGACTCGATGAACTAGATCAAGAAATTATACACGATTTTGGGGGGGAAAAGCAAATGAATTGGTATTTTAAAATTCTTGTCCTTGTTTTGAAATCTCTCCCTGTTCTTTTAAACTCCTTCAGCTCTACAAGGTTTAAATGTCTGTAGTCCTCTGATTCTGCAGCCTTGTGCTGCACAATTTAATCCCCTCCATTGGCAATTGTGCCTTCAGCTACCCAAGTCCTAAAACTTCAAAATTTGCTCTGTAAACTAAAAATCTGGAATGCATGCAACAGTGGAAGATGGTAGGTTGAGAGCATTGGAATCATCAAGTCTAAAAATAATTGAGATGGATTACCATTTTAGTAGCAGACGAGCTGAGGCATTGTTGTGACTTTTTCAAGAGTTTTTTGCACTGAAACTAATCATATAAATATTGGAAGTTCATGCAAGTTAAATTTCTGTCAGCAAGGACTTCAACAATGCACCTTAATCGGAGTTGCTAAAACTGGCTAGTTTTTATTATTCATTGCTGGAATTTGAGGGCCACTGGCATGTCTAGTTTTTGCTGCCCATCTTTAAATTGTCCTAGAGAAGGGTTTTTATCCTTTCGTTGGATCAGGATATTGCTGTTGAAGCCAGCATACATTGCCCTTGAGAAGTTGTGTTGTGCCACCTTCTTGAAGCACTGTAGCCCATGATGCAGGTACACAACAGTGCCCGTTAAGGAAGGAGTTCAGGACTTTGATTCACCAACCATGAAAGAATAGTGATTATAGATTCAATTTGCAATGGTGTATGACGTAGAGGAAAACTTGTAAATGGCAGTGTTCTCTTGTTCCTTTTCCCTAATCTTTCAGTGATATAAGTTGTGGGTCTGTATTTATCACATTGCTTTTTCTGAGATAATGCTGCACACAAACTGGATTTCAATTTGCATTATATTATAGTACAAAAGTGGCCGTGAAGCATTTAGAGACATCTCGAAGTTGAGCCTTCTTATTATTTAGGTTTATTGGCATGATTTAAAATTGCACACTGTTTTAGAATAATTTGATAGCTCATAGGTTATTAAAAGTCTTGCCTAGCTGCAAGATAAGATTGTTGGTCTTTCTGAAGTGCTGGTACGGGATTGTTAGTTTGTGGACCTACTTTGACCTTGGCAACTGTGAACAGTTTGAATTCTATTACCCAGTTAAATAGAACAAAGGACAGTCAGCCCACCAAGCCTGCACTGATTACGTTGCCCTATATAGACCAACCACCTGTATCTCTCTCTATCCCACATGTTCATGTGTCTATCCAGATAATGTCACTAACATCTGCCTCAACCACCTTACTTGACAGTGCATTCCAGGACCCAACCACCCTCTTTTTACAAAGAAAACTTCCCTCACGCACCTCTACCAAACCTTTCCCCTCTTACTTTGAATGTGTGCCTCCTCATAATGGTCATTCTTGCCCTGGGTAAAATCTTCCAACTGTTCACCTTATTTATGCCTCTCATAATTTTATAAAATTATATCAGGTTGCCACTCAGTCCCCATCTTTCCAGGGAGAGCAATCCCAGTTTATTCATTCTCTCTTCATAACTAATACCCTTCATACCAGGCAACATCCTGGTAAACCTTTTCTGAACTCTGTCCAAAACCTCCATCTTTCTGGTAGTGTGGTGACCAAATTGCAGTCTCTAATTGACTACATGCACTTGCATGTAGTCTGACTGTTAATTTGTAAACTTTACAGTTGAACTTCGATAAGTTTTTATTTTTTAAAATCTGATTTCCAGAGGACAGCTCTGACAGAATCACAGAGCAGCATGGAAGCTATTCCATCCATCAAACGTTCTGTCTCAGTGGGCTGAATGGCTTCCTTCTGTGTTGTAGCCATAAAATGTTTTGGACTTGAGTGGTAATTAAATGTCAAAAATAATATATATGATTTGCTTTACCAAGCTTCTGAGCTATTGTTAACTCATGACTTTTCAAAGCATCTATTCAAAATCATAGAATCCTTACAGTAGGAGCCTGCACCAACAACAATCCCACCCAGACCCTATCCCCGTAACCCCATGTATTTACCCTGCTAGTCCCACTGACAGCGTCAATTTAGCATGGCTAATCAACCTAACTCTCAATCTTTGGAGTGTGGGAGGAAGCCCAAGCAGACACAAGGAGAACACACAAGCTCCAGACAGACAGTCAGCTGAGGCCGGAATTGAACCTGGGTCCCTGGCACTGAGAGGCAGTAGTGCTGACCACTGTGCCGTCTTACTTGTACAGTTTGAGCTGAGGACCATTATTTGTTCTTTTTAATTTTTTTTTAGAAGATCTGCAACAAAACTCAATTTAGTTAAAGTTCTCTTGAGACTTTTCAAAGCAAATAGTAAAAGATTTGCAATTTTGCTGTAACTTACTGGAGAATCAATTTCTTGCAAATGTGAAAAACTATTGTTAAACTGGAGAAACACCAGTGCTGACGCCTGAGGTCTTTGAAACTTATTGAAGGGGTGGCATGGTAGCACAGTGGTTAGCACTGCTTCTTCACAGGTCCAGGGACCTGGATTCGATTCCTGGTTTGGATGACTGTCTGTGTGGAGTTTGCACATTCTCCTCATGTCTACGTGGGTTTCCTCCCACAGTCCAAAGATGTGCAGGTTAGGTTGATTGGCCATGCTAAAAATTGTCCCTTAGAGTCGTGAGATTAGAGGGATTAGTGGGTAAATATGTAGATATATGGGAGTAGTGCCTGGGTGGGGATTGTGGTCGGTGCAGACTCAATGGGCCAAATGGCCTGATTCTGCACTGTAGGGTTTCTATGATAAATCTCTTGTCCGTAGTCTGCATTCTGAGTCAGCTGGAAGGAGGGGTGGATTCTACCTGTCGCAACATATCAGAGGTCAACCTAGACTTGCATTGTGCTAATTTCCATTGAATTTGTTATTTTTCCCTAACATGTGAATGTTGCACCCATTGTTCCAGTGGGATCTTCTGAAATTTGATTTGTATTCAGAGGTGAAGTACAGAACGGAAATGGCTGGTATTACATCGTAGAATCATAGAAACCATACAGTGCAGAAAGAGGCCATTGGGCCCATCGTGTCTGCACCAACCACAATTCTACCCAGGCCCTCCCCCCATATCCCTATATATTTACTCGCTAATCCCTCTAACCTATGCATCCCAGGACACAAAGGGGCAATTTTAGCATGGCCGATCAACCTAACCTGCACATCTTTGGATTGAGAGGAAACCCACGCAGACACGAGGAGAATGTGCAAACTCCATATAGACAGTGATCCAAACCGGGAATCAAACCCGGGTCCCTGGAACTGTGAAGCAGCAGAGCTAACCACTGTGCTACTGTGCCACCCATCATTGGCAGTAAATGTATCATTGTAACTGTGCTGTGTGACAATTTGGTGTTTGCATTTTTATTATCTTTAATTGAAAATCAAAACTGAGTCTTCATTGGTATAGAGCAACTAAAATAGTAGGTAAGAGGGCCAATGCCACTGCACATGATTGAAGATGAGCTCACAGATCTCCTTTTAACCACTGATAGGCCTATTGCTTGGTTCCATGACTAAAATGTCTGATTTTTACAGTTAGAATTACGTGAAATTTATTGAATGGGTTTTTTGTATTTTGGTGTTATAATCATCATATTACATAGAATGTGATCACAGATTCAGATAGCTGGTAAATTGTATTTACCAGCTATCTGTTCCTTGTTCTATTTAACTGGCTAATAGAATTCAAACACATTTCCAAAAAGCAGGGCGCAATCTTACCGGTTGTTCATGCCACTCCCCCACTGCAGCGAGGTCAGAGAACATTTTTTGCGCCCAGCCGAATCTTAGTTCATGTTAATGGGATGGGAAAATCCTGCCCTGTTAAGTGGTAACATTCCAGCCAACTTGTTTTATGTATCAATTGATTCCTTTAGCATCGGGCAAAACAGAATGAACTTTGCTGTCAAGTACAGTTGGACCATTTTAATTTGACATTTTTTGATCTGATCTGAACCCAAGAGAAAACTTACTGGGCTCTGGGGAAAGGGCAGAGAAGAGGGTCTAGCTGAGTTGCCTTTGCAAAGAGCTGGCATTCACACGGTGGGCTGAATGGTCTGCTGTGTTGTATCTATTGTGATTCTTTATGATCAGTTATTGACTGAGTTATAGCTGCCTTTTGCTTTCAGCTGTTTTAGCTAGCTTTTGATAGTTTGGAGGGAATGGCTGGCATCAGAGCATGCTCATTAGCAAGGAGGCAGGGCTGATGGAGCAGATATTACTCAGCATACAGTCAGGTTAATTGTAGGAGATTGTGTTGAATAATACACAACTTTATTGTTAGGTGTTATTTGCCCTCCTGTTTCTTGCAGCTATAGTAAATCCTGTAAATTGCTATTGTATGTAAATTAAGTTGGCTAGAGCCATATTTAAAGGTTTATACAAAATGAGGTGTTTACATCATTGCTTACTGAGTAATTTGAAAGGATATTTATTTATAGGGTGTAAAATTTTGGAATACGTTTTAGACAAGTGAGCAATTAAATATTCCAGAGAGACAATATATTTTTGAACTGCCCAAGTGCTTTGATCTTGCAAAATATTTTAATCACAACATGTAGATAGCTGTTGGTAAAACGAGGATTGGATTTAACAGCAATATCCTCTTTTTCTGCTTTTGTTTTCTCACTTCTGCAGTTTGATTCTCATTTTGACATCAGGGTCACACCATAAGGTGGCTCTTGGGAGAGGATATGAAAAACTGTTTCCATTGATCTGGCCCTTGACACGAGTCACTGCACAGTGGCACAGTGGTTAGCATTGCTGCCTCAGTGCCAGGAACCTGGGTTCAATTCCAAGCTTAGGTCACTGTATGGAGTTTGCACATTCTCCCTGTGTCTATGTGGGTTTCTCCAGATGCTCCAATTTCTTCCCACACTCCCACAGTGGAAGAAGTGCTGGTTAGGTGCATTGACCCAAACAAGCGCCAGAGTGTGGCGACTAGGGGAATTTCACAGTAACTTCATTACAGTGTTAATGTAAGCCTTACTTGTGACTAATAAATAAACTTTTTCACAAAACCTTGCTTTTAGGAATATGAGCGAGGGAAGACAAGATTAAGAAGGATGGAGGAATTGTGGCAGGAATTTTAAAGTGGCAGAGATAAGCAAGGAGTTTTTTTTAAAAAAAAACAAGCCTTAGAATTTTGATTTTTCTTTGGCACTGGGACCAGAACACACTATAGATCAGCAAAGATGAAGGATGCATGTAATTTGGATAAGATGGATGCAGAAAGTTTGGGAGTTTTATTTGAGGTGTAATCCACAAAAGGTGGAAGAATGTCAGATGACTAAGAATAGTCAAGTGTTTAACTTTGTCCCTAGATAAATGAGAAACTTGAGACAAATACACCATTGATAACTGGAAAATTTTCATGGGATTGCTTAAGTGCTGAGCAGTCTGTCCAAGCTTGATTAGTAAAGAGAGACATTTTCTGATACCGAGGTTTTGTTCTAATTACAAATAAAAAAATGATTAGTAAGCTTCTTCTCCTCTTGTATTAATGTTGAATTGAGTAAATCATGTTTTGATTTCATCATTGCATGTTCAAATAGCATTTTAACCTTTCAGCATTTTTATCAGTCACATCTTAGCAAATTGTGATGAACTTGTGCTTACAATTCCTAACTGTTAAAGACCTGTGTGGAGGAAATGCAGCAAGCAATTGACCTCAAAATACCAAAAGACGTTGTAACAAGTGGACAAAATTGTTGACTGCCTCACTGTTTATGGTGGAAAACCATTTCCATCTGTGATTCATACGCTGCCATGCCATTTTGAGGAGCATTCTAGTGGAAGCTACATTCTTCATCTCTATCCCTTCTGATGGAGTGTGTGGGTGAGAGAGACGAGATGAAAAATCAGATGCAGAATTTCTTGATCTGCTGTTAACTGATCATGATATATTGACTGTGTCATGAGCCTGGCAACATTTCGTCTGCCCAAACCCTATTGTAAAATTTTGTAAAACATGAGACCTGAGAAAGAGGAACAACAAATCGCAAATGGATAGAGGGAAAATATTTTTAGTAGAATTTTTTAAGGATCACATTTTGCTTTTGTACCATACCTCCCCATTGATCAGCATACAGTGCATTTGGGGATTGTTGACCAAATGTGTACTGACACGTGAATTGCTGACTTTAAAACTTATGCTTTGTAGAAAACATGTTTAGGATTTGGATGACTGTATAATTCTCCCAGTTACAAAGTACTGTTAGTGCTTTGTGTCAGCACTCTATGAATTCAATTTGTTACTGCTGTATGGAATATTTATCCACACAACGTGAAAGTTATCTTCTGTTACAACTGGACCTGAAGCAAATCAATTGAATGATAATAGTTTGCTTTCTTTTTTTGTATGGTGCTATTTATTTTAAGTCTTGTCGGCTTGAACACTTTCCATTTGGTTTATACGTAACTTATTCATACTTTACAGTGACCTTGGCTGATCATTAAGGCAGACATGACGGGTGATTTGTATTCAACAATATCCCACAAAAAGTAAACGACCAGCTGTTCTATTTCCTGGCAGTTGGTTCAATGTGAATACTGGCACCTGAAGACACTGGAAGATCTTCATGATCTTTGAATTGTGCTGTGGGTTCTTAAATTTATTCAACACTATATCTGGAAGGTGACATCTCTAATATTGCACAGTAGTGCACTGTAGCATCAACCTGGATTATGTACTCAAATTCTGATTGGGGTTTGAACTGAAGTTTACTTCAGAGACCAAAGTGCCAACAATTGGTAAAAATACTTCACATTTACAAAAGATTTGAATGTAAATATTTTGCATATAAACAAATTCTACAAAAAATAGGAATGAGGATGCGCAAGGAAATGAGAGAAAAGACGTTGGGATTCCAGCTATGAAGAATAATTCTGGTACACTCGAGTTTGTTTAACAGGCTCAAAATATTCAAACCAGTTGAGCTGAAGCCTGTACTTGACACTTGAATGTATTCAAGAGGCAGCTGGATATAGCACTTGGGGCAAATGAAATCAAAGGTTATGGGGCAAAAGCAGGATTAGGTTATTGAGTTGGATGATCAGACGTGAGTGTAATGAATGGCAGAGCAGACTCGAAGGGCCAAATAGCCCTCTCCTGCCCCTATCTTCTATGTTTCTATTTCTTGGTTCGTTAAGTATATTATCAAACTTCAAAATCCCAGTAAAAGAGCCTGTGTTCTTGCATCTCATGCTCTCTGATCAGTTGTGCATTGAACAAAATAACTGAAGAGTCCAAGGCACATGTGCTTGTGCTAAGGACATTTAAAGCCCTTTAAATTGAGAATTGCAGTTTTGTTACCATTCTAGTTTCTTCTGTGACACATATCCTCCTTATTAGAACATTGTTCTGATCCATTCCACCTTAAAGTTAAGCTCACTTTGTGAAGCACGCACGAGCACAAATGCTATTGGCCATTGTAATTTAAGACCTGCATTTCGCAGTATTTTAAATAATTAATGTGGTTTAGTTTGGAGATTTTGAGGTGTAAATGATTAACTTGAGAGTAATATATTCAGTTAAAAATGTTATGCATTAGTTAAATATTTCACCCACAAATATTTGAGTTCAGGCTAAGAAAATACAACAATTTATTATCTTAAAGCTGAAAACAAGGTCTTGGCATTCAGTTATAACAATTGTTAAGAGCCAGCTGCCAATGATTTATTGCACCAGCAGGTCATCAGAGCCATCAGGTTTGTGAGTGTAAAAGTTCACAAAGGAATTTTTAATGAAGGCCATTTTTATTCATCCACCCAGAAAGACGCTAGATTCACTCCTTTGTATTACCCAGTTAGTTCTGAACTCATGCCAGTAATTTTTCCTCCAGTTTACCCCATGGGTTATTCACTCTTTGTGTGAAGGATAATCTATTTATATCAGTATTGAGGATTTATCTTTCTCATTCTGTTAATTATCAGATTAACTCGTGGATATTTCCTTTTCAACCTGCAAGCTCCAAGTTTCTTCAGTCTTTCCTCATAACTGGTCTGGGCAAGAAATCAGCTTTCTGGCTGTTCTTTGCACTGTCTGTATGTTGTAAGATTATTGCCGCAGTTATGATCAAGTGAGGAAAGATCGAATGACTCCCTTTTCTTTTTCCTCTTTTGATCATGAAAGTTTTGTTTTGAGAAGTTTAAATTGCAAATTTAGTGAGAGCTTAACCGTTTACCCGCTGTAATTGTAAATTGTTTGCACACTGCAATGTAATTATAAAAATAACCAATCTGAAGATTTTATTGAACTCAGCTAAGAAAGAGGTTATCTTTCTTACTTAGATCAGTATAAGTAAAATATAATGCCTAAACTTTCACAGATTAGAATGGGGAAGGATAGATTGGTAAAGTTACAGTACATAAAACAAAAGGAACGCACAACATGTTGTTTAAGGACTCGACTGGATTCGAGAGAGTGAATGTCTTTCCTCAAATCCCCTCTCAATCTTATGCCCTCAGCTTATTGCCCCTCAGGAAAATTCCTTCCTATCCACCCCATCTATGTCCCTCCATAATGTTGTACACCTCCATCAGGTTCTCCACAGCCTTCTCTGCTCTAAGGAAAATAACCCCAGCCTCTCTTCAAAGCTGAAACGCTCCAGCCAAGGCAACATCCTGGTGAATCCCCTCTGCACCCTATCTAGTGCAATCCCATCCTTCCTACAGTGTGCCAACCAGGACTGCACATGGTACTCGAGCTGTGGCCTAATGAGCATTTTGTACAGCTACGTCATAACCTTCCTGTTCTGTGCCTCACCTAATAAACCTTTTTAACCACCTTTTCCACCTTTCTGCTGCCTTTTGGAAATCTTTGGATATGCATCCTATGGTCCCTCTGGTTCTCTGCACTGCCTAACATCCTGCCATTGATTGTGTATTTTCTTGCTGTTAGTCCTCCCAAAGTACATAATCCCTCAGTTTTTGGGGTTAAATTCCATTTGCCACTGTTCCACACATCTAACCAGCCCATCAATATTGTTCTGTAATCTAAGGCTTTTCTCCTTGCTATTTGCCACTACCAATTTTTGTGTCACCTGCAAACTTATGATCATACGAAGCTCAAGGGCAGTTAGGGATGGACAACAAATGCTGACTCAGCCAGTGACACCCATGTCCCAGGAATAAATATTAAAAAAAATTCAAGTCTAAATCATTAATGTACACAACAAAGTGAGGGACCCAGCACCTACCCCTGCAATACATCAGCCAGACTTTGATCATTACCCTCTGCTTCCTGCCACTAAGCCAATTTTGAACTGTTCTATAGAAGAATCATATGGCCTTGTGTTTCACTCTACAGATGCTGCCAGACCTGTGGTGTTTATCCAGCGTTTTCTATTTCTATTTCGATAAGCTGTACTTGGGTATAAGTTATAATTCCATTTCAAGTGTGGTACATTGAAATTGGTGAATATATATATTTAAGTAGATGCACTGGAAAGTGTAATACTGTTGTAGCAGCAAGCACATCCACTGTGTAATATCTCATTTCCTTACAGGTGGGATGCAAGACTACAATTACCTACAAGGAGACTGTTTCGAAATCACGCTGGAACTCACCTGCTGCAAACACCCGATGGCCTCTGCCCTTAGTACAGAATGGGAGAATAACCGTGATTCCCTTCTAACCCTAATGGAGCAGGTACTTTAAGAGAATATGACGAGGAAAAGGCCAAATTTAAATTTGTATTTAATTGATTGAAGATGGGATTGAGCCCAAGTAGATTGGAAAGTTGCTTCTAGGGCATAGCAGACAGAGCTCAATGGAGGCATTCAGGGCAGAGAGAGTTCAAGTACAAACTATTCTATTGATGCAAAAAGGTAAGAGTATCCAAAGCTAAAAATACATCGGGGATGACAAAGGAGCTAACAGTTAAGAAAAATGAGACTTTAGGCACATTATGAACAAGGTTCATTTAATAACCAGGAAGGTATAGAAAGTGCAGGACAGATTTGGAAAATTCATTACAAGAGGCAAAAAGGAATTATATTAAATTGGATCCGAAAATCTGTCTAAGCACAAAGTGTAAGTGGTTAGCCAGGGAAAGAATTGGACCCAAAGGGAATTCTTCATGTGGATGTTGAGGACATGTCAGAAGTATTGAATGAGCATTTATGAGGAAGTGGATGATGTAAAGGTTACACTAGAAGATGATAATTAAGTATATTAACAGTACAGTAGCAGGTGGAGGTGATGTACTTAAAAAAAAGCATTGCTGAAAATTGGTAAGCCATCTAGTTCTGGTGGGATATATCTTGGCTTGCTGAAAAAAGCAAGGGTAGGAACAGGGGTAAGACATTCAGCCCATTGAGCCTACTGTGCCATTCAACATGGTCATGGCTGGTCATCCACTTCAGTGTCTTTTTCTCCACACTCCCCATGTGCCTTTGTCATTAGTATTTAGCAATATTTCGACCTCTGCTTTAAACATAACTCAATGACTGGCAGAGATTTCCTAAGATTCCCAACCCGCTTGAGTTTTTAAAGAAATACTCTCTTCCTGTTGGTCCTAAGTAGTTTCCCCCTTTTGATTTGAATTTGTGTTTCCTGATTCTCGACTCCCCAACCAGGAGAAATATGCTGTCAGCATTTACCCACGATATCCCTTAAATATGCTATTGGTTTCAATGAAAATTTCTCATTCTTCAAAATTCTTTGAATATAGGCCCATTTTCTCTAGTATCTCTTTATAGAATAGTCCTGCCACCCTGACAACAATTCTGGTGAACCTTTAATGCATTCCCTCTATGGCAATAATATTCTTCCCAAGGTAATGGCACCAAAACTACAAATGTATTACTCCAGGTGCGATCAACCAAGGTTTTATGCAATTGAAGCAAGACTTCCCTACTCCTACATTCATCCTCCTGTGATAAAGGCAAACATATCATTAGCCCTCCCAATTGTTTGCTGCACCCACAAGTTATCTTTCAGTGACATATTGACCAGGACAGTTGGGTTCCTTTGTACACCAATATTTTCTGATCTCTCACCATTTAGGAAATACTCCACACGTATGGTCTCCCGATCAAAGTGAATAACTTCACGTTTTTGCGTATGATATTTCACCTGCCATGTTCTTGCCCACTCACTAAGTTTGTCCAAATTCCCTCGAAGCCACTTTGCATCTTCCTCAACACAACTTTGTCATCTGCAAACCTGTAAATATTGATTTTGGTCCCCACATCCAAATATTGAAGTGTACCCCACTGGTCACAGTCTGCCAAAGTGAGAGTGACCTGTTTATTTCTACTGTTTTCTGCCTCCTAAACAATCCTTAATCCATGTCAGAATATTACCTCCTATCCCAATTTTGCTAACCGACTTCCTATAGGATATTTTATTGGAAGTCTTGTGAAAATCCAAGTACTGTGTCCACTGACGCCCCTTTATCAGTTCTGACAATAGCATCCTCAAAAATTTGAGTCATGTTTATAGCCACAGAAATGCTTGTCTAATCCCATGACAATCGAATCCTCTACCACTATTGCTCTTCAGATAACAGAGACATTGTCACAATTTTTTCAATCCTCAATGGTGGAACGGTGCTGGAAGTCTGGAGTGTTGCTAATATTATTTAACACTTCAAAAAAGAGAATTAATGTGAAACCAGGAAACTACAGGCCAGTCAACGTAATACCTGTGGTGGGGAAGCTATTAGGAATCATTATTAGGGACAGTAGGTGCATTTGGAAAGGCATGGGTTCATCAGGCAGAATCGGCATAAGTTTGTTATTGGCAAATCACTTCTGGCTAGCTTGATTTTGATGTGATAATGGTGGAAGTAAATCAGTAGTACACTAAATGTGCTACAGAAGGAATTTCGGAAAGCATTCCATGAAGATCTTCAATGGAAACTTAATAAGATGGAAGCCCACGGAATGAAGAGAAGGTGCTAAAATCGATACAGAATTGACTCTGGTAGAAATCACAGGTGGTGGCTGGGCATTTCTGTACAAGAGTCTAGGTCTATTATTGTTTTCAGACTTTACAGATGACTATGGGAAGCATTATTTTCAAATTTTCATATTAGGTCATGATGAGGATAGTTACAGGCTTCAGGGTGCCAGATGGGATGGTAAGCAAACAGAAATATAAGGTTCCATGGAACATGGGACTAAGCATGGCTGATTTTTCACAGACACAGCGTGTGTATACAGCATCCTTCTCTGCTGTAAGTTTCTATGCTTCTATACTGCTTTTCAACTCCTTGGGATATCCCAAAATGCTCTACAAAACAGTGAAACCTTTCAATGCGATTACGAGTGCTTGTGTATAGGAGCAGGAATAGACCATTCCTATCCTGGAGCCTGGACTACAACTTCATTTTGCTTTCTTTCCTCTACATCCTTCTATCCCTACTTTATTGATCAAGTTTCAATTGATCCAGCACCCTCGACCTGTTTATAGACTGCCATTTTGGAAGACAGTACTACAGACAAACTAACTCTCTTCCCTCCATGCCAACCAAAAGAGCGAACTTACAAAATGCTAAGTGATGTCCAGAATTAAATGGATTTAGATAATTTGGGCTTAAAATATTTTACAAATTTACTCCAGTTTGATGTATTCTAAGTAGTTGCTGATCATTTCTCATAAATATCAACTGTCAATTTAGTTGGAAAATGTGATTCTTTCTTGTATTTTGCAGGTCCATATTGGTATTGCAGGATTTGTCACAGATGCTGTATTTGGTTGGGGAATTTCTAATGCAACTATTGCAGTTGTTGGCATTGACCATAACATCACAACTGGCAATTTTGGTGATTTCCACAGGTTGCTAGTGCCAGGGACCTACAATGTAACGGTTATTGCACAAGGGTAAGAAAAGACGAATGATACTCTCTGTATGCCTCACAAAGCCAGACCATTCAACAGAGCACATTTACTGCCCAACCGTAATTGCCCTGTGGAAGATAGTGGTGAACCACTGCGCTCCTTGTAGTGCAGTTATGTCTGCAGCGCCTTTCTAAGGAAGGAGTCCCAGCATTTTTGACCCAGCGACAGTACAGGTGTAATAATACATCTCCTGAGTCAGGATGGTGTTTAACTTGGAAAACTTGAAGATGGTGGTGTTCCCATGTGCCTGTTGCCCTTGTGAACTCTATCACGAGGAAGAACAGGTTCGGAAGGTGCTGTTGAAGAAGCCTTAGTATGTTGATGCAGAAAATTTTGTGGCTGGTGCTCACTTGGTGCTGTTGATGAAGGGAATTAAGATCTCTTGATCTAAACAATGAGATGTGCATCATATTGGTATTAATTTAAGTGAAAAATGTAACTGACTGTTGAAAACAAAGAGCAAGCTGTAATAATGTCATTTGATATAATCATAGAGAGCCTACATTGCAGAAGGAGGCCATTCGGCACATCGAGTCTGCACTAACAACAATCCCACTCCAGTTCCTGTCCCCACAACTCCACGCATTTACCCTGCTAATCCCTCTAACCTGCACATCCCAGGACACTGAGGGGCAATTCAGCGTGGCCAATCAACCTAATGCGCACATCTTTGGACTGAGAGGAAACCCACGCAGCTGCAAGGCAAGCATGCAAACTCCACACAAACAGTGACCCAAGCCAGGAATTGAACCTGGATCCCTGGCACTGTGAGACAACAGTGCTAACCACTGTGCCACCATGCTGCCTGAATTGTATTGACTGAATGCTAAACGTTTTATCATTTAACATTTGAGAGGTTAAATTTTCACTTGTGCTGCGTGTTGTAAAATTAAAGTTTAAATGGGTTTGTCTCGATTCGAAGATCTGGTTAATTCTCAGTTAGTTTACTTTTTAAAAATTAGTTAATGTGCAAGATTTCAGTCATTCGTTGAAAAATATTTTGAAAAAGAATGCCGGAGGTATTGCTCATATCTTCACAGGTACATGCCAGCAACTATCTTCGATGTTGAAGTGCTTGAGGGCCCAGCCACACAACTTAATTTCACGCTTCAACCTCTGGCAGCTGCGGATAATCATACCTTTGAGACGACCACTTCCAATGACTTCAGGACACACAATGTATCAGAAACAGAAGATGACTCTCAGCCCAGGGCCATTGAACCTGTGAACTTCAGGCACCATAATTATGCAGACATGGAGATCCTGTTGAGGAAATATGCCACAGACTATCCAGCGATCACACACCTACACACAGTGGGAAAATCGGTGCAGCAAAGGAATTTGTATGTTATGGAAATATCAGACAATCCAGGCATCCATGAAATGGGTATAGTTGCAAGAAAATTGTACAGAGCTTGATTTTAATTTCATCTGGACTGCCAGGTTCAAACTGAATGCTGCAGAGAGTCTTGTTCCAACAGCAGAAACCAGGGGTGGGATTCTCCCAAAAACATTCTAAGTACCAAATTTGTGTTAAAACTAGAGTAACTCCTTCTGGTTTCTTCAGCAGGAGTTTCAAAATGAATCTCCCACTGTCTGTGCACTGTAAATCTCATTTAAAAGCTGTGGTTGGGGCCAATTCCCACTGGAGAGACCGTCAGAATAGTGCTGAAGGGGCCACTGTGCATGTGCCAATCTGTCATAGTGGAGATCGGTGCATTTGGAGTAGCCCTGCCCTGCTGGTCTTCTGGTTGCTGGCCACCCACCATCTCCCCACTGATCGCTGACCAAGAGATGTCCGGGTCTGCCTCAATCTCTCTCCCCTCCAATTTCTGGTGCAGAGAATGCTGGAAATCCAGCGGCTCAAAGCGCAGATGCCATAGTGCCCAGCAGGAAGCCCTCTACATGGCCTCCGCTTGAGTCTCCCGGCCTGCTGTGCTGCTAGAGCAGTGCAGCAGGCTGGGAAAATCACCCCCCCCAGTTGTTGGCAAGTCACAAGCCTGCAATTTGATTTTCAATTAATTGACTATAAACAGAAGTTAAAATGTGTGTTTTCTATATGTGGCACAGTGATTAGCGCTGCTGCCTCAGGGATTCGGATTCAATTCCCGGCTTGGATTGCTGTCTGTGCAAAGGCTGCACATTCTCCCCATGTCTGCGTGAGTTTCCTCCCACACTTCAATACGTTCTGTTTGTGTGCGTTGGCCATGCTAAATTCTCCCTGAGTGAACCTGAACAGGCGTTGGAGTGTGGCAACTAGGGGATTTTCACAGTAACTTCATTGCAGTGTTAATGTAAGCCTATTTATGACACGAATAAAAAAAAACTCAAAGGAGAATTTAAGGAAATCTGGAACAATCATCTTCCCTTGCCTCCATAACAGTGTGTTTGTTTTTGTTTTGAACATTTGACCTAGTTGGCTAAGATGAAGTGTAGTATCAACATGCTGTGCTTGGTTGAAGTCATTAGGTTACATTTCAGCTTTATTTGAAGCAATTTTTAAAAGCGGCATCTCGGCCTTTCGGCTAAGATGCAAATGAGATCAAGCCTTGG
The DNA here is from genome assembly GCF_965287045.1 of Carcharhinus amblyrhynchos. Lineage (NCBI taxonomy): Eukaryota > Metazoa > Chordata > Chondrichthyes > Carcharhiniformes > Carcharhinidae > Carcharhinus > Carcharhinus amblyrhynchos. The sequence continues at coordinate 16,730,326 of NC_137346.1, forward strand.
TGGAGGACCTATACCCACTCCAATCAGCTTGGATCGCGTAGATCAAGCCCAAGACAGGACATGAGAGCCTTTGTCAGCTCGGATTGGGAATGTCTCAACTTGTTCAGACTCTGAATTGGACTTGATTGGATTGAATTGGAATAAAAACAAAAAAAAATAAACAAGCCATACCTCGATCCCAGCTGGTCCCTTGAAACTTATTGGCTTACGTGTTTTAGGAGCTAAGATTTATTGTCCCATTGGAAATGAGAGCTGCTCTGTAAATAGATTGGGATGTGTCAAGAGAATGTTGAGATAATGGAGTAAAATAGCCATTTCATGAGGTTTATTCCTGTTTTGTGGCACATACTTTGGCAAATTTTTCAGTTGCCCTAGAGTGCAAGGTGGAAGTGAGAAGTCACAGGAAGAAATAGATATTGCTGTATAAATATTTCCTAGAGAGACTAAATATTTTTTAAAAAGTCTATAACATTTGGAATGTCAGAGATATTGGCAAAGAGCTGAGGGTTATTTTGCACAATTTTAGTTGTAAGTATTTCAATGCCTTGGACATTCTTGTCCAACTGCCCCCACTCCAAACTTTTGTCTTGTACATCCATTTCAGTTGTGAGCAGCTGGTGTAGGTTGTCCACACTAGTTGTTAATGCTGCTCAACATTCTTGCTACCACTCCTGACTTGGATGTGAGGTGATGAAAACACCCTATGTGAGAAGGTCAGTTTTGCACAAAACTTTGTTGGTAAATTGGCATTATTCAGCAGAACGTTAACTTAATAGCAGAAATATTTGCAATGTGTACAGGGAAATAAATCAGCGCTGTATGAAGGAAAATGAATTAAAGCAAGCCAAGTACATAAATGTTCTTATTTAATTAGGTGAGCCGGAATTCAAATACATTGGAAACATGCATGGGAATGAGGTGGTAGGCCGTGAGCTGCTCCTGAATCTTATCGAGTATCTGTGCAACAACTTTGGAACTGATCCTGAAGTAACCAGTTTGGTGAACGAAACAAGGATCCATATCATGCCTTCCATGAATCCTGATGGATATGAGATGTCAACAGAAGGTGATGTTTTGAATTTGAAACTATGGATTTTGGAAGAAACTTTGTTAAAATGTTTTGACCACGGATGAAAGAAACTATTCTTATAATCAATTCTGAAGTTCAGTAATGAGTTTCGAGGTCCGCCCTACAACAGTCACCTTTCGTAATGCTGTTTTAGTTTTTGTTGTCACACTCTACCAATGCAGTCATGGTTCTGTTGGACTTGAGACCTGAATAAAATTGCTTCTTCTGACTTTCTTTACTATTTTCCACTGGTCCTTTCCAAGCTGAAAGTTACGCTGCCTGCCCTTGTAGAGTTTTTTTTAAGATCAGTAGTCCTGTGGCAAATAATCAATTCTGCAAAAGAGTCCTGCACCTGTGAAATGTGTTAAGAGCACTGATTATCAAAACAATAAATAACTTTATTTTCAGCGCTTTAACATTTGTGTCATCATATATAAATATGACTGGCTTGGATATTCAAAAAAACAAAAATGCATTGATAATATTGCGAACAAACCAATTGTTGTTGCATAAACTAATTTCTGTTAACTTCAACTTTTTTTAGCAACTCTGAAAACTAGCTCATAATCTGATTATTTTTCCCTATATGCCCAGGGCAAGAATAAATGATGCAACCTTCTGTTTTCCAAAATGCTAATAAGTTCCAGTGTCGTTGGTGCCTTCGTTTCAGATAGCATGATTAGACTGTATGTGAAAAGTGTCTTGTGCAGCTCTTAAAAACAATTCTGCTCCAATTTTCAGGGGACGTGAGTGGTGTGGTTGGTAGAAACAATAGTAATAACTTCGACCTGAACCGCAACTTCCCTGACCAATTTTTTAAAATCAGTGATCCCCGGCAACCAGAAACATTGGCTGTGATGGATTGGCTTCAAAAGATTCCTTTTGTGTTATCTGCTAATTTACATGGCGGTAGGTACTTGTCTTCTTGGCTGACCCTCTTTGCCCGGCATTCAGAAATTTGCAAGTTGATTTCTATCAGCTTTATTAGACAATTTAAATAATGAGTGTGCTTCAAGAAACAGGAAAATTGCATTATTTTTCTCAATGTTATAAATCAAATGACTGTTTATTACAAAATGCTCCACAGTTCGTTCTCCCCTTCATCAAATTTTCTTCCCTTCTCTCTTGAAGGCAGACAGGCTTCTTATTGAAGTACAGTTCATGGGCAGTGAACAACCTCCCTCCACCTTTTCTTGGTCATTATTCTTCACATCTAAATGTTGGCAACAAATAGCGAGAGGCTATTGCATTCAACGGGAGCAAACGTCTGATCATCTTTTCTACCCCTACTCAATATCCACATGTCTGTACATCCAACAGGAGTAGCTTGGTAGTGATTTGAAGCTATATCATTTGATAATGTCCTTTCTTTGCTTCCTCCCTGACCCTTACCACTATTTCAGCTTAGGTCAGCTAACTTAGCTCCTGGTTTAGGCCTCCTGTGTTTGTCTGATGATCCCGATTCTTAGGACTAATCGGAAAGATGCACTTAGTTACCTATGGCCTGGTCTGCTCTCCTGTTTGTCCTGGTGTGGTTCTTTTTCCATCCAGCTTTTGTCTCCCGGTGAGGAAATAATTCTTAGATACCACTAAATGTACTGTACTTCTAAGCTAGAGTGTTCATCTGTTCAAGTGATGACTTTTCAAATTGGGAGGCAAGAACAGGAGACACGGCTGGTGTGTGAATGCAGTTTGCAGAGTTCCACAAGTTGATTAGAGATGCGCAAAAGCCTTGATATAACATGTATTCATTTTAACATACTGAGGTTAATTTGTTGTGCCTGCCTTCCCATTTAAAAAGTTTGAGGTGGCACAGTAGCACAGTGGTTGGCATTGCTGCCTCACAGCGCCAAGGACCCAGGTTCAATTCCTGGCTTTGGTCACTGTGTGGAGTTTGCACATTCTCCCCACATCTGTGTGGGTTTCCTTTGGGTGTCCCGGTTTCCCATAGTTCAAGTGGATTGGCCCTGCTAAATTGCCTGTTAGTGTCGGGCGACTAGCTAGGATAAATGCATGGAGTTACAGGGATAGGGCCTGGGTGGGATTGTGGCCAGTGCGGACTCAATACGCCAAATGGCCTCCTTCTGCACTGTAGGATTCTAGGTTGCTCGGCACCCATGATAATATTATAAAATACTGAAGTTTAGTATGGTAAAATCTTCATTGTCTCATATTTGCGGGGATTTGGTCCTGCCAGTTAATCAAAAATGCCACTTAATGGAGAGTTTCATTTATCAATGGAATAGTGTCATACTTGTAGCATGAATGAATATGGAAGCAGTCAGTCAGCAAGTACTCCTAACTCAACAGATATTGAACAGCTTAGGCCTATCCTTTCTGGAATTTAGAAGAATGAGAGGAGGTCACATTGAGGTCGTTAAGGTGATAAAAGGTGTGGATAAAATAGACATGGAGCAAACGCTTCCGCTGGTGGGGCATTCTAGGGCAATAGGTCATTGTTTTAAATTTGCTACCGCTTATCCTAAAACAGAGTTGAGGAGAAACTGCTACTCCCAAAGGGTTGTGAATCTGTGGAATTCACTACCCCAAAATGCGGTGGATTCCAGGACAGTGAGTAAATTTAAGGAGAAGTGTGACAGATTTTTAATTGGTAATGGGATGAAGGGTTATGGAAAGAGGGCAGGGAAATGGGGATGAGGAGCATATCAGCCATGATCGAATGGCAGAACGGACTCGATGGGCCTAATGGCTTAATTCTGCTCCTATATCTTCTCTCATGAACTTATGAACTAATCTTCAACAGTACATTAAAGCTATAAAATAATACAGTTTGCAGATACAGGACCCTCAGTTTTGTAATTGCTTCTGGGCTGTCTAATGTGGTGATTCGTATTGAGGGAAATGACATTACAGTCAGTAGGAATTCCAGTTGGTGGAGTGCAGGAAACCACCAAAGTTTACCGTATATTAAGATTTAATTGACTTGCTAGGCCATTAATTCTTGTATTTAAGCCATCTAGCTTTGTGTCGCTACGAAAAATTTAAAGCTGCAGAGTGCAAGTATTTGTGTACAACTTGCTGATTTCAGTGAAGCTCAGAAACAGGGAACTTGAGAAGTGGAAATGCATTAATGAATAGTAGGGGAGTCTTTGTGGAATTGACGTGTCGTCTAATGGGAATAGGGCATGATAGTAATTTAGAATTAATGCTGCTAGATGGCCACTCTGCTGAAATACATAGTTGTTTTCCTCTTCATTTGGCCTAGCTTGATAACTTCTTTGCAACAAAATATAATTAAGTGTTTGAAAATGCTTCTTTCTTAGTGCAAATATTTAGAGGAAATAAAAATCATTTATCAACGTGAAGTTTTTAATGTTTTCCTTGATGACTTTCTTTTTAATATATTTCTAACTGTTAGTGTGAATTGTATTGTTCAGGTGGGCTTTACTTAGAAGTAACTTTGTTACTGGGATATCAGGAGAAAGAATAAAACTATTGTATTCTTGTATTTTGAACAGGTTCTCTGGTAGTGAATTACCCTTATGATGATGATAAAGAAGGCATTATTTTGTACAGTAAATCACCAGATGATGCCATCTTTAAGCAGTTGGCACTTTCCTTTGCTAAGGTACCCACTTAATTTAAGTTTGTTCCACTTTTCAAAAGCTTTTTCGATGTGCTTCCTAAAATGATTGTTCTATATATAAAAAAAAGGTCAAAGTTATATTGAATGTACTATTGTAATCTTAATCTCATTCTTTTGTAAATAAATGTTCTTCATTATATCACCATATTTAGATTAGTTACTCCAATAAGGTAGATATTTAATTGATTTCTGTCAAATAGCCAAACCTGATAGGGTAATGCTGATGTCACTGAGTGCATTCTCAATTATAACATGTTGAAATTAGTTACTCCAGCAAGGTAGATATTTAATTGCTCTCTGTCAAATAGCCAAGCCTGATGGTGTCGTGGTAATGTCACTGGTTTAGTAGTCCAGGTTAGTATTCTGGGGACACGGGTTCTAATCCCACCACAGGAATTGTAAAATTTCAATTCAGTCTCAGTAATGGTGACCGTGACAATTATCATCAATTGTCGTAAAAACCCATCTGTTTCACTGATGTCCTTTTTAAGGAAGGAAACCTGCCATCTGATGTGACTCCAGATGTGTTGGTGAAGTTCTTGAGGTGGCCGGGTACTGTCAAAAATTTCAAACAAAATAAGACTCATGAAGCAAGTGTCTCAGTTTAAAACGTAATCTTTATTTTGACCAGCGGCCTCTAGGAGAAATCATCAAAGGATCGGGATAGCTCCTGAGATGGAGCAGCTAAACCTCCCCAGTGAATTCTGACATACACAATTCAAAACAGATCTATTATAGATTTTCTTATCAATTACTCTTGCTTCTCATTAGCTTTAAATTAATCGTCTTCAATATACATAAATCAACAATAATACCTGTCATATACATTAGCCAATCGCATTTTATCCTCTGGCATAATGACATTTCATTAACCCTTAGAATCCGGATGCTTCCTCCCATTTTGGCTAACTCAGCTTCCTCTGTTGCCTAGTAAGTAATAAGAACATAAGAAATAGGAGCAGGAGTAGGCCATCTAGCCCTTCGAGCCTGCCCCGCCATTGAATAAGATCATGGCTGATCTGTCGTGGCTCAGTTCCACTTTCCCGCCCTCTCCCCATAACCCTTAATCCCCTCTCTTATCAAAAACCCATCAACCCGCGTCTTAAAAATATTTAGCGAGGCAGCCTCCACCACTTCAACGGGCAGAGAATTCCAGAGATTCACCACCCTTTGAGTGAAGAAGTTCCTCCTCAACTCCGTTCTAAACCGCCCCCCCCTTTATCTTGAGGCTGTGCCCCCTAGTCCTACTGTCTTTTTTAATGTTCCCATAAATTCCACTACAGGTCACTGCCAAACCAGATTAGCACATGAGTCCACACCTGGGCATGCATCCATCTTATCTGGACAGTGAATAAACCCTATTCACGAAGTTTGATTCAGTGTTCTGAATATTCATACCATTAAAACTTGCATAGTTCCACAGTTTCAGTATTCCTTTTGAATAAGGCTTTGCCCTAATGCCCTTTACCTTGATGCTTTGCCGCAATCTGCCTTTGGCTGAAGTGAACAATGATTCGTAAAAATATATTAATACATTCAAAATATCAGCCTATGTGTTTTTAAATCATAATCACGTGTTTCAATCTCTTACTGCTTTCATGTTAGCTTAAGTCTGTTTAAGAGTCGTTTAACTCAATGCTGGTAGTACTGTCAATTTCTTAAAGTTTAATGATTTAAGAATCTTTACTAACCTATTAGGGTTTCTTCCCCTTACCAGATGATTCCTGTGACTTCAGCTCCACAGTAATATGGTTGACTCTTAACTGCTCTCTGAAATGGCCTAACAAGCCCTTTGTTCAAGGGCAATTCAGGATGGGCAACAAATGTTGTCCTTGCCAGCTGCACCCTCATCCCATGAAAGATTTTTTTTAAAAATGCATACATTTCATTTGGTGAATTTTCAACATGCTCAATCTTGCAGTAAGCTGATTTCTTAAACCTCAAGATAGTATTACCTAAACGTAGCATTACTTTTGAATTACCATCACTGCATCCTGGGGACACTGATCAGAAACTGAACTGACTGTCAATATAAATACTGAGTTACAAATGAAAGTTAAGAGGCTGGGAATTCTGCAGGGAGCAATTGAATTCCTGACTCCCCAAAATTTGTCCCCAGTCTTCAAGGCACAAGTCAGGCGTGTGCTAGAATACTTCCTACTTGCTGGGTGAGTGCAGCTCCAACAACACTCAAGAAGCTCAACATCATCCAGGGCAAAGCAGCCCACTTGATTGGCACCCCCATCCACCACTTTAAACATTCACTCCCTCCACCACTGACGCACATCTATATGATGCACTACAGCAACACCCTCGAAGCCCAGGAATCTCTGCCACCAAAGGCAAGGGTAGCATCTTGCTATCCTTGATCTTCCAAGTCAATGCCAGCCTGCCTTGGAACTATATTGCTGTTCCTTCACTGTCATTGGATCAAATCTGAAACTCCCTCCCTAACAGTGGGTGAACGCACAGTACATGGACTGCAGTGATTCAAGAAAGTGTCTCCATCATCACCTGAAGGCAAATTAGGAGGGAGCAGTAAATGCAGTCCTGGCAGTGATGCCCAACATCCAGTGAAAGAATTAACAAAAAACATGTTGGGTCCAAACCTTTCTCTCCCGTCCATTCCTTTCTCTTCTCTCTCTCTCTGTCTCTCCTCCTTTTCTCTCTCTTTCTCTCGCTCTCTCTCTCTCTCTCTCTCTCTCTCTCTCCTCCCTCTCCCCCTGCCGCCCAAGGGTAGTTAGGCATGGGCAATAATTACTGACCCAGCCAGCAAAACCCACACTCCATGAGCAAATAAAAATAAGTCCAGCCTCTCCCCCGCATTTGGGATTAGCCCTTATCTTTCTAATTGTTCACTCATTTGGCACACTATAGAAACTTGTCAGCTTGCAGGTGCAGCAGGTGGTCGGGAAGGCAAAAGGGATGCTGGCCTTCATAGCAAGGGGGATTGAATATAAAAGTAGGAAGGTCTTGCTGCAGCTGTATAGGGCATTGGTGAGGCCGCAGCTGGAGTACTGTGTGTAGTTTTGGGCGCCGCACCTGCGCAAAGATATTTTGGCCTTGGAGGGAGTGCAGAGGAGGTTTACTAGGCTGATACCGGAGTTGAGGGGGTTGAGCTATGAGGAGAGGCTGAATAAACTAGGCTTGTACTCGTTAGAGTTTAGAAGAATGAGGGGAGATCTCATTGAGACGTATAAGATGATGAATGGGATGGATAGGATAGAGGTGGAGAGACTCTTCCCGCTCAGAAAGGACAGTAGGACTAGGGGGCACAGCCTCAAGATAAAGGGGGGGTGGTTTAGAACGGAGTTGAGGAGGAACTTTTTCACTCAAAGGGTGGTGAATCTCTGGAATTCTCTGCCCGTTGAAGTGGTGGAGGCTGCCTCGCTAAATATTTTTAAGACGCGGGTTGATGGGTTTTTGATAAGAGAGGGGATTAAGGGTTATGGGGAGAGGGTGGGAAAGTGGAACTGAGCCGTGACAGATCAGCCATGATCTTATTGAATGGCGGGGCAGGCTCGAAGGGCTAGATGGCCTACTCCTGCTCCTATTTCTTATGTTCTTAAGGCTAACTTGCCTACATTTTCCTGATTTATTTCCCTAAGATAAAATTGTAATGTTTGCTATTCTCCTTTGCCATAATTCCTATGAAAAGCCTACTACTGTTTGACTTTCTAGATGAAATTTCCATTTTTCTGTGGACTTCAGTTAGCCAAGTAAACAACCTAACAATCCAGCAGTCCGTCTTGAGAAACTGATCAAAGAAAATCTCTTTCATGAAAGCATTGCCCCAGCACACACACACAGTTTGTTGATCTGTTCAAAAATAAACATGAATGAATAAGATCTTTTAATTTTACCCCATTTAAAGTCAATAAACCCTGATTATTGTGTTGTTTTAATTAAATAATAGTTATTGGTTGGATCATGTAACATTTTAACTATTTTAAAGTTTTGGGCTTTTTTGTACTTTATATAACGTATTTTGACTTTCTTAATTTGAGTTTTTACTTTGCCATCATTGATTAATAATACAATTACACTAATGGTGTTTTATTTTAAGCTGCTTTATCTAACTTGAGAATAGTTGACAATTACAGTGCTCAAAATTTAATTCTGCTTAAAATGGGACATCTCTCCATGTCGAATTGTTCCTATCAATCTAGACTTTTTTTATCTGCAGACCAAAATGTCTTTGGAGAGAAATTTAACAATGAGCTTGTTGTAGCTCAAATGATCAGCTTTGTTTGAGATCTAATTACAATACATTTAATTAGTTAATTGATTTGTTTTTTTTAGGAAAACAGTCCAATGTTTGAAGGTCATCCTTGTAAAGATATATATCCTGAAGAATATTTTCCTCAGGGAATCACGAATGGTGCCCACTGGTATAATGTGCCAGGTAAGAAGCATTTTGATATTTCACAATCTGCTTTTAGCCTAAGGTAATTTTTCTTTGGATCAAGAAATAATTCCAATATTTCATCTGTTGTCTCTCAAATCAGCATTTGAACTATTGGGGTGCCTGCAAGGCCCTAACTGTGTTTTGCACAATTTAAGCAGCCTTTTCAATTATTCATGACTTACGATCCAAAGGCCCAAGACAAACCATGTGACCTTAGTTTTTTGGGAGGGTTTTCATCAGGGGTCAGCAACCCTAGTAACAGAATCTGTCTTCCATTCAGAATTTAGTAAAATGCCCTCTTTTATGAGCCACAGTGCCATAATTTGAATGCCAATAATACTGACATTTTGAACATTTTTCTATAAAAACCATCATTCAATTAACTTTTATCACAATGTTAATTCAGGTTTTAAAAAACAAAACAATTGCCATTAAAATTGGAGGTTTCACATGATGCCTTGATGAGCCAGTTGCAGACCACTGACCTACTCCAAAACTGTCAAATTTATCTTTTTGTAAGTTGTGAAGTACGTGCTGTTAATTTTTGTCAGGTCTTTGAACAAATCTTTGAATAAACACATCAATGCTGCTGTATCCTAAGCTGCCACTATCTTTAGGAAAGGAACCCATTGGGCTAACTAAAGGTTGCATAGCTACTTTCTGCATACTGATTTAATTAATGTTTAATTGATTGATAGCAGATGCAAAGCTTGTAGAGCAATCATCACTTATTTGTTATATTACTGTCCAGCAGATACTGCAACACCTGAAATTGACTATGATAAATCACTTCCAAGAGCTAGTGTTATACTTTCTATGTATTTATTCTATACTGCTGGATTTTGTGGTGAATATGGAATAAAGAAAGGTGGATTACTTAGCTAGGTGATAATATTCATTCTTTAAACAGTTTGCATCCTGCACACACAATCCCATTTGATCCCATCAGGTCTGCAAGGGCGCATTACAAACATATGAAACAGGAGCCAGGAGCAAGCCATTCAGTCTTTCTTGCCTGCTCTCCCATTCAATACTCTGCTACCTCAATTCTGCATCATCCTTTATTTCCTAGCTATCCAGAAATATATATTGATTTCTACTGAATGACTGAGCATTCGCCATTCTCAGGTTAAAGAATTTCAAAGATTCTCAACCCTTTAAATGAAGAAATTTCTCCTCCTCTTAGTCATAAATGGATCTAAGACTTTGACCCTTAGTTGTGGATTCCCCAGCTCAGGAAAACTTCTTCAAGCATTAACATAAGAACATAAGAAATAGGAGCAGGAGTAGGCCATCTAGCCCTTCGAGCCTGCCCCGCCATTCAATAAGATCATGGCTGATCTGTCGTGGCTCAGTTCCACATTCCCGCCCTCTCCCCATAACCCTTAATCCCCTCTCTTATCAAAAACCCATCAACCCGCGTCTTAAAAATATTTAGCGAGGTAGCCTCCACCACTTCAACGGGCAGAGAATTCCAGAGATTCACCACCCTTTGAGTGAAGAAGTTCTTCCTCAACTCCGTTCTAAACCGCCCCCCCCCTTTATCTTGAGGCTGTGCCCCCTAGTCCTACTGTCCTTTCTGAGCGGGAAGAGTCTCTCCACCTCTATCCTATCCATCCCATTCATCATCTTATACGTCTCAATGAGATCTCCCCTCATTCTTCTAAACTCTAACGAGTACAAGCCTAGTTTATTCAGCCTCTCCTCATAGCTCAACCCCCTCAACTCCGGCATCAGCCTAGTAAACCTCCTCTGCACTCCCTCCAAGGCCAAAATATCCTTGCGTAAGTACGGCGCCCAAAACTGCACACAGTACTCCAGCTGCGGCCTCACCAATGCCCTATACAGCCGCAGCAAGACCTCCCTACTTTTATATTCAATCCCCCTCGCTATCAAGCCTGTTATGCTTCAATGAGGTTACCCCCCACTTCTAAACACTGGTGAGCATTGGCCTATTCCGCTCAATCTTTCCTCATAGGACAATCGATTTTATCCTATGTATCAGTCTAGTTAGTTTTCATTGTACTCCCTCGCAGGTACATTATTCATCCTTGGGTAAAGAGCACAAAACTATACACAGTACAGACGATTGAGGCAAGATTGAGTTGTGTAGTTTAGCTTTAAACAAATTGAATTTATGTGGTGCTGCAGGCTCTGGTGCTTTACATGGCACAAGCATACAATTTCATTGTTAAAATCTGTGGTGGGTTAAAATTGACCTAAAGATGGGATAAAGGTGGCTGGCAGCACCAAGGGACAAAAGGCTATATTTCTGTGGTGTATCTAGGATGCATATCATTCCAATTTTTAAAAAAAACTCGCCTTAGTCTGTGCTAAATCGTGCTGCTGTGCTAAAGCAAACTACATCTCGTATCATTGAGAAGGGTTGGAAACAGCACTGTAATATAGATGTAATCACCCCTGCTTAGCTGTGGTTAAATAACTTTCTATTGTGATACCTGTTAAGTTAAAGGAAACACTTTTGAAACAGATAATTGAGCTCCATATTGCAGGACAGTGTTGTACAGAACATTCAAGCAAAGGATTACATTTGTTCAATGTGGTTTTTTAACTAATTAAATCTTCCCCTTAATTTGATTATTTGCTTAAACTGATGAAGATTTGTCAAAAGTTAGCGCTGAGATTTCTTTTTAAAGTTAGGTTTGAAATATTTTGCTGAGTCGCTTTCTTTTCTGAAATTGCTGAGCTGTTTAATAAAATTATTGCTCCTCAGGTGGTATGCAAGACTGGAATTACCTTCATACAAACTGCTTTGAAGTTACTATTGAATTGGGCTGTGTTAAATTCCCCTTTGCCAAGGACCTGCCGAAGTATTGGAAGCAAAATAAAAGGTCTCTCCTTCAGTTTATAAAACAGGTAGGTTGAGTCTGATCTGATGAGATATGTGTGTGAAGTAATAGTGATAAACAGTACTGCACTGTCATCCTGAGAATACTAATGTGCTGTGCCACTCCCTCAAGCTACCATTAAAAAAAATTAGAAAGCTAAGTACATAAATGCATTTAACATCTTGGTAACACCAGCTTACTCTCTGCCCAAAAATAGTAACCCAATGTGAAAAAATGTTGCATTAGAAAAGAACAATTTACATTTATTTGGTGCCTTTCACGACCACAGAATGCTTGGAAGTGCTTTACACCTAAGGAAGTACTTTTGAGGCGTAATGTAGTCAATATGTGCAAATTCCCACAAACAGCAATACGATAATGACCAGAGAATTTTTTTTGTGTGTGATGTTGCTTTGAGGGATAAATATTGAACAGGACACAAGAGATAGCTCCCTCTCCTCTTCAAGAGCGCTTGCCATAAGATCTTTTACATCCACCTGAGCAGGCAGTTGGGTATGAAAGCAAAATACTGTGCATGTTGGAAGTTTTAGTGCTCAGTACAATTCATGAGCTTCGCTCCTCACTAAAGAGTCCATGTCCACATTCAGCAAGGTCTGAAAAACATTCAGACTTTGGCTGATAAGTGCCAAGTAACATTATGCCACACAAGTACCAGGTAATGCTCATCTCCAAGAAGACAATTTAACATAGAACATTACAGCGCAGAACAGGCCCTTCGGCCCACGATGTTGCGCCGACCAGTTTAAACAACAACAATGACCCACTAACCTAAACCAATCCCTTTTCGTCCATAAACCTGTCCACAGACCTCTTAAACGCCCCCAAACTAGGCGCATTTACAACTGCAGCAGGCAGGGCATTCCAATCCCTCACCACCCTCTGGGTAAAGAACCTACCCCTGACATCTGTCCTATAACTACCCCCCCCTTAGTTTAAAGCCATGCCCCCTCGTGCTAGATTTTTCCATCAGAGGAAAAAGGCTATCACTATCCACCCTATCTAAACCTCTAATCATCTTATATGTTTCAATAAGATCCCCTCTTAGCCGCCTTCTTTCCAGCGAAAACAACCCCAAATCCCTCAGCCTCTCCTCATAGGACCTCCCCTCCATACCAGGCAACATCCTGGTAAACCTCCTCTGCACCCTCTCCAAAGCCTCCACATCCTTCCTGTAATGTGGGGACCAGAACTGCACACAATACTCCAAGTGCGGCCGCACCAGAGTTGTGTACAGTTGCAACATAACCATCTCCATTTTATACTCTTATCATCGTCATCATCATCATCATCATCATCATCAAAATGCTGGGGATTGCTATTGTGCACAAACTTAACTTGACTAGCTAATTACTGAATTCCTGTGGCTATAAATGCAAATCAGAGGTTGGGAATTCTGCAGCATGTAACTCACCCACTGATTTACCACCTCCATCTTCAAGGCACAAGTCAGGATTATGCTGGAATACTGTCCAGTTGCCTGAACGATTTAGCCTCAAAAACACTCAAGAAGCTTAATACAAAGAAGGCAAAGCGGTCTGCTTGTTTGGCACCCCTTCCACCCCATAAATATTCGCTCCCTGCCTTACTGATGCACAGTTGCAGCACTTTGTGCCATATACAAGATGCAGCACACCAAAGTTCTTTAGACAGCACCTCCCAAACCCATGACTTCCTCCACCTAGAAGGACAAGGGCAGCATTCACATGGGAACACCATCACCTGGAACTCCCTCTCCCAGCTACTCAACAACCTGACTTGGAAATATATCACTTCCTTCAATGGCGTTGGGTCAAAATCTCTCCCTGACAGTACTGTGGGCATACTCGCACCTCGGGCACTGCAGCAGTTCAAGAAGACAGCTCATCACCACCTTCTCAAGGACAATTAGGTGAAAATGTTGGTGGCTGGTGATAATACCATAACTGCTGTCCCCATTTTGCTACATTCACAATAAACTTTTTTGGTTAATATTTTAACATTAGGTCCACAAAGGTGTGAAAGGATTTATACTTGATGCTACGAACAGAAAGGCGATTTACAATGCCACCATTATTGTTGCTGAAGTGAACCATCCGGTGCGATCTGCTAAAGATGGAGATTATTGGCGTCTGCTTGTTCCTGGTGTCTATAAAATTACGGCTTCAGCCCCAGGGTGAGAAATAATCAAATGTGCTGTGGGTGCATTATCACTGATTGACACACAGATTATATTCCTGTTGTAATAATAAAGTAACTACAATCATATGAAATCATACAGCAACATGCTTAATTCTATTGTTGAGTCGGCATTTGTACAGGAAAAGCAGTTCGTTATTATAATGTGTAAAAGAGTGTGCAATTTGTGGAATTGAAATGTTAGATTTGTAGCGAGATCAACACCATATTCCAAAAACACTGCTGAAGAACCCATTCTATTTGGGCACAGCAAGAAGTCTCTCAACACCAGGTTAAAGTCCAACAGGTTTATTTGGTGGCATAAGCTTTCGAAGCGCTGCCCCTTCATCAGTGACTCACCAAATAAACCTGTTGGACTTTAACCTGGTGTTGCGAAACTTCTTGCTGTGCCCACCCCAGTCCAAGGCTGGCATCTCCACAACATTCTGTTTGGAACATTATTCAATATAGAATAATCCAATCTAGTGAGAATAGTTTGAAGATGTATTATTTCTGTACTTCTGATGTGTGTTTACATTTGAGCTTCCTTTTTCAAAATTTGTAAATGCTGCTGGATAACTTTTTAGCGTAATAACGCTCAACAAAAATTTTGATTAAACTATTCGTTCATCAAGATGACACTCTCTCATAGCTGCTTTGCTGGAAGCAAGGAAAAAAACTTTTCAGCCTGAAAGGGGAAAAAAGTTTCTAATCACACGTGTAAAAAAAAAAATTAAATTCAAACAAACCAGGCAGAATTTGTTTGCAATGTTTTAAAAGTTGCGTCCTCATTTATTGCAGGTATATCCCAATGACAAGGAATGTGACTGTCGTGGAAGAGGCTGTAGAAGTCAATTTCACTCTTTCACGTGTTACAGATGACAATGTTGGCGATAATGATCAGGGCGTGATCAACTCTTCCGCAGAGCCTGGGGAGGAGTTTCAGCAACTTGTAAGGAGTTTGTCCTTGGAAGAAGGATTGAACCGCCTGATTTCATCTGCACGGGTTGATCTTAGTCTTGACCGTTACCATGACTACAAAGACCTGTATGAAGCGCTGCATGGATTACACAATAACTACCCAACAATTACCAGTTTGAGCAGGTGGGTATTATACCTCGACGCTTGGTCATTGGGTCAGTGATGTTAGGGAGCTGCCCAAAGTTGCCACTCCTGTGGTAGAAGTGCCTACTTTTCGTTATCATGTCCAGGAGACAACGTTGATGTTTGTAACTTGGTGCGTGGAATAGTGAGTCCTTGTGCTTATGATTAACATAGAAACTAGAAGCAGGCGTTTGGCCTTTCGAGCCGGCTCTGCCATTTGTTATAATCATGGCTGATCAAAAATTCAAATCCTGATGTCCACACGCAGCACACCCCCCCGCCCCACCCCTCAATCCCTTTAGCCCCAAGAACTATATCTAATTTCATCTTGAAATCATACTGTGTTTTGGCCTCAACTACTTTCTCTGGTGGTGAGTTCCACACATTCAGCATTCCCTGGGTGAAGAAACTTCTTGCCTGAGTCCCAAAAGGTTTATCCCTTATTCTCAAACAATGATCCTTTTAGTTCTGGACACCCCCAATCATCAGGAACATTCTTTCTGAATCTGCCCTGTTAGAATTTTATAAGTGTCTATGAGATCCCCTTTCACTCTTAACTTCTTTGTGGTCCAAGGCTAATTACTTGCCTATCTTAACTAATATGTTAGTACTCCTTTGTCACTTAATTGATTGAGATTATCATTTTTGATTGGAGAGACAACTCACATCAAGCTTTTTTTTTAAGTCCAGTAGCCTGCCACTCCATCAGTGAATAATAGTTTATTAATCACGATGCTTTAATTATTCGGGTAAATTTCAGTTAAGCTATCATATGCATTTAATAATTCCTTCGTTCTTTGTTAGTCTATTCTATAAAGCTTTATTTCTTAGGTATTTGTGTGGCATCACTAATATGTATTCATATTTGTAAACTTTGACTGCATCAGAATTTGTCATGTTTGTGTAACATGGGAACAGATCATGCTACTTGTCACCTTCTCCACCCCTCAAATCGAATCTAGAGTCTGAAAAATGTCAGGATCTGACTTCTCTTGTCACTTCACATCAGAATGCTTCATCTGCCTGATTCTGCTGCCCTGTGCGTTATAATATTTGAGGAATTGTACAACAATAAATAATTACAGTCTCCACTAGTGCATAATGGACCTGTGAGCATCCCTATTTACATACAATCCCAGTTATTAAATATCTTCAGTAAACCTTGGTGACCAAAAAGCAATTATGCACAGTAAAGAATTTATTGTGTGGAAATTTATATATAGTATATCTTTTTTTGTATTTTAACCATTCTAATAACTGCACATTCAGTTCCGGTACTTGTTTCCATATTTGACTCTTGTGCTTGAACTGTAACTGATTTTGTGAAAGGGCTCCTGAATGAACAGTGTTCTGCGTTTTATTAAGAATATGTATTGGTCGGTTTTTTTCAATTAATTCTTAATCAGCATTCCTGTATTGCAGTCAGTAGTTAATTTGGCAATGTATATCCTTCTGTAATTCTCTTAATTGGGAATTATTTTCCTTGCGGTCTTTTTTGGCGGGGGGGTTAGCAAAGTTACCTCATGCATAGTCATATCATGCTCGGTAGCAGTATATTCCAGTCCAGAAGGATAGTTCCTTGATCTTTATTTTCGTCTGTTATTGCCATTGATTCATGCTTCAAATTCTGTGTAGATCCTTTCTTAAACACCTCTCTATTGTGAATTGCTTGCTATTCTATCTAAATGCACATTGTGGTCCCAGTTGTATTGAAGAAACTTTGCTAATTGGCTATGTTTCTTCTTTGGATTGAACTGAATCTCAAACCTGCCAAGTTCACCACTAAAATGAGATGCTGCAGCCTCAGAATGTATATTTGGAGATCATAGAATCCTACCGTGCAGAAGGAAGCCATTCCGCCATTGAGTCTGCACCAACCACAATCCCACCCAGGCCTTATACCCATAACCCCGTGCAATTACCTTAGCTAGTCCACTAAGGGGCAATTTAGTATGGCCAGTCCACCTAACATGCTCATCTTTGGGCTGTGGGAGGAAAGTGGAGCACCTGGTGAAAACCCACACAGACACAGAGAGGATGTGCAAACTCCACACAGACAATAATTCAAGCTGGCAGTCGAATGCTGTGAGGCAACAGTGCTAACCACTATGAGAGTGTGCCACCCATTTAATCAAACAATTACAAAACACATTCTGCAACATAGACTTGTAGAAAATACCATTCACTCTAATTGATTACAAACTTTCAGTCTCCATATTATAAGAAGGTTATAAAAACACTGGATAGACTACAGAAAAGACTTGTAAGAATGTTGTCATCATGGAACCAGGAAGATTGAACAACTTTGAACCCTTTTCTGTGGGAGGAGAGAAGGCTGAAGGGTGACTTGATAAATGGTCTTTAAAATTATGAAAAAAATTGATGGAGAAGATTTCTTCCAGTTTAGAAAGAAAGGAAGTCAAAACTATACACAATTCTCCAGACCTGATTTCACCAACCCCTTACATAATTGTAACAAAACATCCCTGCTTTCACATTCCATTCCCTTTGCAATAAACTACAACATTCTATTTATCTTCCTGGTCACTTGCATATTAACATTCTGAGAGTTATATACCAGGACAACCCCTCTAAGGTTTTGTAATCTCTCCATAGTTAAAGAATATGCTGTTTTTCTGTTCTTCTTGCCACAAAGTGGAAAGTGTTAACATTTTCCCACATTATACTCCCATCTGAATGAGGAATATTTGAGGTGAATAGAGTAATAGCATTTAAGGGGAGCAAGCCTGAATATGAAAGGAAGAGTATGTTTTTCTAATTTAACAAAGGGGGATGTGAGAAGGCTTATCATAAAATACTGGAATCCCTATAGTGCAGAAGGAGGCCATTTGACCCATCAAGTCTGCACCAACCACAATCCCACCCAGGCCCTTTTCCCATAACTCACATTTACCTTTCTAATCCCCCTGATACTAGGGTCAATTTAGCATGACCGCTCAACCTAACCCACAAATCTTTGAACTGTGGGAGGGAACTGGAACACCCGGAGAAAACCCATGCAGACACGGGGAGAACATGCAAACTCCACATAGACTGACTCGAGGCCGGAATTGAACCCGGGTCCTTGGCACTGTGAGGCAGCAGTACTAACCACTGTGATGCTCTTTGTGGAACATAAGCACAGGCGAGGATCTTTGAGTTGGTCGATGTATGTATTAGTATCGTGAGTTATAATAATTTAAAATTTGCCTTTGAGATGGTGCTACATTGTACTTTCAGCTCTATAAAAATGAAAGGCAGTCCTAGTCAACTGTTGCCTCTATTTTGTGCTGGATGTAGACACTCCCTTATCATTCAAAGCTAACACTAAAACACTTGGGAAACTGAGTTAGTCCAAACTGTGTATCTACAAACCGAGTCCATCTTGACCATCTACATGTAATTCTTTGAAAAACAAATGAGCAATATGCCCTAGATAATATAGTAATATGCATTTTCTCAGAATATTTGTTACAGTAACACACATGAGACATGACAAAAGTAATGGTGCATGGAATTCAAGACAGTGCCGTCATGTGGATAGAAAGATGATTGAATGGGAAACCCTAAGGACATAAGGAGTTTTTCTCAGATTGTAAAGGTGCGATGGTCTTTCCCAAATGCGTGTTAGATCTGCTCTTGTTTCTTATACACGGAAGCAATCTGGACGTGCAAATTGGATACAGTATAATATCAAAATTTGTTAATGATATCAAATTTGGAGATGTGGCAAATTGAGATTTTCTTTTTAAGGAAACCATGAAAGATTAAAGAAGGACATAGCTAGCAGGATGGACAGGTGAAAGACAAGTCAATTTCAAAATTTATGTAATAGGGAAATTTAAATGCACTTGAAACAAGATTTGAAATGGAACAGAGGAAGAAAGGAGCCTGGTTTGCTCATATATAGACCTGCAGAAGTAGGCATGGGTGTTAAACATCTTTGGTTTTGTATTTAAAGAACTGTTGAATACAATGTCATGGATTTAACATCAAAAGAGCTTAATTAGGTGCATGATGGTCACGGTTTCCAGCAGCCTGTTGTAAAAAGGTGCGAGGTAGGTTGACTAGGAATTTATCAGTGATCAGGAGTTAGTGATGAAAGGAGTCATGAGAAGATCATGCTTTCTTCGCTATAGCTGAAAAGGTTAAAGGTGTCTTAATGGTTATCTTCAGAACGATAAAAGATTTCCTGATTGTTTGTGTTTCTCAGTGAGTTGTAACGTAGTCACAAAGATTTAGAGGATGCTAAAAGGAAAAGAAAATCCTTCTTCCCAGTGTGCTTACACAGTGGAATTTTGCTTTAAAAGGAACACAAATTATTTTAACATAAAATTAGAGGTGTTTATTGGAAAATTAGAAAATGAAGAAGTTTGGGAAGGCAAAAGTAAAGGGATTAGACTAACTATCTAATTAAGGAAAAGTACTGGTACAGATTCAAAGGGCCACAGTTCTGTGCTGCAACAATCTAATAATTCTAAATATGGTTTTATGATCCAAGTTATCTTGAAATGTTTTATATTGTTTCATGTTACATTGCAATACTTTGAAGCAGCTTTCAGCAATAATGCTAAGCTTTGGCTGTAAAGCTTAGAATGTGATTTTTGAGTAAGCTATTGGTGACATTTTCGCACTTTATCATTGCATGTCCCCGTGAAATATTCCAGCATTTATGTTAAAGACGAAGCATCGGTAAAATATGAACGAGGGTATCTATTCTGTACAGATTTGTTCCAGACTGGACTAACATTTTGTTTATTTTTCATGTTGGTAAAGTTTGGGCCAAAGTGTAGAAGTTCGCCAGATTTGGGCCCTGGAAATATCAAATAAACCTGGAGCAAAAGAACCTAAAGAACCAAAGATTAAGTTTATAGCTGGAATTCATGGAAATGCACCTGTTGGGACAGAGCTGCTTTTGGCATTTGCAGAGTTTCTTTGTATTCTTTATGGGAAAAATCCAGCTATAACAAAGGTAACATTTTGTCATAACTACTTCCTTCAATATGTATTCTAAAGCTGTTACTGTGGTTGTATTGAACATTGAGGACAGTCAGTTGATTTGTTGCTCTTATTGTCTCCTGAAATGATTAATGATAGGACGTTTGTGAACCAGATGGATTTTTGTCAATTAATAGCTTTATGGTCACTATTTCTTATATTCCAGATTAATTGAATCTAAATTACCACAAGCTGCCGTGGTGGGATTTTAACCCTTTCCTCCAGAGCATTAGCCAGGCACCTGTGTTCGGAATTCAATGATATTACCCCTATGCCACCACCTCCCTTCAAATTGCTTTTACTAGGAACAGACTTTTTTTAAAAATGTACATATTATTTGCATTTCCTGTCTGACTCGTTCCTCCCATCCTATTCTTGAACAGGAAGGCAACTGAAACATACAGATTAAGACAATCCTGGGTTGAATGTAATGTTTTATGTAGAGCTGTTGACTCTGTTGAAGTGGCAGAAGGGGCACCACAATTGATGTGTGTCCAGCTGCTGAAAGTGCCATTGTGTGCAGCTGTCTCAATATAGGGTTGAAATACGTGATGCTTCTCTAGTGAGATAACCCAGCATGACTTGATGTCTGATATTTGCCCTCCATGTAATGAAACTCAACTTCAATAATCACTTGAATGTTCATTTCTCTAGCCGTTCATATTTGAACTCTGGTCCTCTAAAAGGCTTCTTAATAGTTCCATCAGTTAAACTACCCATAAATCAGACATTTTACATTTTAAAATGCATGCTATGATGCTGTGGGAGAATTTTGTCAAAGTTGTATTTCTCTCTTCAGTGGATAAACATCCCAACAGTTGTATTTGTACGTGTACTGCATTCTCTGATTGTATTCACTGGGTCAATGGCCAAGTCTAGTCATGTGCTAATGAAATGCTAAGTTTGAATTTTTCCATTCCTCACTACCAGCGATTATAACATCTTTACAGGAGTTGGCAATCTTTTGTAAATTATCTCCTGGCAGCAATTGTAAACTGCACACTCCTTCCTTTACAGTTGAAAGTTTCTACAGCTAAAACACTTCTTGGTTATCAAATTTACTGAACTATAAATTTACTGTTCTATACGACATCATCTTTAACGTGTCTGCATGTCCTGGTAGAAAGGGCCGTTATATGCACTAACTGTGTGTGCATAGTACAGCTATATAGTAAAATGTCAATTTACCTAGATGTTAAATCATAAGTGCTAACTTCAGTTGATAAAGTGCTTAAGAACTAATGGTATCATCTAGTTTGCCAGAGGTGATCCAGTGAGTTCAAAAGCTCTTGTGTAATAGTGGAAAATTTAATACAAAGTTTAAGTAAGCAGTGTGTGCTTTGTTCATGGATTGGGGGAGTGGGGGGCTGGAGAGACACTCGAGACTTTTGTTTGAAGTTCAGTCGTCACAAAATGACTTGCAGATCTGTTGCAGTGCTGGCTGCAAATTATATCCGCAGAGCAAAAGAAAAAGATTCTGCTCAATTTTTCCATTAGTGTGTATGAGGAATATGCTAATTATTGGTTTGAGCTAAGTATTCTGGGTAACAGGCTCTTGTTGATGGGATTTCCAAGATAGTTGCTACTGCCCAAACTTTAGACAATACAAGACTCAAGAAGCCAGTGTCTCAGTGTCTTATTAAAACCAGTGGCCACTAGGAGAACATCAAAAAGGGTCAGGGCAGCTCTGACATAGAACAGCTAGACCTCTCCAATGAATGTGAAGTATATAATTCAAAATAGATCAATTATATGTATTTTTATCAATTACTTCCACCTTTCGTTAGCTTTAAAATCAATCATCTTCAATATACACAAATCAACAATAATACCTGGCACATAACTTTAGCCAATTGCATCTTACTCCCTGGCATAACAGCATTTTATTAGTCCGTAGAATCCAGAAACTAACCCCTGTCTTGGCTGACTCCACTTCCCATGTTGACTAGTAACCTCAAGACGCTTAGCCCAAAGTTCCAATGCATGTTTTCCTGGGTTCCCTTAACCAGATTGAAGCATGATTCTACATCAGGGCATGTATCTATCTCGTCCAGATAGTGAATAAACCCTATTCATGAAATGCGATTAGGTGTTCTTAATGTTTTTTCCATCTGAAACTTTACTGATAAATCTTTGTGACTAAAAGGCTATTTTCCATGGAGTTCCATATTGGGTCCCTTGTTTCTTATAATATGCATCAGTGATTTAGACTTAAATGTTGGGGAATGATTAAAATGTTTGTAGATGGTACATTAATTGGCCATGTGATTGATGGAAAGAAAGCTGTAGACTGCAGAAAACTATTAATAAATTGGTTGGATGGGTAGAAAACTGTCAAATAGAAATCAGTCTGGAGAACTGAGATAATGCAATAATTGGCCAGATACTGAGATGCAGAGGAGAAAAGCAACCTTGCAGTGCATGTCCACAGATCTCTGGTCATGTAGATAAGGTCGCTAAGAAGGTACTTAATTAACTGTGGCATAGAATATAAGAGCAGGGAGCTCCTACTCAAACTGTGTAAAATGCTAGTTAGACCACAGCTAGAATATGGAGTGTGCTCCTAATCACCATTTTTACAGGAAGGATGTGATCACAATTGGAAAGGGTTTAGGGTGATTTTGGAAGATGTTGATAGAACTGAAAAATTTTAGCTAGGAGGCAAGATTGAACAGCCTGAAGTTGCTTTCCTTGGAAAGGAGAAACTGAAGGGCATTTAATTAGGATACATAAATTGAGAGGCCTGAACAGAGTGGATTGGAATGACCCATTTTCCATAAGAGGGGTCAATAGCCATGGCATAGACTTAAAGTAATTGGCAGACAGACTAGAGGGAAGCTGAAGAGAATCTTTTTTCATCTGGACAATGTTGGAGGTCTTGAACTCACTGCTTCTAAAGGTGATAGAGGCAGAAACTCTGATTGCGTTGAAAAGCACGTGAATGTGAACTTAGGAGTGTAACGTACAAAGTTGCGGACCGAATGGGATTAGGCTGGGTAACTCTTTCTGCCAGAAGAGAGATAATGGGCTGAATAGCCATCTCCTGTGCTGCAATTTTTGTTTTAGTGATTGTGACAATCAAGAAAATGTGAACTGAGAATGCTGTAACAATCATTTCCTGCATATCACTTTTACTGCTCTGTCCCCTACCCAATATTGATGATGTGGAAATGCTAACAAAAAACTAGCACAAGAAAAATGGTTAAGCAACATCATTCACCATTAATGCCATTACAATCCAATTTCCAATTGCCTAGGATACTTAATTCTATAATAAACTAAAATAGAATTTGGCAGTGTTGCTAGTCGGGGATGAAGTTTGCAATCTAAATAGATGATGCCAGTGCACAGGCATTCAACAAATTTGTGAAAAGTGAAAGCCATTAGATTCTCTCTCTACTCCTGAACTCTGAAAAGAACATGGTGAAATGTGACCATTTGCATTTTATAATTTGTATGCATCAGATGTTGCTACGTTTGTATTAATTTTTAGAGTAAAATACTAAGTGCTTTTGCATACAGCAGTCACGTAAATATTCTTTGGATTTTGTTTTCAATTATTGATGCAAGATCTTCAAATATGTTAGGTTAATGAGAACTGCAGTTTATCTTCCTATTGAGAGCATGTTTGTTGTAAAGTGTGCGTGTTAGTTAAGCTTTCGTATTTGCTTAGACAATAAATCTTGTATCAAGTAAGAAACAAATTTATATTTTTTTCTCCAGTTGATTGAGGAGACAAAGATTGTGATTGTACCATCAGTGAATCCAGATGGTAGAGAAATTTCCCAAGAGGGGCAGTGTACGTCCAAAGTCGGGCTGACCAATGTAAATGGCAAAGATCTGGATACTGATTTCATAGGTAACCTGCTGAAATAGGCCACTGTTTTATTTCTCGCACTCATCCAGGGTAATGGCATTTGACTTCCCATCTGGGATCAGTTTTCATTTTTAATATAGGAATTAAAATTTTGCAGTCAACTCCAGGTTGAAGCCAATATTCATTTAAATTGGAGCATGCTACATGTACACGTGTACATGTAGCTTTTGTTAACATTTGAAAAGCCAGCTCATTACCTAAGCATGGATTTATATCTTGGGATTGTTGCCCACATCTGTGGGCAATGTGACTAACTTGGGTTAAGCGTATGCGGCAAAGTTATTTAACCCAATCATTTCTTTTAATAATGTCCATGGTAGGAATCCACGGTTGTAATTTTGCAATGAAACTGAGGGGGGAAAAAAAATGAGGCTGGCTTCTAACGCATTTAATCTAAGAATGTTGCAAGTTATCCACCCCAAACAATTTTCACTGATAAGCTTGATGCACATCACCAAAAACGAAGGTCTTGCTGGGTTCAACTCTTCTTATAAACCAGAGTTTTAAAGCAAAAAAAAATCACCTTTCAACCTGTGTTAATGATTATGTGCTCAGTTAACTATATTTTAAATCATTCTTTTATGGTATATCATACAGTAATATCTTTGGATATTATGCATGGAGTACTATGGTACATATATTTTTTTAACCAAATCAGCTGGTATCCATTTTCATAGATTGGTTAGGAACATTGGGTTGTAGGTATTAAAGATTGAAATCTTGTTTTTTTTTTAATCAGGGAACTCCTCCAAACAATTCTCAGAGATGCAGCCTGAGACTAGAGGGATTGTCGAGAAGCTGATCCTCAACCAAGGATTCACACTGTCTGTCGTTTTGGATGGTGGCTCTCTGCTCACCACATATCCTTATGATAAGCCTGTACAAACAGGTATGTATCTATTATAATCATGTTTATTCTACATTGAATTGAACTTATTTTGTCCAAGCAGTGAAATCTTTAAATGTTGTTATCTGTTGGCTCATTGAGAAGTTACTTTTTAAGTACACTACTGAGTAGGATAATTAGGTTTGGCTTCTTTGTTGACGTTTGATAAATCTTACAGCAAATTCCACTCAGCGTGGTAGTTGGAAGTAAAAACAGACAATGCTTGAAAAGCCCAGCAGGTCTGGTAGTATCCATGGAGAAAGAATCAACATTTCAAGTCCATATGACTCTTCTGGTACTTGAAAGTATGGAAGTGTTACAATTAGCTTAAATGTTCTCAGGCTAATAAGTGGAAAAAGTAGTAACTGGGGTTTGCCTTTTGATCACTGAGTTATGTGTGGATGCTTGGTGAGAAGATGAATGAACAGTCTGCCAACTCTCTGTTCAGGTTCTTGCACACTTAAGTAAATGGCTATCAGTAGGCAGTCATTTTTTTTGCAAAGATTGTTATTTTGTCGGAAGTATTTATTTATTCATTCTCACCTGTTATGAAAGCTGACTTACCTTTTCATCAAGAGCAGAGGTTGGGAACTCCCAAGACCTGAGTTTCTGATCTTTGCCTGATCTGAGTTTCTGTGCATGCATGCACCAAGAAGGGGCTACGCATGCACAATTCAGCATTTTAAATTCTTCAGGCTTAGGACAGGCCCAGCACATCTGCGCAGCAAGGAAAACCAGCACCAAAATCCAGAACATGTGACCAGGAGGGGTGTGTCATTGCTGAGAGAGGTCCCAGGGAGGAGACGGAAAGGTCCCAAAAGCAGAGTTCCAGACAGGACGGAAACAGGTCATAGAATCATAGAATCCTACTCTGCAAAAAGAGGCCTTTTGGCCCATCGAGTCTGCACCAAACACAATCCCACCTAGGCCCTACCCCCATATCCCTACATATTACACCCACTAATCCCTCTAACCTACACATCCCTGGACACTAAGGGGCAATTTCTTAGCATGGCCAATCAACCTAACCCACACATCTTTGGACTGTGGGAGGAAACCAAAGTACCCGGAGGAAATCCACACAGACATGAGGAAAATGTGCAAACCCCACACAGACAGTGACCCGAGCCGGGAATCGAATCCAGGACCCTGGAGCTGTGAAGCAGCAGTGCTAACCACTGTGCTACTGTGCCACCCGAAGGTCCTAGTTAAACTGTGGAAAAATGTGAGGAGCAGAGAAAGAGGCTCTAATCGAAGAAAGGGTTATGGTTGGCAGATTTTTAAGTGGTGAGGGTTTTGGAGAAGCCCTCAAAATCAAAAAAGACAGCAGAAGGTTGGTGACTATGTGGTGTGGGCCTTTGGAGGAGCAATAGATTCTGTGTGCTTTAGTTGAAAGGCTATGTGCTTGAGTGTGTACTCTGGAATCCAGGGGAAAGGTAATTGTGAAAGATGAGATTGAAACCCTGAAGTGAGTCATCATTGATGCTGTCAGATTTGGAGGGACCTTTTGAGAGAATCCCAGGTCAAGGGTGAAGACTATAATTCCTCATGAGACAGTATTTCAGTGAGATCGGTTGACTCTTACTGATGTCTTGGGTTGTTGAGAGATCTGTAGTCTGTCTTTATCAAATCTGCCATTTTATTATTCAGTCTGATGTGTTTGACCACAGTTTGCCTGTTAATTTGCATGTTCACAGAACCATAGAATACCTATAGTGCAGAAAGAGACCATTTGACCCATTGAGAGTGTACTGATGGCAATCCTACCCATGCTCTATTCCCATAACCCCATGTACTTTGCTAATCTCCCTGATACCAAGTGACAATTATGCATGGTCAGTCAATCTAACAAATGCATCTTTGGACCATGGGAGGAAACTGGAGCACCTGGAAGAAACCCACTCATACATGGGGAGAATGTGCAGACTCCGCACAGTAAGTGACCAGAGGCTGGAATTGAACCTGGGACTCTGGCGCTGAGAGGCAGCAGTGTTGTGTTCCTCATATTAACCCTGAATGTTAAAGTTTAGGACAGATACTGTAAATTGTTTTATCATTCTGACCTTGTGAGGTTTATTTTTGTTCATTCAAAATGAATGGAATCTTGTGGCTATATTCACTAAGTGTCTTGAATCTCAGATTTTGTTTACTTTAAACAAAAAATTATTGTCTTCTAACCGATCTGACTGGAACCTTGGGGGGGTCTGGTCTAGAATCATAGCACATCGAAAGTAACTACAGCATGGACAGTGTAATTGGCATGCAAGTTATTGATTCTTGCAAGGTTATATTGCTGGCTGTTTCAACCACTTTCAGGAGATGAGAGAAAAATGTTAGTTAGGAAACCTGAAGAAAAGAATTTAAAAAGTCAAATCGAACGTCGTAAAATTCTGTGACTGGGCCATTGTTACACTAAGTGAAACAGGTATGGTTGCTCAGATTAAACTGCGCACGTGGCTCATATTTGTGCAGCTCTTAACTCTTCTAGATGCCATTGAATGCAGAGCCAGACGGTACTCCCGAGATGTATACACTGGAAGTTGCAGAAGTCCCTACAGTTCTACTAGTTTCCTGAAGTTTCTGTTCCCGGGTATCTTTTTTTCCCCTGTCTTCTACTAACCTTTTTAATGTTTCACTTACCTCTGCCTAGATATATAAAAGTAACTATTTGCCTTTTCTACAAAACCCCAAACCAAGAAGTGCAAAAAAAATCATAGAAGCATCTAGATGGAGTGGGATGTGCATAGAAGCCTGCCTCAAAGGCAAATATTATTTGATGTGGGTTTAGAAATGAAAAAAGAGCCCAAATGGAGATAATTTTGAAACATTAATGTTGTTTGAGAGGCTGGATGCACATAACGGTGATAACAGAGGGTGTGGAGGTGGAGAAAGATCACAAGATCGGTGGCGTTAGCAAATAGCCCTACCAGTAGAGTGAGGCTGGGACAATTAATACTTTCAGGACCAAGGTTTTTGTTAGGGAAGGATATCCAAGGTTATGGAGCATGAGAGGGCAAATGGAATTGAAATGCAAATGAGCCTTGATCTAATTGACCGGTGGAACAAGCTCAGGGGACGGCTGAATGGCCTACCATTGTTTGTTCCTTTTTTCTATGTAATGTTACATACCATTAGATACCCATAAGTTTAAAGTTATTGATTAGTGTCATAAGTAGGCTTATATTAACACTGCGATGAAGTTATACAGTCTAATGTAAAGGTCCTGTAGTCACACTGCAGCACCTGTTTAGGTACACTGAGGGAGAATTTAGCATGTCCAATTGCACCTAACCATAGGTTGAAGCAATTTTTTTTTGTATAAACCAATGTATTCACTCTTGGGTTGTTTCTTTAAAAGCTGTTTGTTTAAACTTGTGTCAAATTTGAATTGTTTTGCATGATAATCCTGGTAACATAACACTTAAAATGTTTGTTGTGTAGCCATATTACGCCCTGACCAGGGCAAGGTTTAACGTATCAGCCTCCTAAACTTAAATGTGAAAAACTCTGAGCCTGAACATTCAATATACAACTGGTCAGAGAGTGGGTAAAGGAGGAAGAGGCAACACCTTCCCCCTTTGCCCCAATAATAAATCAGGAAGTGGGAATGCAAAGAGAATAAATACATATAATTTTAAAAGCTACGAGTAAGATTTGGACAACATAATCTAATTTTTTTTTACACTGCTAAATGCATATTAGCATTTTCAGAATGAAATGGAGATCAAACACACTGCATCCTAATCAATGAACACTATGGCAAAATCTATCCATATGATTTTTGATATTCTTGTGAGATTGCATTCTTTAAAATAAACCACAAGATGACTTTGCTTGATATGTTTTTGTTCCAGTCATCTGCAGCTTGTTGCTACAAGGTTGAGTACCCTTTATATGAAGGCCTCTGGGCCAATTGCAGTTCGGATCTCAGATAATCCTGGTTTGCAGCTGCTTAAAGAACCTACATTACAATAGCCTAAACTATACAGTCTAATGTGAATAAAATGGCTAGAGAAGTCAAATGTATTATTGAATAATAAATACAGAGTACTTCTGATTTTCTTTGTGATGTGCTAACGTCAAAATTGCAAGGTAAACAGTGCAGATAAACAACTACGCTAAAAGTTGATCAGGTTCAAAAAAGTACAGTTCATTGAAGGGTTCGCTCTTCAGATCTACAGATAAAGGATACCTGGCTTGTTACCAGTGTTTGGTAACCAGACAAGTGTGCAGCTGATTGACTATATTCTTGGTTCATTGTTGAATGTAAGTAATAATAAACATCAGTGAGCTGCAAAGAGCAAAATGTGGTTGAAAATGGGAGGTCTGGTACCTTCTGCATTCTGAAAACATACAGTCAGTATTGTACAACATATTCATGAGTTGTAATTTGCAGAAAAAATTCATTGGGGTTATCCTTCCAGTGTTCCTTAACGTGAAGAATTTTTTTGTTCCATCACAAATGTTTTCTTCTTGAATTTTATAAAAATAGAAAAGTACCACATTCAGTACAGTGATCTGCACATGTGACATCCTCTCTTTTCTTCAACAGTGGCAAATGAGGAAACTCTGAAATATTTAGCAACTGTGTATTCTAACAATCACCCCAAAATGCACTTGGGCCATCCAGGTTGTCCCAATAACACCGGTAAGAACTTAAAATGAAATCCAGCACAGTGTGACCTGCGTAATTTTCTTTTGCACAAATGAAATACAAAATAAATGTAATAAGAGTGGAAATTAAGTCTTCACATATTTTGCAAGCCAAGGTCAAACTTTCAGATGACCGTTAGATTGTAGGACAAAGAGGTCTGACTGGGTCAGGTAGATATTTTTAACCTCAGAATCCTGGCTTGCTCTTTATCTCCGTAGACTATTTTTTTGACACTTTGTCTGGCCCCAAAAAGTGTTAACTATTCTTTATGTTGTTCGTGCCAATGATATGCCCTAAATCCAAATGAGAGTGGACTAGAAGAGACAATCTAATGCTGTAATTAAATTTACAGTATGAAAGGAAATTAAACAAAATGTCACTAAATGTGTGAAATCAATAATAGTTTAAAGTTTATTTATTAGGCTTACATTAACAGTGCAATGATGTGACTGTGAAAATCCCCTAGTCACCACACTCCAGTGCCCGTTCAGGTACACTGAGGGAGAACTTAGCATGGCCAATGCACCTAAGCAGCATGTCTTCCAGACTGTGGGAGGAAACCGGAGCACGTGGAGGAAATTCACACCAACACGGAGAGAACATGCAGACTCTGTGCAGACAGTGATCTAAGCCAAGAATTGAACTCTGCTCCCTGGCACTATGAGGCAGCAGTGCTAATCACTGTGTTACCATGCTGATAAATGCACTAAATAAACACACTGTAAACATTAGGGCATACACTATAAAGTACAGAATTTTATGAAATGTGCTAGTGATTTAAGACTAAATTCATAAAATTAACTAAAAACACATGCTGCAGATGTTGACAATAGAAACATTTGGATATTCTCCCTATGTCAAGTGGCATTTGTGAAGGAAAAGGAGTCATTTACCCTGTAACTCAAACTGGATTTTTTGCTCTGTGGTTCATCTCTAATAGTGCAGTGGAGGAGGTTACAAAATGTTTGGGAAAGATTATAAATTGTTAGTTTGAAAAATTACTACTTTCTCTTGTTTAAACTTGTGCTTTCATTCCCCTGCAGTCAAATTTTGAGCTTGTGTTAACAAATTAGGCTTAAAATCTAAAGTGCATCATCAGGTTCAAAAATTGGTAATTTTTTTGATAGTACCATTGTAGACTTTAACAGGAGATTGGGTATTTTTACTTAGTGTTGAGTATGATATTGTTTGCAGATAGACAAACCTGTGTGGATTTAAAATTTGATGTCTGTTGGCCAACATTGCTGTAATATGCTCCCCTGCTATGGGGAAGATTACAGTGTTTGCGCTACTGTGGGGAATACCGTTGCAGTCTTGTCCCCTCCGGTATTTGTAATATCATTTTGTCACAAACAAGTTCTCTAGATGAACTTGCTTACCCCAATTTTCCGTGTTGCATTGGTTGATTTACATGGAGTGTCATTAGTTTTCAGTCATTCTGTTGCTATGCACCAAGGGGAATGTAAATTGGCCACCCTGGTTTTGCTCCCTTAGGGGAATACTATAATTCTCCATGTGACAGAAGCAAGCTGGTTTCTTTTACGTCAGCTCTGAAAGTAGATCAGGAAAGTTGACAAAGGATTTAATATGAGCGCAATAGTACAAGATTAAGTTTTTAAATTTGGAAATAGGGAAACTAACCCCAATATGATCAAAGAGAACAGCCTTCTTGCAGTCAGATATAGGATGGTCAGCATTACCAAAATATACAGTATTTTTATATTTAAAATATTTTGTGGGCTGCTTGTTCAATTTAGTGCTCATTTCTAACCACTAAAATTATTTCTTAGTGCAATTTGAAAACTTTTATTTTAAAATACGATAAAAGAACCTGAGTGTTTTTTCCCAGTTGCTTCTGGCATTTGAAGTTTACATCATTTTAATAAGATTCATCTATTTCAGATGAAAGCATCCCTGGTGGTGTTATACGTGGCGCACAATGGCATGGTCACATGCACAGCATGAAGGTGAGCATGAGATAAGTGGTCATTATGAACACTAAGATCTTTCAATTGAGGTAAATATATCACTGAAAATCTGAAAAACATTGTGTTTCTTAAAGGCAACACTTGATTTGGTTCAGCAGAAGCAAGGGCTCTATGCCTTTCCTTTACTGCCCTCTTATGGCTTGTTTGAGAGTTGATGCAATCTTCATGATCAGATGAACTCTCCATAAAATGTACTGCATAATGCATTGTAAACTGTAAACC
This sequence comes from Carcharhinus amblyrhynchos, assembly GCF_965287045.1. Classification (NCBI taxonomy): domain Eukaryota; kingdom Metazoa; phylum Chordata; class Chondrichthyes; order Carcharhiniformes; family Carcharhinidae; genus Carcharhinus; species Carcharhinus amblyrhynchos. Next base: position 16,762,163 of record NC_137346.1, read on the forward strand.
TTTTTGAAGCAATATGTTGAAGACTTCCTCAGCCATAAAAGACAACAATTTAAATCTCATCTGTGCCACTTCATCAGCTGGTTCTCTTACATTGTTGCCAACTGTGATTAAATGTATTCTTGGAGATTTCATCATGTGATTTATCCCCACATTCCAGCTGTTCATTGGCCGACACACCCATCCTTTCGACGCACTACGTTCCTACCCTAATGTGAAAGCAAAAAGATGCATGACCCAATTGGATGATGTTAGACTATCAGTCAAACAGCCATCCCGCACTCTTCTTCTCTCTTCTCCCCTCCCCTCCCCCTCACCCCAATTTTCAACATTTTTATATCTGGTAGAGAGAAATGTTCAAAGAAAGATTTTAAAAATGTATTTCTTCAATGCCCCCATGATTTCTCTTCGAGATTTGTACCCAAGTGTCCTGGAGATTGATTTCAATTCCTGGAAACTCCAGGCCAATCCTGGATGGTTGGCAACCCTATTCTCTTGTACTGTTGTGAAGGGAGAGAATGGTTTGCGTTCCCCAAGTAGGAATTGGGGTGTTGGCTAAAATTCCAAATGAAGTGAAACCAGCAACAAAAGGAAACTAAGTTCATACAATGTCAAGTTCAGTTTCTGTTGGTTTGAAAGTGAATGTCTGCCTCGTCTGTGGTAAAATTCTGTCCAAAGAGAAGTAACTGAGTGAAATTTATGTTTCAAATGAAACTATTACATTTTAATCACTTTACTAGCTCCCACTGTTGTGTCACTTGTTTTTTTTTAAATTCTGTCTTGTCAGGATTTTAGTGTTACCTATGGCCACTGTCCTGAGATCACAGTTTACACAGGCTGCTGTAACTTTCCACGCGCAAAAGAGCTTGCTACGATTTGGCGTGATAACAAGAAGTCTTTACTCAGTATGCTTGTTGAGGTACGTGTCATTATTAATATCTCACCATTATTAATATCTCACCAATGCCCAACCTGCCTGACAAATCAGTCCTGGACACTCAGACAGCTCGCAACTATTTGTTTCTTATTTGCTGGTCTAGTCTGCTTAGTCTTTGGCATCTTGGAGGTTTGGAAAATACTGCGTTTGGCCAATTGTCTTAATATTGGTTAAATCTCAAAACAGAACACCCCAGGTATGTTGCCGTTAGAAACTTGATCTCCTCAAATTAATAGGAAAATATAACTTGTGCTCCTGAGGTTAAGTGGTTCCACAAAGCAAAAGCTGTGGGCATCCCTGACTTGATATCGTGTCGGGACGTTATATTCTTTCAAAGTGCTTCACATAAAACATATCCACACTTTCAAATCAATAGAATCTAAGGTGATGGACAAAAGAGTGACAGATTAACACATCATTATGGAAAAGATTTTCCAATTACCTTGTTTCCAATTTTCCTAACTAAGGCTATTTTTAGTTATTTTATACTGATTTTTCTTTTTAATCTAATGTTGTTTCTCTCAGGTTCATAAAGGTTTACGTGGAATGGTGACTGATAAAGCTGGGAATCCAATTTCAAAAGCAGATATTATTCTGAATGAAGGTGTTAAAGTTCTGACTTCAGAGGCAGGCTATTTCCATGTTCTCCTGTCTCCAGGGCCACATCATATTGATGCACTTGCAGCAGGTTACCAACACCAGCGTAAACAGGTAGAAAATCCAAATACCTTCTTTCAATTATACAGCTGCTTAGCTTTACTCAGCTTGCTGTTAGACTACAGCTGTGTCTTTAGCAAGAGAGTCCCTATTACTAGTGAATTAAATGTTGAAGTGAACATCAACCACAACTTTAGGAAACTTTTAAATTTGACTTGTGCTGGAGTTAGCTACACCTAATACAAAGGCCATTCAGTGACCCACTTTGAGGCTTCAGTGTACAAGGGAGTCAGGTTCCTGACCTGATTTCTGAATGACCTTGTCTTTTCTATGTCAATGACGTTTAAAATACCTTCATATATTATACATGAGTTGGATCACCACATGTTAATACAGATGTTGGACAGCTGATTTGTGACGCCAACAGCGCAGGTTCAGTCCCCATACCAGCTGTGGTTATTCATGAAGGCCCCACCCTCTCAACCTTGCCCCTCAGCTGAGGTGTGGTGATCGTCAGGTTAAAATCACCACCAGTCAGTTCTTCGCCTCAAAGGGGAGAAAAGCCTGTAGTCATCTGGGACTATGGCAACATTACCTTTTATCTAGCACAGATGTTCAACATGCTGTTGAGATTTTTAAAACTTTTCAATATTGGATTTGTTCTGTTTCCAGAATTTTGGAAATGTATATTGTTGTACAAACACATGAAAAATCATTCAAAACAACCCAAATTTGTATGTATCTCCTTATACATACAGTGGGACAGTAGTTAGCACTGCTGCCTCACAGCGCCAGGACCCAGGTTCGATTCCTGGCTCGGGTCGCTGTCTGTGTGGAGTCTGCACGTTCTCCCCGTATCTGCATGTATTTCCTTCAGATGCTCTGGTTTCCTCCCAAAGTCTGAAAGACATGCTGGTTAGATGCATGGGCATGCTAAATTCCCCCTCAATGTATTCGGTACAGTTTCTTTTCACAGTAACTTCATTGCAGTGTTAATGTAAACCTTGCGACACTAATAAATTAACTTTAAAACTTATTTGTCCATCTTGAAAATATATTCGCCAATTTTGTTCTAACTTGTTTCTTTGTATTTTTTGGCCCCAACCTTCAGCTTAATGGCTTTACCAGGCCACACTGTATGACCCTGACAGTCAATACTCCTATTTGGCCAGACTTGCCCTGAGTTTTGCTCCTATAAATTTGGTGAAAACAGCACTTTTTTTCTTTAAAAAAAATCCAAAATGTTAAACACCAGTAACTCTGGGAATAATTGCTTCCAAAAGGCAGCCAATAACAGTGGTTCAGAACTGCACATTATGGTTTGATTAGAATTTGCTATTGGTTTTTAAGCTTATTCAGCTGAATAGATGGTGATGTGACACAATTCAGGCTCTTTTGGGTGGAAAGGCTATTGCATGCTTCTATATTGAACTTGAAATCAGAATTGCTCTTTAACTCTTTCGTAAATCGAAGTGGTGGAATATTAGCTGACATGTATTTGCAAATGGGAAAAGTGACTCATGACTGGCTAACATTTCACAATCTTTTTCCCTCCAACACGGTCAATTGTTTCTCCAATTTCTTTTAAATTTTAGTAATAACAAAACCAGCTGCACTCTTAGTCAAGCTGATCCAGTGCAGCCACAACACTGACATCTACCCAACAATGTGAAATATTGCCCAGCCATGTCCTGTGCATGAAAAGCAGGACAAATCCAAGCTGGCCAATTACTAACCCCTCAGTCTCCTCTCGATCATCGGTAAAAGTGACAGAATGTGCCCTTCCCTGCCCGTTGATCCTTTGTTTCGGTTTCACCATTGCTACAACTCCAGATTTCATTTCAGCCTTGGTCCAAAAATGGACAAAAGAGCTGAGTTCCACAGATGAGATGTGTGTGTCTGTTTGTCCTCGTCATCAAGGCAGCATTTGACTGAGTGTGGCATTGAGGAGCCCTAGAAAAATAAAAATTGATGGGACTTGGATAAAACTCCACTGGTTGGAGCCATACTGAGCACAGTGGCACGTGGTTGTGATTGTTCGAAGTCAACCATCTCTGCTGAAGTATGTCACTGCAGGAATTCTTCAGATTAGAGTTCCAGGCCCAACTATCTTTAGCTGCTTCATCAATGATCTTCTCTCCAATGTAAGGTCAGAACTGGGAATCTTTGCCGGTGATTGCATAGTGTTTAGTACCGTTTGCAACGCCTCACACTGAAATGAAGAAAAATGCTGCAAAACAGCAGGACTAGCAGCACCTGTGGAGAGAGAAACAGAGTTATGACTCTTCTTCACACCTATTCAGCAAGGTCTAGCAATTAGATTTGGGGTAATAAGTGGCAAGTAGCATTCATGCCACATAAATGTATCTCCAACAAGAGAGAATTTAACCATTTTTCCTTGACATACAATAACATGACCATCATTGAATTCTCCACCGTCAACACTGTCAATGTTACTATCGACCAAACACTGAACAGGTATATGAATACTTTGGCTGCAAGAAAAAGTAAGATGCTGCAATAATTAATTAACCTACTGACTACCCAAAGCCCGTTCACTATTCAGATTATCATGTGCAGTAATCACTAATCCACGCGATACCTTCGCAGTAGCTAAATGGAACTATCTGAGCCCTCCTCGGACTTTTGTTAGGGGGCAGGCTTTAATGGTGAGTTGTTGATTAAGATGTATCATAACCACAGTCCAAGTTCCCTGCAAGGCCCCAGTTGTGGTGATTTGCTGCATAAAGGCCTTGGATGCAAAGTTGGGAGTATGATGGAATACTCTCCAATTGCCTGAAAGAGTGCATCTCCGGCAACACTCGAGAATCTGCCTGCTGCAGTTGTAAATGTGCCTAGTTTGGGGGCGTTTAAGAGATCCGTGGATAGGTTTATGGACGAAAAGGGATTGGTTTAGGTTAGTGGGTCATTGTTTTGTAACTGGTCGGCGCAACATCGTGGGCCGAAGGGCCTGTTCTGCGCTGTTATGTTCTATGTTCTAATCCTGACAGCATCCAGAAAAAGAAGCCCATTTGATCATCACTCCCTCCATCGTTGGTGCACAGTGGAAGTAGTGTGTACCATGTAAAAAATGCACTGTAGTAACTCAACAAGGCTGCTACAACAGCATACCGTGACTTACCACCTAGAAGGACAAAGGCAGCAAACACATGGGAACATCACCAGAAAGATCCTCTTCAAACCACACACAGTTTGGCTTGGGATTAGATCACTGTGCCTTCACTGGGTCAAAACCCCTAGAACGCCCTCCCTAACAGCATCATAGGTATACCTTCAATGGTTCAAGTTGATACCACCTGCTTGAGAATAGGTATGGGATGTAGATGCTGGCCTTGCCAGTGAAGTTTTCATCTCAAGAGCAGAATTTATTTTTTAAAATTTGCTAGTTTGTCAAGATCTGAAAATTTGTATCTGAAACATTGAACTATCTTACACAGGCTCAGGAACCTTTCTTCTCAGTACAGTGATAGCTTTTCTTTTTAACTGGTCCTGATAAAATTAGTGCAGTCACAAATGAGCTCACAATTGCAAAATTCACAAACCCCACTTTGTTAGTGTATTCCATTTCTCTTTTAGGAAATATAGTTTGCAACCATTCTCCTGCTTCTGCTCGAAAGTAAGATATATTAATTACATTTTTGTTCCTTAGGTATTTGTGTCTTCGTACGAAGCTGCCACCTCTTTGATAATAGTTGTTGAGCTGGATAATAAATTGCTTGGCCTCCCCAGAGAACTGGTGGTGACGGCAGCAGGTAAGCAGTGGTATCATGAAGCATTATTTCAAATGGCTTGCATTAAGATTTCTATTAGCGATGAGCAATAGTTTAAAATTTGTTGAAAAACAGCAATTTGTGCTTCAATCAAAGTGATACGACGCATGTCTTACTGTTACTGCAAGATTAAAGAGTTAATCATGCTTGGGTGTTCATGATGTCCTTTTAGTTAACCACTTGAATTTCTTTGCAAACTCTTAAAAATGGAACAAATCAGTTTTGCCACTTGAGTTCATTGCAGAAATGTGGTAAAGCTGAAGCTAGCAATCCAGCTGTTACAGTTTTGACTTGTCTGCTGCTTAACTGTGTGTGCTTTCTCCTAGTTTAGCGTTATAATCCAATGGAATTTAATTTTCTATTAAACTCTAATTTAAACATTTAAATGCCATCAATTTCTACACACATTGCTATCCTTTTGCATGTTATCAACAGTAATGTCCATCACCAGTGCATGTACATATTGGACTCTGATATTATGGCTTGTGTAATGCTGCAGCATGGCGGAAATTAAACAAGGAATATCACCTTTTCCATTAGGTGCGACCATGTCAGCAATACTCGTTACAGCTTGCATTGTTTGGTGTGTTTGCTCCATCAAATCCAATCATCAAAAAGATGGCTTTCATCGTTTGAGGCAGCATAGAGATGAGTATGAAGATGAGATCCGAATGATGTCGATGGGTTCGAAAAAATCTCTCCTCAGCAGCGAGTTTCAGGATGAAACAGAGAGTGATGAAGACACTTTGTATGTTAACAAACATTAACATACCAAGCCAGCCCTGCTGGACTGGCAGTAATATTCATCTTTTTGCCAAGTAAAATGAACAAATAAGCATTAACCCTAATAGAGGATATGCCTGATCTACTGCACATTGGTGGAAATCTTGGAGTGATTTCTTAGTTGTCCCTTTGGAAAAATACAAGGAGGAAAAGCAACTTGCACCATCACTTGAGCATTGCACATACCCTGAACTGACTGCTGATCTTGTGCTGTGGTTAAAGGTCGACTACGTAAAGAATGTTGTTGTACCACATCTACCATCTGAGCCTCTGCCTGTCGTACTGAAAAATTGTGCCAATGTTGAAGGATGCAGTATACCTTTCTACTTTTTTTTAATAAAGAGGAAAAATGGTAATGCTGAATTCACTTTTCAAAAACAACTATTCATATTTCCTTTTGGGAACTTTACTATATTTTGTATAAACATAGTTTTGAAAAGAAATGGGATAAAGGGAAATCATGCAGTACTATTGCTGCGCCACTTGTATAGGTTGTACATGCTACTTTTAAAGGCCAGACAAATTTTTAGCAAAGGTATACTGCAACTTGATGTTGTGTACCAAAGTGACTGCTGTATGTCTTTTGCCTTCCCACCCACTCCCAAAAAAATGTATGACATCTTCAGTAATTTAAAGTCTGGGCTTTTCTTTTACTCTTCGCACCACTCATTTGTAGTTCACTCCATAAAAGATAACTAGCAAATATAATCAAAAATAGGAACAGACTAATATTGCTGGTATTTACATAATCCAAAAAAAGTAGTACAATAAGAAATTGGGTAATAATCATTACGGAAAAGTGTATTTTTTTTACATGAATGCAGTCTGAACAAACATCAGTAAACTTCATACACCTGAAAGCTAGACAGTTTTTGTGTGGGGGGGGGGGGGGGGTGTGTAAAATGGTGAGCAGGGGGTTACAGAGGGGGCTGGTGTAAAATGGTGAGCAGGAGGTTACAGGGGTGGGGTATAAAATGGTGAGCAAGGAGTTACAGAGAAGGTGTGTAAAATGGTGAGCAGGGGGTTACAGAATGGGCCGTGTAAAATGGTGAGCGGGGGGAGTATAAAATGGTGAGCAAGGCGTTGCAGAGGTGAGGGTGTAAAATGGTGAGCACGGGATTACAGGGGAGGGTGTAAAATGGTGAGCAGGAAGTTACAGAAAAGAAACAACCCAACTGGGCCATTTTTGAAAATGGTGTCTTCAATTTTGCCATGGGTGCCCCTTTTATTTCTGATTTTTTTTATGCACACTGGATCATTTTATAGTTGGAGAATTCTCAGTTGCAATTCCAAATGTTAGCAGAGAACTGAACATCTAATTTTAAAGGTGCTCTTTTATTATAAAAATTATGAAGTACTATTATTGAGGCAGTGAAGTTGCTTAAATTGAATCATGATGGTGGAGATGGCTACTGAAAAGTAAAATGAGAATTTATGGTCCTATTGTATGCTGTTTGAAGCATATTTTTTCATAGTTTTTATAATCTGAAACTTGGTGTAAATTTTTTGCAATATTCTGTAGAGATGCATTGAATGTGGGTGAAGGGTCATAGAATAACAAACTCTGTACAGATGTGTGAAAGTATGTTTGTGTGTGTTTTCAGTGTGTGCCACTGAATGTACACCTGAATTGCCTAAATACAGTATATGATGATCACCAGAAATACAGCATTGCCAAAAACACCTGATTCATATTGTTAGGTATTCGTCAGTTTATTACAAATGATGCACAGTACCTGGGTTTTTCCGCTCTATTGTGTTGGGAGAATTACTTCAAAACGTTAGTGTTGTCATTCATTCATTCGTACTTTTTTGCACAGGACTTTTTGTCAATATTGTGTATTTGATTATATACTGTGATGCCTTAAATTTTTCATATTGCTTTCATTTTGTGGTGATGTCACTGGATTTCAGTGAAAGGATTTGGCATCTAAAAATAAATGCTTTATCAAGCACGTTTGCGTTGTTTATGGTGATGTATTTGGCGTTTAAACCATGAACATCTGGTTAAACCACTAGTTATCCTCTTTCGATAAATTACTGAAGGAACAAGCAAAAGTGATAGATTATACAACAAGGCTGACTTACAATGGCTTTGGGTCAAAATTGGGGTTTGTTGAGTTAATGAATCATTATTATAGGGGTGGCACAGTGGTTAGCACTGCTGCCGCACAGATACAGGGGCCTGGGTTTGATTTCCAACTTGGGTCACTGTGTGGAGTTTGCACGTTCTCCCTGTGTCTGCGTGGGTTTTCTCCAGGTGCTCCAATTTCCTGCCACAGTCCGAAAGATGTGCTGGTTAGGTGAATTGACCGTGCTAAATTCTCCCTCAGTGTACCCATTACAGGCAGTAAGGGATTTTCACAATAACTTCAGTACAGTGTGAATGTGAGCATACTTATGACTAATAAATAAACTTTTTACTTTAGCAGCAGGTGTCAGTCAGAAAAAAATTCTCCCAATATGGAAATATCAAATAAATATGTTTTTTGTTTAAATAGTCGTCTGTCCTATAATTGGAACTACAGCCTTACAATGACTGAATTAATTACAATTTTTATTGCAAGGTATAGAATTTCTATCCAAATTTTGGAAAGAGAATTTTGCAACTACGTCCTTCATGATTTGTGTCAATGTTATATTAATCGTCAAATTATGTTTTATTGTGCAATATTTCTAGACCTAACTGCTGATCTTTCAGGAATCATTGGTGGCAGGGAGGGTCCCTGAGGACTGGAAAGTAGTTAATACAACACCATTGTTTAAGAAGGGAGGGAGGCAACAGACAGGAAATTATAGGCCGGTTAGCCTGACTTCAGTCATTGGCAAGAGTTTATTGGTTCTCCTTTTATTTAGATTTCCAGAAGGCCTTTGACAAGGTGCCACATAGGAGACTGTTAAATAAGCTAAGAGCCTATGGTGTTAAGGGTAAAATCCTGGCATGGATAGAGGATTGGCTCACTGGCAGAAGGCAAAGAGTTGGGATAAAGGGATGTTTTCGGAATGGTAGCCAGTGACTAGTGGTGTGCCTCAGGGGTCAGTGCTGAGACCACAACTTTTCACAATATACATTAACGAATTGGAAGAAGGAACTGAAGGCACTGTTTAAGTTTGCAGATGATACAAAGATACGTAGCGGGACAGGTAGTATTGAGGAAGCAGAGGGAGTTGCAGAAGGACTTGGACAGGCTAGGAGAGTGGGGAAAAAGTGGCAGATGGAATACAATGTAGAAAAGTGAGAGGTTATGCACTTTGGAAGAAGGAATAGAGGCATTGACTATTTTCTAAATGGGGAAATGCTTAGGAAATCAGAAGCACAAAGGGACTTGGGAGTCTGTTCAAGATTATCTTAAGTTTATCATGCAGATTCAGTCGGCAATTAGGAAGGCAAATGCAATGTTAGCATTCATGGACTAGAATACAAGAGCAGGATGTACTTCTGAGGCTGTATTAGGCTCTGGTCAGACCCCATTTGGAATATCATGAGCAGATTTCAGCCCTGTATCTAACGAAGGATGTGCTGGCCTTGGAAAGGCTCCAGAGGAGGTTCACAAGATTGATCCCTGGAATGAAGAGCTTGTCGTATGAGGAACGTTTGAGGACTCTGGGTCTGTACTCATTGGAGTTTAGAAGGGTGAGCGGGGGGAGTCGTACAGAAACTTGCAGGATACTGAGAGACCTGGATAGAGTGGACGTGGAGAGGATGTTTCCACATAGGAAAAACTAGAACTAGAGGGCACAACCTCAGGTTGAGGGGCCAATTCTTTAAAACAGAGATGAGAAGGAACTTCTTTAGTTATAGAATGATTTCTCTCTAAAATATGTTTGATCTACATGACTTTAATTTTCATGGAGTTATATTCATTTTTAAATACCGTCACATTTCACAATTTTAATGCAAAGCAACATTTTGATCATAAGTCTGAAAAAAATCTAAATTGATCAATTAACAAATTCAACACTAAATTCTTCAGCTTAAGCATAAACATTTGGAAATAGAAATATTAGTTTGCTTTATCTTTAATATTGGGAGATTAATGCTTTGTATCCTCCAATAAATTTATTGAAGTAAATTTTGCTTTTTATTGGCGAGCATTGCTTAAAATGTATGCACAAGACTAATTGTCGCAAGTAAACTGGACTCAATAGTATACTGGCCTTGTTAGATTTATGAACAGCTGTATTCAGCATGCATCAGGGAGAAACAGATTAACACGTGTTATTCTTGAAATTAACCTTTGGACCACAACAGATATGTTAAAGATGAAAAGGGAAAATTGGGTGGTGAGCATAATGGGTGGTCAATCTGCTGTTGCTTGTTCTGTTCTCCCCCTCACCACTGTCAAATTTGAACTTTGTTCCCCTTATCTGGTTTAAGCACTGTTCAGCTGCCAATGTTGTATTGAGCTGAACCACCTTACTGACACTTACAACGCTGAAGCTCTGTTGCCTTTTGATGAGATGGTGAAACCAATGGCCTCATTTGCCCCCTCAAGTGGATTTAAATGAACTCCTGGCACTATTTCAAAGAACAGCAGAAGAAATTTCCCTGGTTTTCTAGCCAATATTAATCATTTAACTAATATCCCTTGAGTATAATGGGCAACTGATCCAAATTCACCCATTTTATTCCATTGCCCAAAGTCAAAATTATACGTCTGAAATAAAATCAAGCTGCCAGAAATGCAATTGAATATTATTTGTGCTATGGGGGAAACCATTTATCTTAGTTGCAAGACAGTGGTTTAAATAAATGCAACACTATACACATTGAATTGGATCAACATCATGCTCTCGTGCTTTAATTTTCAATTTATTATTAAGGTAATAAATGGCTTAACCATAGAACTGAAAATCAATAATTTCCTCAATTGCCTATTAAAGAAATAGGCTCAAGGCAGCATTTTTAAGTTCAAGAAATTTTTGGCTTCTCCAAGTGAACAGTATAAATGCTGAGAATTTCCAGGGACCCAACAGCCCCAGGAATTCCCTGGTCAACATACATGGGTCTTTAGATACACAGTAAAGCTCCTTTTACTCAGATTCAACAATAGATCCCAGCACTGGTGTCAGTATAACCTCCCTCCTTTTGTAATGATTTGACAGTTCTATTTGCCGTGTGCACTCTTCATGAATAAGAGTGCAAATACAAGAGCAGTAAGCTGTGCAGACATGCCTGATAGGAGATGGAGTTCCACTCAAACCCTAGAACCAGCAGACGACAGCAATCCAGTTCCCTGACGAAGGGTCATTCAGACTCAATGTCAGCCCTATTCTCTCTCCCTCTCTCTCTACAGATGCTGTCAGACCTGTTGGGATTCTCCAGCATTTTGTTTTTGTTTCATAGAATCCCCACAGTTCGGCCCATTGAGTCTGCACCAACCACAATCCCACCGAGGCTCTATTCCCATAACCCCATGTAGCTATTGTAACTAGTCCTCCTGACTCTTAAGTGGCAATTTATTCGCCAATCCACCTACCCTGCACATCTTTGGAGTGTGGGAGGAAACCCATGCAGACAAGGGGAGAATGTGCAAACTCCACATAGACAGTGACCCAAGCCAAGAAACGAACCTGGATCTCTGGTGCTATGAGGCAGCAGTGCTAGCCACTGTGCTGCCCCAAATTCTGGCATCCACAGTATTTTGCCTTAACCCTATAGGTTTGAACTGGATTTGCACCTAACCATTAGTGGTTAAAAACATGTAGCTTACTGGAATATCCCCATCCATACTCAGGCATTCTCGAGTGTAAATGTGTATGATGTAGAATATTCTTGTTGAAAAGGGTAACTTTTGCATTATTCAACCCTAATTTTTCTTCTCAGCCTTCATGTTTTCTTTCCTACATCCCTTGTTCATTGTATGGCATATTACACAGCTTATTGTTCTACTGCTGCCAGAATTTCCAACAAAGCAATAATCCTGTTGTCACAATTATTTTTCTGCTGCTTTGGTGCTATGACATCTTTCTGGTTCTTTTCCAATCTGTCAGTTTGCAGAAGTATTTTTTTTAAATTGACAGTATGGGCTGGATATTCATCACTGGATTTGTTAAATCCGATTCTACATAAAGGGTCCCATCACATGCAATGTTCCCACCTTTGGAAGTGGGGGTGGGAGTGGTAAAAACATTTTGAGCTGGGATTGCAGATACTGCAAGCGTGGGGGAATGGAATCTGTAGGGAGCGACTCCTTCAACCACAGTTTCTGTCTCTCCCATGCTTGCAGCTCTAGCTCCTCCAGTAAGTTTGATCTGATTTATTATTGTCACGTATTAACATATAGTGAAAAGTATTGTTTCTTGTGTGCTATACAGACAAAGAATACTGTTCATAGAGAAGGGATAGAGACGGTGCAGAATGTAGTATTATAGTCATAGCTAGGCTTTGAGAAAGATCAACTTAGTACGAGGTAAGTCCATTCAAAAGTCTGACAGCAGTTAGGAAGAAGCTGTTCTTGAGTCGGTTGACCTCAGACTTTTGCATCTTTTTCCCAACAAAAGATGGTGGAAGAGAGAATGTCCAGGGTGTGTGGGGTCCTTAATTATGCTGGCTGCTTTTCCGAGGCAGCGGGAAGTGTAGACGGAGTCAATGGATGAGAGGCTGGTTTGCCTGATGGATTGAGCTATATCTTTTGTAATTTTTTGCGCTTCTAGGCAGAGCAGGAGCCATACCAAGCTCTGGCATCACAGTTTTCCTCCTTCCCATTCTCTCAACTCCTTTAGGGACAGAATCTGTTAGCAGTGAGGGCAGGAAGGAAAGAACCTGTAATTGGAGGATATGGAGCTGTCACTGTAAAAAAAAAAAGACTTTTGGCTGCACCATCACTAACCACTTTGACTAGTTGCTAGTGATAGGAGATGTGGAGAAAATCCCATAAGTGCTGCACCTGGTTAAAGATAAGTGTGACCTCAGAAATAATTTCAAGCTGCAAAAATGCTATGGTGGCCAAACATAGCAGAAATATAAAGTCTCTGGATGATAAGCAGTGGATGACGATGAAATATGTGGAGGCATAAAGCAAAGTCAGTGAGCAATCCAGGACTCAAGGTGGTTGATAGCTGAAGTACAGACAATGCCATATGAGGTTTGCCCCCAGACAACTTCACAGTTGCTGCATTGCTTGCCATACATGTCCAGATTCCACATGTAAGCTACAATTTAAAACCAAAACCCTTGGTTCATTCACTTGTCATCAATCAAATCGTTCTAGTACAACCCAGGTAATACATGGTTCATTTTTACTTAGAGAAAATCTACAATGGGAAGTAGGTTGCATACAAATCCGTCACTGTGTTCTTCTAACTTGCAACAGCATGAGACTATCTGCTTGTGGGGCAAGATCAATCCTAATGCAAAGGAAAAGATTTGAGGAGTAACAGGTCCTAGTACTTGTAAATTTTTGACTTCCTTCGACATCATTAGACGTTTTGAATATACATAGAAAAAGTAGGAGAATGTGAAGAGATGAAACCACAAGTAATTCCTTTACTATTCTTTATCACGTCCTCCTCTCTCTCTCGCAGACCTACATAATGCTATAAAAGCTCTGTACAGTACCTTTAATGCAAGTTTAGTTTGAAGATGTCTCTTGAAAGAATAGATGCACTGGGAGGAACAGACAGCGTTTGATTAGGCTGGATCACAGGATTAGCAATTAGCAGGGTTCGTGCTATCAGTCTCTGAAGAAAAGGAATGCAGAGGCTCGTCTCAAAGTGTGGGAAGACAGAAGAGATTGATTTTATGAAAAATTTTTGTGCCACCGTTGAATCGCCCACTATCAACATCCTGAGGGTTACCATTGACCAGAAACTTAACCAACCATTGTAACTACCAAAGCTACAAGAGCAGAGGCTGGAAATCCAGCTATGTGTAATTCATCCGCTAACTCCCCAAAGCCTGACCATCTAAGGCACAAGTCAGGAATGCACTGGAATACTTCTGATTTGATTTATTATTGTCACGTATTGGGATATAATGATAGGTATTGTTTCTTGCATGCTTTTCAGACAAAACACACCATTCATAGTGTACATATCAGGAAGGAAAGGAGAAGGTGCAGAGTGTAGTGTTACACTCAGCTAGGTTTTAGAAAAAGATTAGCTTAATATATTGTGGGCCCATATAAGAGTCTGATGGCATCAGGGAAGAAGCTGTTCTTGGTTGGTACGTGATCTCAGACTTTTGTTTCTTTTTCCTGACGGAAGAAGGTGGAGGAGAGTATGTCTGGGTTGCGTGAGGTCGTTGACCCTCTACTAGCTAGCCAATCAAGATAAGACCATTGTGATGCTAATTAGCAATGATGTATTAACCGAATGTACATAGGCACTAACTGAAGGAAGAAAGACTTGCATTTATATAGCGCTTTTCGCAACCACCAGACATCCCAAAGCACTTTACTGCCAACGAAGTACTTTTTGAAGTGTAGCTACCGCTGTACTGTAGGGAACATATGGCAACCAATATGCACACAGAGAATTGCCGTGGGCCACACGGTGGCACAGTGGTTAACACTGTTGCTTCACAGCGCCAGGGACCTGGGTTTGGAGTCTCTGTGCAGAGCCTGCACGTTCTCCTCATGCCTGTGTGGGTTTCCTCCAGGTATGCCAGTTTCCTCCTAGAGTCCATAAGACATTGCTGGTTAGGTGCATTGGCCATACTAAGTTCTCCCTTGGTGTACCCAAACAGGCACCAGAGTGTGATGATTAGGGTTTTAAGGGTAGCAGGATGGCACAGTGGTTGGCACTGCTGTCGCACAGTGTCAGGGACCCAGGTTTAATTCCAGCCTTGGGTGGCAGTGTGGAGTTTGCATGTTCTCCCCGTGTCTGCATGGGCTTCCTCCAGATGCTCCTCCCACAGCCCAAGATATGTAGAGTTGGTGAATTGGCCATGCTAAATTGACCCCTTAACGTCAGGGGGAATAGGTGTGTAAATACATGAGGTTACAGGGCTAGGGCCCGGGTGGGATTGTTGTCAGTGCAGACTCAATGGGCTAAATGGCCTCCTGCGCTGTAGGGATTCTATGATTCTAACTCCCGCAACAGTGATGTGATAATGACCAGATAATCTATTATTTTTTATGATGTTGATTGAGGGATAAATATTGACCAGGACACAAGGGTTAACTCATCTGTTCTTCTTTGAAATAGTGCCATGAGACCTCACAGTCCAACTAAAAGACCGCACCTCTGAGGGAACAGCACTCCCTCGGTTGTGCACTGTAATGTTGTTATATATTAAAGTAGTTGCATGAATGCTTTAACAGCTGGTCACATGATTTGATGATGATGTCATTCGGGTGCTTCACAGGGTCCTACTTAATTTAGTTTTGTACTCTTTATAGGCAACAGCTCCTTCAATAAATCTGGTGTTGTTAGATTGAATCTACATGTGCAAACCACACCATTTTCTTTTTGTGTAAAACCCACAACATGGTTGAGACATTATAAGTGTTAGCCTTGATTTTTGTACTCAAGCTCCTGTGGGTGAATTGAATCCAGAACCTTGTGACTCAGAGGTGAGTGTGTTACAAGCTAAGCCAGTATAATTCCAACATGCTTAAGTATTAATGCTATTCCTGAGTGATGTAGTTAATCCCCTATAGGCCCTACAGGCTGACGTGTCCTAGGCCCAACAATCTTCAGTTGCTTCATCAATGACCTTCCCTCCATCATAAAATCAGAAGTAGGGATGTTTGCTGATGATTGCCCAATGTTCAACACCATTTGTGACTCCTCAGATATTGAAGCAGGACACTTCCAAATGCAACAAGATCTGGACAATATCCGGGCTAGGCTGATAAGTGACAAGTAACATTTGCATCACACAAATGCCAGGCAATAATCACAACCAATAAGAAATACTCTAACCACCGCATCTTCACATTCAACAGTGTTACCATCACTGAATCCCCCACTGTCAACATCCTTGGGATTATCATTGTCCAGAAACTCAACTGGACTCAGCACATAAACACAGTAGCTACAAAAGCAGGTATGAGGCTAGGAATATTGTGGTGAATAACACATTTCCTGACTCCCCAAAGCCTATCCACCATCTACAGGGCACAAGTCAGGAGTGTGATGGAATACTCTCCACTTGCCTGGATGGGTGCAGCTCCAACAATACTCAAGAAGCTTGACACCATCCAGGACAAAGCAGCCTGCTTGATTGGCCCACATCTGCAAATATTCAGTCTCTCCACCACCGAAGCTCAGTAGCAGCAATGTGTATTATCTACAAGATGCACTGCAGCAACTCACCAAAGATCCCTAGACAGCACCTTCTAAACCCACAACCACTTCCATCTAGAAGGACAAGGGCAACAGATACATGGGAACCTGCAAGTTCCTCTCCAAGCCACTCACCGTCCTGACTTGGAAATATATCACTGTTCCTTCGCAGTCACTGGGTCAAAATCCTGGAACTCCCTCCCTAACGTCATTGTGGGTCAACCCACACCACACAGACTGCAGTAATTCAAAAAGGCAGCTCATCACCACCTTCTGTAGGGTGGGCAATAAATGCTAGCCAACCAGCGATGTCCACATCCCACAAATGAATTTTTTTAAAAAGTTAACTTTTTCCAATCTTTCATGAGATTAGCCCAAACACCAACAATGTGAGAGTTCTCTGCTCGTGATGATAGTGCCTGTGACAAGTACAGCATATAATAGATTATCAGCATAAACATTTATCAGATGCCCCTCTCTTCATACTATATACATCAAAGAAGGAATGATAACAATTAACCCAGTTCACAACCTGTCAGCTTTAGCATTCCAATATTTAGTATGAAAGTTGAAACAGAGCCAAAGGGAACATTTCTACGGATTATTAAAAACTTGGTCAAAGTCGATTAGTTGCACTGATTGCATAGTGCAAAAATGATCATAAGTGAAAGATACGAACTTTTAAATAGAAGTGAAGGGCCTGATCTTAACTCTATGGAACTGGGAGAGTCGTGTCCTTTAAACATTTTTGATATAACAAGGCTCTTGCAGATTCCATGGGAAAACATGTTAGATTAGCACATATCAATGATAACTTCTTACACATCAGAATAATTTAAGAGATTAATTTTCAGTGTTTAAACTTTGAAATGTTGAATATTGACCTTTGGAGCCAATTTACAGCAAATATTGAGGAAAATCACAAAGCGGGTGAAAGGAAAAGGGGAAGAAGTTGTTTTGAGAATGGTTAGATTGGGTAAAATAATAATTGAAAAGAGGCAAGTGATGGAGTGCTCATTAATCAAACTTTGCAAACTATTATAAAAAGCCCCCCATGGGTGTAGTATTAAGTTTATTTATTTGTGTCACAAATAGGCTTACATTAATGAAGTTACTGTGCAAATTTTCTGAATCTAGCCCTTTTCATCTTATATGTGTCCATTGTTCTATCAGATTAAATATAAAAGCAAAAGCAAGGTTCATGCTGGTGATCTGAGAGCGCTGAGAAAGAGTTAGCAGGTCAGGAGAGCAGCAGATAGTGTCTCAAATTTATGCCCTTGCATTTTCTTTCACAGGGCAGTTTTTATTGTAAACCGTAAGGGAAAATGCTGGAAGAAAATCTCAGCAGGTCTGGCAGCAACTTTTACGCAGTTTTTATGTTGGTGTTGCAATAGCACTGTCTGCCAGGCTGCAAACAGGAATGTGACTGCCTTTGGTGTTGAGTTTGATTGGTGGCGCCCCAGCAGCCTACACCCTGGATTGGCTCTGGCAATGTGGCAGAGAACAGAGACACATCACAAGCTTCAGGTGCCAGCCCTGAGCTGCGCGCAGGCGCGGTGGTCTGCCCGGAGCGGCCCCTTTAAGAGCACAGCATGTACCATCAATCCCAGAGGGGGGTACAGGTAATAAAGAAGTATCTCCTCAGAGAAATAGATCGCGTTATGAAGAGGTAATCGGGAAAGCTACATTAGTATTACGTATAATTTATCCAAACTGTTTGTTTGAGTGGATAGGTGTATTTCCTCTCTTTCCCGCCCCCCTTGCTGGGAAGGATTTCCCCCCCAGGACACTGATGATAATGCGTTGGTCCAAGCGGGTGACGCTGGAAAACAAAGATGGCGGCGGGGAGTAGCAACTACTGGGAAGGTGAGGAGGCCGGAGCGGAGCCGGGGCAGGGCTGGAGGAGCGGGACCGGGGCAGGGCTGGAGCAGGGCTGGAGCAGCGGGGCCGGGGATGGAGATCCAGGCCCGGCCGAGCTGGACCGCTGGGGCAGGGGGACTCGAGAGCCGGACTGGAAAACAGCGGCAAGTTGGCCCTTCCCCAGTGATGGCTCTGGGAAGCCGGCGGGCTCGGGGGTGTTCATCCTCCCTTAGTCAGTGGCAGGAGAGGCCGCACACGTCGCCCTTTCCAGCTACTCCTCAATATCTGGATGTTCAGCGAGGGGAAGAGGGCATCAGTCCCCCTTTAACCCGAGATGTCTCCCTCTCCAATCCCTGGGGGGACTCTGCAGCTGTTTGGATGGGGGAGGGGGAAGGGGAATGGGAATGGGGGGGGGGAGGAATCTAATCCAGCCTCCAGTGTTACTGGATATCTTCACACAAACAGCTGGAGGATTCGGGAGGTGTCACAGTGGTTAGCACTGCTGCCTCACGGCGTCAGGGACCCTGGTTCAATTCTGGCCTCGGGTCACTGTCTGTAGAGTTTGCACCTTCTCCCTGTGTCTGTGTGGGTTTACTCCGGGTGCTTTGATTTACTCCCACAGTAAGAAGTCTGACAACACCCACAGTCCAGAGATGTGTTGGTTAGGATGATTGGTGGTGCAAAATTGCCCTTTAGTGTCCCTAAATATGTGAGTTGGGGGAATTGGCAGGGTAAATACTTGGGGTTACGGGGTTAGGGTTTGATGAATTGTTGTCAGTGCAGACTCAATGGGCCGAAAGCCCTCCTTCTGCACTGTAGGAATTTGGTGATTTCAGCTTTCTGCAACTTCTCCCCGAGTGGAGGTCAAACTTTGATCCTTGTTCGGCTCTGATGAAGGGTGATCCAGACTCAACGTTGGCTCTATTCCTTTGCCACAGATGCTGTCAGACCCACTGTGGTTTTCCAGCATTTTCTGGTTTTCCCACACCATTGTGTAGCTTTGCCGGGTGTGGCTTCAACTTTAGCCATTTTTATTTACACAGGAAGATTAGAGTAGATTTTAGCTGATGAACCCATTTTGCATCAGCATTCCTTTATCCTCTGATTTAGAATGTATTCTTTGGTCGTTGTATTAGGCTGTGTCAACTGGCATCTATTTTGTACCTACTATGGTGATATTTTGTAGCCCATGCGTACACATATCATTGGTAAAAGATGTGCATTCCTACAATATCTTTCATAACTTTGGGGTGTTCAGACATGTTTTGCAGCCAGTGAAATACTTTTGAAATGTTATATTGTAGTAAAAATGGTAGCTGGATATGCATACAGAAGTTTCACAAACAGCACAGTGGTAATGAGCAGATGATTAGTCTTTGTGACATTGTTTGATGATTCAACATTGGCTGGGAAATTGGGAATGGGAAGAACTCTTTCCATAATCTTATCATGGGATCTCCACCAGTGAGGATAGACACTAATAACATTTCACCAGTCAGCTCCTTCGACTATATGGTAGTGTCAACCTCGATTATCAGTGCAAGGCTTTGAATTGCAGCTTTAATTCATATCGGCGCAGGCTCGTTGGGCCGAAGGGCCTGTTTCCCGTGCTGGGTTGTTCTTTGTTCTTTGTTCTATCTTCTGCTTGGCTGGCAAGTTTGCTGCCACTGAAAGAAAACTGATGCCCTTTATGAATAAGATTAATTTTTGAAAGGTAAGATTTAGGCATTTTCCCCTAAGAAAGTTTACCATTTTTGATACTTATCTGGTTCAGTTTTAAGCACATTGAAGTAGTTTAAAGTTTATTTATTCGTGTTATGAGTAGGCTTACATTAACACTGCAATGAAGTTACTGTGAAAATCCCCATGTAGCCAAACTCTGGCGCCTGTTTGGGTACACTGAGGGAGAATTTAGCATGGTCAACACAGCTAATCAGCACAACATTCGGACTGTGGGAGGAAACCGGGATGCCCAGAGGAAACCCATGCTGACACAAGGAGAATGTGCAGACTCAGCACTGACAGTGACCCAAGCTGGGAATCATGATGGGTGGCACGGTAGCACAGTGGTTAGCACTGCTGTCTCACAGCACCAGGGACCCGGGTTCGATTCCAGGTCTGGGTCACTGTCAGTGCTGGGTCTGCACGTTCTCTCCATGTCTGCTTGGGTGTCCTCCAGATGCTCTGGATTCCTCCCACAGTCCGAAGATGTGCAGGTTAGGTGTATTGGCAAGTCTAAATTGCCCCTTAGTGTCAGGGGGACTAGCTAGTGTAAATGCATAGGGTCATGGGGATAGAGCCTGGTTAGGATTGTGGTCGGTGCGGAATCGATGAGCCGAATGGCCTCCCTCTGCACTGTAGGGGTTCTATGAACTGAACTTGGCTCCATGACACAGTGAGGCAGCAGTGCTAACCACTGTGCCGCTGTAATCAAAGATCAAAGTAATTTGATTCATATGTAAATATTAAGGTATATTCTACTTTTGGTGGGTCTGTGAGTTTATGTGATAAGTAGCTAATCTAAATAGATCAAATCAGCCTCGTTAGTTATTACTGGGAACACCATCACAGCAGTTGGTCAGCTGCCTTCATCAGAGGGAGAGTGGTTCTGCTATCCAGCTTGTGGGAGTAAAAGAATCATGAAATGAGCTAGCAGGAAAGGAGAAGTTAGTAAAGCATTCTCCGAGCAGGACAGCTGGCAGAATTGGAATAGGTACTGTTGGAAAGAGCAGTGGCAATTGCCAAAAGAGGTGGTAGCTGTACCTGCAGCTGAATTGATATAAGATCAGTTTTTCCTGTAAAACATTTAGTTCATATTGGCACCATGTGCTCCTCCTGCAGCTCCTAGCATATATAGTAAATTTAAAACATTGCTATAAAAGCAATTTCTTACTCCCAGTTTTTGCTTCTTTCCTGCTGTTAATACTTCTTCAGGACAGGAGACAACTGCAGGACTTTCCTGGTGTGCTTTTAGCTTGAAGCTTCTGTTTTTGCAGCAGAAAATGAGTTTTAGGTGCTTGAAGTAAGCAGAGGTTACCATTCTGAGGAGCTACTAAAATTTGAAGGTGATACGCACCATAAACGCACATATGTTGCTGACGAAGCTTGCCTTTCTTAGTTTGGCATCAGTTGACGCCCCCCTTCACATGTTATTGTTCATCATAAACTCCCGTCTGTATGAGTACTGTTTGTAATATCAGTAGAGAAATGAAATGGGTACGTTGTTTTTCAAGTAACCAGCAGAATTCAAGTGTTAATTTTCGCGGTGAATTGAGAGTGGTTGATATAATTGTGATAGATAACGGACTGAGTCAGGAGAAAAGCGTTTTTCTTTCATGGGATGTGTGTGTTGTCCTGCAATTTTTGTCCATCCCTAATTGCTCTTGAACTAAGTGACTTGCTAGGTCATTTCAGGAGGCAGTTAAGAGTCAACTACATTGCTGTGGACTTGGCGTCATAAGGAGGTCAGACCAGAGTATAATTTTGAGATTTTATAGGGTGTGAAAAAGGCAAATGGGATACTTTATCAGTTGAGATCATCGATTTCAAAAGCAGGGAAGTCATGTTGGAGTTGTAAAGAACTTAGGTGAGGCCACAGCTAGCGTACTGTGTGCAGTTCTATTCACCACATTGTAGGAAGGACGTGATTGCACTGGAGGGGGTGCAGAGGAGATTAACCAGGATGCTCCTGGGATTGAACATTTAAGTTGTAAAGAGAGGTTGGGTAAGCTTGGGTTGTTTTCTTTGGAAGCAAACACCACTAGCTTTCAGAGTACTGCTCCTTTATCAGGTGAGTGGGAGATCTGTTCACAGGGCATATATCTCCCGCTCAACCTGACAAAGGAGCAGTGCTCCGAAAGCTAGTGGCATTTGCTACCAAATAAACCTGTTGGACTTCAACCTGGTGTTGTGAGATTTCTTATTTTGTTTACCTCAGTCTGACGCTGGCATCTCCTCTTGTTTTTTTTGGAGCAGAGAAGACTGAGGGGGTGACCTAATCAAGGTGTACAAGATTGAGGGGCATGGATGGAGTGGATAAGGAGCAGCTGTTCCCCTTAGTTGAAGAGCCGCTCACTAGGGGGCATTGGTTCAAAGTGAGGGGCAGGAGGTTTCAGGGGAATGAGAGGAACACTTTTTTTTACCTAGAGGGTGGTGACTGTCTGGAGTGCACTGCCTGGGAGGGTGGTAAAGGTGGGTTGCCTCACATCCTTTAAGAAGAACCTGGATGAGCACTTGGTCCATAGCCCTGAATGTTATGTGTCAAGTGCTGGCAGATGGGACTAGGTGGGAATTCAGGTGTTTCTAATGTGTCAGTACAGACTTAATAGGCCGAAGGACCTCTTCTGTGCTGTATGATTCTATGCTATTGCAGATTTATTCAAATTCCACCAGCTGCTTTTGTGGAATTTGAACCCATGTCTCCAAGACAGTAGCCTGAGCCTTTGGGTTGCTAGTCCAGTGACGTTACCACTATGGCACCATCACCACACTAACAGAGAAGAGAAAGGGCAGGTAGTTGAATGTGTGGCAAAGATAGGAGCATGTGGAAACTAGTGGTGTGTGAGTAAGGAAAGAGGCACAAAAACTCAATAGGAGGTGGAAGAAGTTGTGATTTGGAAAGCTTTTGGAATTGGGTGGGGCAAGGGTAGAATTTTGGAGCTAGATCAAAAGACAATTACATGCTTGAGGCAGAATGCCCAGGAACTGAGTACCTGTATTAGTGTGTTAGCAGAAAAAGGTCGGGATTGGGAGTGTTGGATGATAAATAAAGAGGGAAGGGTCAGGAGCTGAACCCTTGAGGGCGAGTTCAGTACTCAGATCTGTTGAAGAAAAGACACAAAAAAATCAGCTGTCACAACTACTGCATTATTGTTTACTGGCAGGGTGAAAAATAGAAATTGATCTCCAGTTGAGAAAACAGTCTGATCTCTTAGTGGAAATGACTTGTGGTTATGAGGTGTACCAATTTCACTTCATACTTATGTCAGAAGGTTACTCTACTCACGCGGAACACTGAATTCAAAGACCAGCTGGCTGCCTTTAATAAACACAGAGGAACAGTTTCTGAAAGAGACTTTTCAGTGGGTGGTCGTTGACAGATAAAGAATAGTAGTGAAGCAGATGAGAGGAGGTGGTGACTGCTGACTAAACACAGGCAGACTTAGTACAGGAAAATCCTGTGAATTTCGATTTTCATAGTTTACATCACTTATAAGGAAGCCAATGATACTGGTACAAGAGAGGCAATTGATAAAATGCATGGAGACCCTACTCAAGATGGTAGTGCAGAGTCAAAATTCAGGGCACTGATGGCCTGTTTTTCAACCATGACTGGAAGTCGTGAATGGAAATACAAATAGGAAGAAAAACCTGAAAAACGTTGGATCCTTTCCATAGAACCACATTGATTGTGGAGCAATTTAATAAGGACGTAAGAACTAGGAGCAGGAGTAGGCCATCTGGCCCCTCGAGCCTGCTCCACCATTCAGTAAGATCTTTTTGTGGACTCAGCGCCACTTACCCACCCATTCACCTTAATTCCTTTACTGTTCAAAAATTCATCTATCCTTGCCTTAAAAACATTCAATGAGGTAGCCTCGACTGCTTCATTGGGGAGGGAATTCCACAGATTCACAACGCTTTGTGTGAAGAAGTTCCTCCTCAGCTCAGTGCTAAATTTGCTTCTCCTTATTTTGAGGCTATGCCCCCTAGTTCTAGTTTCACCTGCCAGTGGAAACAACTTCCCTGCTATCTACTCCCTTCATAATCTTATATGTTTCTAATTTAATTATATCTTTCCAATTTAATTTAGTAGACGTGTTTAAAATTGTGAAAAGATGAGACAAAATAGAGAAAAGCAGACTGGGTCAAGAGAAAGGAGCTGTAGCTATGAAATTTAAAATAGCAAGTTTGACACAGAGGACATTGTTATGCTGCAAACAGCCATTAACCTATTCAAGTTTGGATAGGTGGCTGAATGAGAAGGGGTTGATGGCGATGTGGAAACGATGGGCCAGTGAAATTAGAATTGTTTGATCGTGGAGAAATATTGATGTGGATTGGCTATTTTGGTGTTCTCACCTTTAAAAAAGGGACACCATCACCTGAGATTGGAAAGAACTATTTCACAGCAAACTGATGGGTGTGTTGAGGGGAAAAAATTTCCTACTCCATTCAAAATTAGCTCATTTGCAGAGAGCATACATTGGTGCTTATCTCCAGTCTTGTACAAAACTTGAAGTGGGTGGAATGGTGGCACAGTGTTTAGCACTGCTACCTCACAGCGCCAGGGACCCTGGGTTCAATTCCCAGCTTGGAGCACTGTGTGGAGTTTGCACGTTCTCTCCATGTCTGCCTGGGTTTCCTCCCACAGTCCGAAAAATGTGCTGGTGTGGTGCATTAACCATACTAAATTCTCCCTCTGTACCCAAATAAGTGCCAGAGTGTGGCGACTAGGGGATTTTCACAGTAACTTCATTGCAGTGTTAATGTAAGTCTACTTGTGGCACAAATAAATAATTTTAAACATAAAGTATTGGTGCACTAATACGTTGGCTTCTTTGATGTAATTTTCTTAGTATTGATTTCACAATGACAAAATAAGCCCAGTAACAGCACAGAATGTAGGAAAAACTATAAAAATGTACTTTGCATTGGGAACAATAATTCATGTGTTTGTGATTTTACAGTGGAAATTTTCTGTTTCCTTTCCATTGTGGCACTTTGCACGTATAATTGCACTTTGATCAGTAAGTTTGCGGTCGACACAAAGATTGCTGGAGTTGCGGATAGCGATGAACATTGTCTATATATAGATAGGCTGGAAAATTGAGCGGTGAAATGGCAGATGGAATTTAATCCAGATAAATGCAAAGTGATGCATTTTGGTAGTTCTAATGTAGGGGGGAGCTATACAATAAACAGCAGAACTATCAGGAATATAGACACACGGAGGGACCTGGGTGTGCAAGTCCACAGATCCTTAAAGGTGGCAGCACAGGTGGAGAGGGTGGTGAAGAAGGCATGTGGCATGCTTGCCTTTATTGGATGGGGCATAGAGTATAAAAGTTGGCATATGATGTTGCAGCTATATAGAACGTTGGTTAGGCCATATCTGGAATACTGCGTCCAGTTCTGGTCGCCAGACTACCAGAAGGACGTGGAGGCTTTGGAGAGAGTACAGAAAACGTTTACCAGGATGTTGCCTGGTATGGAGGGTCTTAGCTATGAGGAGAGATTGGGTAAACTGGGGTTGTTCTCCCTGGAAAGATGGAGGATGAGGGCTGACCTAATAGAGGTGTATAAAATTATGAAGGGCATAGATAGGGTGAACAGTGGGAAACTTTTTCCCAGGTCAGAGGTGACGAACACAAGGGGTCACAAGTTCAAGGTGAGGGGGGCAATGTTCAACACAGATATCAGGGGGACGTATTTTACACAGAGGGTGGTGGGGGCCTGGAATGCACTGCCAAGCAAGGTGGTTGAGGCAGACACGCTGGGATCGTTTAAGACTTATCTGGATAGCCACATGAACAGACTGGGAATAGAAGGATATAAACGAATGATCTAGTTGGGCGCATGAGCAGCACAGGCTTGGAGGGCCGAAGGGCCTGTTTCTGTGCTGTATTGTTCTTTGTATAATACTTTTTCACCTGGAGTATATTAACGCAAGCAAATCATGTACTCCATGTGACTATTACATGTTACAAACAGTTGTAGTCAAAGCTAAGTTGCTCCAATTTTGCTGTGTTTTTTATTATACTCGTCAGTTTCCTGTTCCTTTAGTTTATTGGGTTTTACATAAAGCTTCACAGCCCATTTGTATCTGTGTCAATGTTTACCCTTCCCACATTAATATGACAGTCAGATATTTGTCTCATTCCATGATTCTTTTTGGAAATTGAATTTTTTATTAATTTTTTTTAACAACTTGGATTATGCAATTTAACAGGAATCTCTTCAAATTTCCGCAAGGATTGCTGATTGGCACTTGTGTTTTTTTTATAAATTGAGAATCTGTCCATAATGATTTCTGTCTTCAGAACTATACTGGTTGTTTACCGTTTCCTGTAACCAGACAGTTTGTTTGCCTTTTTATAAATTGTTATCTGGGTAAGTGGTCTGTTGTATTATTATGAGCAATGAGCTTTCCATTTGTCAGCCACTTTCCATTTACAAGCCCATCGATTGCTTTTGCAAGTAAGCCAGTGAACCTGTGTAGTGATATTTCCTGACAATGGTCAAACTCTGTTGTCAGTTTGTTCACATTTTGAAATGTAATTCTCATTAGACTCAATTCATTTTGAAGACCATCTGCCATCCCTTTGTAAAGCTGCAACTATTAGTTATATTTTTCAAGTCTTATCAAATCTCAGTTCCGCACCCCCGCTTATGTTTTTGTATTAGCTGTCTCTGTGCTACCTTGCAAGAAAGAGCAGACACAACATACTGTATCATCCTTGCATAAGGATTATACTTTGGCAAATCAGACCACAAGGCTGTGCTCTGCTCCCAGCTTACAAGCAAAAACTGAATCAGGAGAATGCGTCAAAGAAAGTCATGCAATGTTAGTCTGAGGAATCGGATGATCACTATGGGGCTGCTTAGAGTCAGTAGACTGGTCGGTATTTAAAAACTCTGCAACCAGCCTGAACGTGTATGCCACTACAGTAACTGACTTCATTAGTAAATGTGTAGAAGACTGCGCCGAAGAAGCAAATCTGCGTGTTTCCCAACCAGAAACTATGGATGAGCAGCGATATCCACTGCTTGCTGAAGTCCAGGTCTGAGGTGTTCAAGTCAGGGAACCCTGATCTATAAAGAAAACCAGATATAATCTATGGAGATGCATCAAAGATGCCAGAAGACAGTACTGGACCAGACTAGAATCTCTGGCTAGCCACATGGACTGCTGCCATCAATGGCAAAGTCTGCAAGACATAACAAGCTACAGGCAGGTAAAATTGTCAGCTCCAATGCACCCCTCCCTGGGTAAGCTCAATGCATTATATGCCCGTTTTGAGCAAGAGATCAGCGACAGCATGCCCTTCGTCTTAGAAGCCTCAGATGAACTTGTATCCGAGGTCACCATTGCTGACATCAGAGCAGCGCCTTCTGAAAAGTCAACCCACGGAAAGCAACTGGCCCAGGAAGGGTACCTGGTTGAGCATTCCGATACCGTGCAGACCAGCTGGTGGGGGTATTCTCAGACATCTTTAACCTCTCTTTACACTAATCTGAGGTCCCTACCTGCTTCAAGGAGACAACCAATCATCCTGGTACCAAAGAAAAGCCAAGCAGCTTACCTTAACGATTATCGACCGCTGGCTCTGACATCCATCATTATGAAGTGCTCGAAAGGTTAGTCATGGCACAAATCAATTCTTGTCTACCAGACTGCCTGGATCCACTACAGTTTGCCTACCACCACAACAGGCCCATAGCAGATGCCATCTCCTGGCCCTACACTCAATCTGGAACATGTAGATAACAGAGACACCTTTGTCAGACTCCTATTCATAGACTACAGCTCAGCCTTCAACACCTTTATTTCTACGAGACTCATCTCCAAATTTCATGGCCTGAGGCTTGGCCCCTCCCTCTGCAATTGGATCTGAGACTTCCTAACCCACAGACCACAATCAGTAAGGTTAGGCAACAACAACACCTCCACGATCAACCTCAACACTTGCTATATGCCTTATACTGTGTGGTCAAATTCCCGTCCAACTTAAGTTTGCTGATAGTACCGTTGTGGATTGGATCTCAAACAATGACGAGACACAGTACAGGGAAGAGAGAGAGAATCTGGTGAACTGGTGCAATGACAATAATCGCTCCCTCGAACAAAACGAAGGAGATAGTCATCAACTTCAGGAAGTGTGAATGACTCAAGTGATTTCTGAAACTTGATGCACTTCGAGCTGATGTGTCACCATGATATAAGGGGCATTTATGCAGTCATTGTGAAAATTTAAACTTTAAATAACCTTAATGCTTACATGGTAGAAGCAAACTGTAAATGACATGTGAAAGCATTCATAAAATTTTAATACTTTAAAACAATGCAGTTCAAATTCCTGGACTTCAATTTAACTGCCATGTTGTGCGATACTTTGTTCGGTCTATTTTTTGAACTGTTCACCATCTGATACCATTTTCATTCAGTTTCAGGATAATTAATAGCAACAGCTGCCACATGCTCTTTACAATGTGTTTTATTATATGTGCAACCAAAGCTACTGAAGTTGCACAGAGACTTTATAAACATACGCAACATGCCTTTAGCATCAACGAGGTGGTCAGCAGTCTTTGGAACTCTACCATAGTGGGTTTATTACCCAGCTCCATGACAGGAAAATCCAGAATGGTGTGAGAGCTTCATCATTGGCAACATTCTCCATTGTGTAGCATTTGAGCAAGTGCTCCACCCACCTTCCCATCTGCTTGCCAGTAGGAAGGTCCCAGGAAATGATGACAATCCATCTGAAGTCATTAAAAGTGGAAAACCAGCACAGCTGCAGCATTCTCATGAACATTTCTCACTCTACTCGAAGGAAAGATTTGAGCCTCAAGACGTGTTGTTAAAATAAGTCACCTTGCACAGAGCAAAGGGGATCTGTAACAATTACCAAGGTATCTTCATGTTAAGTATTGTGGGAAAGGTCTTTGCTCACATTAATCTGACAAATTGCAGAGCCTGGCTTCACAAATCTACTCTGAGTGTCTCAGGTTTCAGAACTGGCAGATTTACCAGTTGAATATGTTTCTCATTGGCAATTACAGGAGAAGTGCCACAAACAGTACACACCTCGCTACATTGCCCTCATAGACCTCACCAAGGCTTTCAACCTTGCTTGTCAAGTTGGACTCTTACTGCTGAAGAAGCTGGTCTGCCCACCTGGAAGTCATTTTTTTCTTTCCACCTGAACATTCGCAGCTTTATCAGTCACAATGGAGCATCATCAGAGGTGTTCAAGATCGGCAGTGTGCCAAAGCAGCGCTGTGTCCTGGTGCCACAACTCACTTTGGCACATTTTTCTCCATGTGGCTATTGAATGCCTTTAGTGGTTCCATGATGGTGTCTAGCTGCATGCCAGAGCTGTTGGCAAGATGTTCAGCTTGGCAAGACTGCGTGCCAAGACCAAAGTGCATAATGTCCTAGTCTGTAAGTTGCTGTGTGCTATTGACAATATTCATTGCAGGAGCAACATACACCCTGGATGCTGTCCATCATTTCCGAGATGGATGGGTGCCTTAAACACAGCATGTCTATCACCAACTGAAAGGACGGAGGATAGGTTTCCACAGGCGACCAGGACAGAGGATAGGTTCCAACAGGTGACCCATTTAATGCATACAATTAGAATTTATGAAGATATATTTATATTGATTGGTGCAAACTTCCTCATTAAATGCCATGAATTGGTTGTGTTGGTGGATATTCGGAAATGAGACTTTCATCATTTACTGAAGGATTCCAACCAGAGACAATATCTGATCTCTTTTCCTATCTGAAGCAGGTGCAATGTATTTACATGTCTGTTCTGTCTGCAAACTGAACCCTATGTATTAATATATGTAGCTTCTAGCACATGCAAAATGCTCCACACTGCAAATCTGACATGATCTTAACTTGGTTGTCAGTGTAATTTTGAACACATTCTGAGTTATTAAGCAAATGTCCAATTCTGGAATCGCATGTAATGTGCCCAATACTTGCGTTTAGCAAGCACAGGCTGGCCCATATACCTTAGTGTGCGTAAATTACAGCGACAACCACTTTAAGATTGTCTGTCAGGCTTGTAGTGTGATGCATCAACTGGTATGGTCTTCATAGCCACGTCTCTACCAATCAGAGTCCTCTTGCCAAATGATCAACGCTCTCTTATACAGTATAAAGTTGTTGTTTCCCCTGTCGTTGGTATTCTTTAATTGTCCTCATGAGTAAAAGGTGAAAAGCTTTGAAAAATATATTTTTTCAGCAGTACTCAAGAATAAGAACCAGAAAGAGGAAATACCTGAGGATTAAATGTGTGATGTGGTATTTTCTATCCCCAGCTATTGTAGTTTTCCTCATTCCTCCTCTTAAACAATATGTAGCTGTAACGATATGGCACTTAATCAGATGCAGTCAACCAATGTCCATAGTCATTTAGCCTCTTTAGTGTGTCATTAGAAAGATGTTGATGCCAGATGAGCGGTTTAATTATGACTTAACAGGCAGTCATGAATATTCCATCATTTAGGTTTTGACTGTCAATGTGCTCCTGAAATGGTTGTGCCACCCTGATTGCATTCTATCTTCCCAGATTTTGTTGGTGCTGGGGAAAGGTAGGGCAATGGATTCCATTCAGTTTCCATCAGTGTAAGATTTAAAGCAGGGGGAAAATATCAATCAACATGTACAAAATACATCTGCATGTTCATATTCTCTTAAGTGGCCGCTCCAGTGGTGTTTCCTGGGCTACTTATTTCAATGACAAGGTTGATCGTACAGGTATGTTGGAGTCGTGATTAAACTGTATAGAGCTGTGGTCAGAACACAACTTCAGTGTTGTGTCCACTTATGGTCATCAAGATATAAAGGTACAATGAAGAACCGCAATACTGGTCTTGAGTCTTGGGAGATTCAAGTTATGAGGAAAGACTGAAAAAACTAACTGTTCAGCTTTGAAAAAGGTCACCAAGTGAAGATCTGAAAATTGGGAGTAAGTGAGGGGTATACAGCTTCAAAATGGTTAAAGTTAAATTTCGGGCTGCTATCAAAAAATGTTAACCTTGGCTTATTGGCAGCATTCTTCCTGAGTCAGAAGTTTGTGGGTTTAAGTCGCAATCCAGAGACTGAGCACAAAATGTATGCTCACACTTCATTGTGATATTGAGAGAATACTACATGGTCAGAAGTGTCATCTTTAAGATGAGGTATTAAACTGAGGTCCCACTTATCCTTCCGAGTGGGTGTAAAATAACCCATGGCACTATTCAAAGATCCAGTAAGCTTTCCAGTGTCCTGATAATGTTTACCTCATTTATCTCTCCTCTATGGGATCTTGCTGTGCACAAATTTGGCTGCAGTCTTTCCCTACGTTATGATCGATACTGTATTTGAACAGTTTTATTGGTTGTATGCTGCTTTGGAAAAGGTGTTACGTTAAATTTCTTAATTCGAACAAAGTGTGATCAAGTGGAAAGGAATGCTGGATAGAGTTTTGGAGGCAAATAAAGCTCTGCAAGTAATTAGATTGTATGGAGTTTGCACCTTCTCCCTCTGCCCCTATGGCTTTCAAAACAACTTTTGACTGGTTTCCTCCCATACTCAAAAGATGTGCAGTTTAGTGAATTGGCCAAGCTAAGTTGTCCCTTAGTGTCCCAAGATGTGTAATTAGGGGGATTAGTGGGGTGGTTGCATGGGATTACAGGGATAGGGCCTCGGTGGAATGCTCTGTCAAAGAGCTGGTGTAGACTCAATCGGTCGAATGGCTTCCTTTTCCACTGTAGGACTCTATGATAAGATGCTGCAATATGGTGAGGTACCTTTCAGGGGCATTCTGAAGACAAAGTTGAATTGTGTTTACCCAACCATGATTATGGTTTTTGTGTTTGGTAGCAAACTTCAAATGAAAGTTGGGGTTTCACTTAACACCATTCAAATTGCAGGTATTGGTTACATTACAGTACTCTTGCGGAAACATTCCCACAATTATAAAATCTAATTCATCTTTCTTGTTGATGTGTGTCTTTTTTCCCTCATTTTAGATGAAAATTGGTAATCTTTTGCTTTGCTTGTACAGATCTGCGGAAGCAAGCTCGGCAACTGGAGAACGAACTTGATTTGAAACTGGTGTCCTTCAGCAAACTCTGCACAAGTTACAGTGGTGCCACAACACGAGATGGGCGACGCGACAGGTATAGGTACTACACAGCAACTTTTTTTCTTTGTTTTTACTACTGTCCTGAGTCCTCAGAAGAAACTTGGGCTGGAATTCTCTGATCTCGCCATCGCTGCCAGCAAGAATGGAGAATTTGGCACTCAGCCAAAACTCCATTCGCAGCAGCGGGACCGGAGAATCCCAGCCGTGGGCAAGGTCGGTATCTGTTTCTCAAACTGAGAGAGATTAATTAATTTTATGAAACCTTGACTGCCATAATTTTAAAATTTTAGCAGTTATGCTCTGATATCTGGAACCTAATGGTAAGGATCTTGATGATTTCTGTTGATTGCTAGAAAGCATTAAAAAGCAGTGCTTGGGGGGGGGGGGGGGGAAATAAGTAATGATAGAATCCCCTACAGTGCAGAAGGAGGCCATTCAGCCCATCAAACTTGCACCAGCAACTATGCCAACCAGGCCCATGTATTTACCCAACTAATCCCCCTTTCGCTAAGGAGCAATTTGGGAAGGCCAATCCACCTAACCAACACATCTTTGGAGTGTGGGAGGAAACTGGAGCACCTGGAGGAAACCCACTCAGACTTGGGGAAAACGTACACATTCCACACAGACAGTCAACCGAGGGTGAAATTGAACCCCAGTCTCTGGCGCTGTGAGGCAGCCGTGCTAGCTACTGTGCTACCCCTAACATGGACAGAAACATGGAAAAAGTAGTCTATTTAAACAAACGTGTTTCGGTTGCTGTTCAAATTCAAACTCTTGGTTTGTGATAGACTTTATTGTCATGATTTGGCCACCGATAGAGAACAGAAAGATTTGCATCTTTGTATGGGTCAGCACTGCTACCTCACAGTGCCAGTGACCCTGGTTCAATTCCTGGCTTGGGTCACTGTCTGGGTAGAGTCTGCACGTTCTCCCTACGTCTGCGTGGGTTTCTTCTCACTGTCTGAAAGACGTGCTGGCCATGCTAAATTCTCCCTCAGTGTACCTGAATAGGCACCAGAGTGTGGTGACTAGAGGATTTTCACAGTAACTTCATTGCATTGTGAACGTAAGTCTACTTGTGACATTAATAAATAAACTTAAAAACTTGATTTGACCTTTTGGATTCGGGATTTCCAGCTGAGGTACCCAAATTGAAATACTAGTGAAACTTTAAGTTTGCATTATCTCTAACAAACATTTTGAGCTTGCCTTCTCAACACAGTAAGTGGTAAAGTCTAACAGGTTTATTCAGTAGCACCAGCTGGCAACTCCACATCTCTTAAACACAATGTAACCATCTTTTCCCATAAAAACATATCTTACTGCTCTTTTCTGTGTTCCCTTCCTTGACGGGGCTTTTCCTCCCCTCAAGGAATAGGAAATGTACATTATTTCCCCTCTTCTCTCTAACATTGAGAAATGAACCAATTTTAGTGACCACCTCATTGTCCTTGTTGACATTTGTTAGCCCAACACTGACCTGGGAATGAATCTGTAACTTTCCTAAACATTGTTATTCAGCTGGTCATTGTGTTAACAAACAAATCCCTCTGGAAAGCATGCAAAGAGCTTTATTTTTAAGCACTGCCTCCTTAATTCCTGCTTGCAACACTTGAGCTAATTATGCCTCAGCATTTAGGGAATACCATGAGTTTCTAGGTAAGAAGAATTTTATTGAGAGGAAGACTTATGTTTGCATATTAACTTCATTCATTGGAGATTTGGCCGTGATCGTATAAGACTACTGAACCTTGAGATTCACTGTGACCATATAGCTGATCTCATCGGGCCTTGTATCATTCAATTGCATCCAATTTTTATGTATTTATTTTCTACAATGGGTACTCAGCCTATTTTCTGCATGGGAGCACAGTGGTTAGCACTGCTGCTTCACAGTGCCAGGGACCCGGGTTTGATTCCTAGCTTGGGTCACTGTCCGTAGAGAGTTTGCACATTCTCCCCGTGTCTGCTTGGGTTTCCTCCGGGTGCTCCAGTTTCCTTCCACGTTCTGAAAGATGTGCCGGTTAGATGCATTGACCCGAACAGGTGTCGGAGTGTGGCGACTTGGGGAATTTCACAGTAACTTCATTGCAATGTTAATGTTAGTCTTACTTGTGACTAAGCATACTTGAGAAATCCCTTTCTATAGTATATGAAACTAGTTAAAGGTGTTAAGGATTGCATGTCACGCTACTGTCAGAAGTCATTAGTGATGCATTTGACAATGAAAGTGGTACTTGTGTAGTTTTTTTACCATCGTATGCTGCCAATTTTGGTCTGTTTCTTTAGTAAACTCACTTTTGATTAGGATGGCAGATAAGTTATTACAGTGCATTCTAGTTCACAGAACAGTCCAGTAAGCTTTAAAAGCAATCAGATGCAATCAAGTTTGCTTGCTTAGTCATTTCAGTGCAGCAATTGTCCAGTTTCTTTCCTTAGATGTAGCGATGCAAGGTAGCTTGGCAGCTGTGGATCTGAATCTCAACTATCATGGCATATTCCCTTTATTTAGTAATCATTTGCTCTTAATTGTATAGCAGAGATTGAATCAAATAATTTAAAAGTTTAGCAAGAGAATTCCAGAGAGCGAGAGCATCGTCACTAAAAGATGAGCCTCTAATGATAGCAAGGAGAAAGAACATAAAAGCATTTCAGAGGCTAAGGAGATCAGGGTAAGCAAAGGGATGGATGTTTGTAGAAGATCCCCAAGTTGGGTGGCAATGTGTAATGCAATTCGATTCCAGGAATGTGCTGAAAATCAGGCCTCCTTGTTAGTTGAAAAATCAGACTATATTTTTCGATAATCTTTGCTTTGATTTATTGTTGTCACATGTATTAGTATAAAGTGAAAAATATTGTTTCTTGCATACCGTTCATAGAGAAGGAAAAGAGAGTGCAGTATGTACTGTTTTAGTCATAGCCAAGATGTAGGGAAAGATCAGCTTAATCTGGGCATGCTGAGGAATTTTTTCATTCCCTCCAACTACCAACGCAGTGCTTTATTATTCCTCTGCCCTCCAACCTTTCTCATCCAAAAGACAGCGCCTTTTGATTTAATTATGATGCGGTGAGAAATCAGCTTTGTTGTCTCCTTATCTGTGGAAGGCTATAACTTCATTCGTGGCACAGTGGTTAGCACTGCTGCCATTCAGCAACAGGAACTTTGGTTCAGTTCTGGCATTGGAGTTTGTATGTTCTCTCCATGTCTCCGTGGGTTTCCTCCAGATGCTCCAGTTTCCTCCCACAATCCAAAGACATGAGAGTTAGGTTGATTGCCCATGCTAAATTGCTCCTTACTGTCAGGGGGGTTGCTATTGAATTGTGTTTTACCAACAGCAGAGGGACTTTTGGGAAACATGAATTTGCCACTTAGGCGGATTAACAAATTTAGTACTTTAATGGTACTTCAAAGCAAATTGTGTGTGGTCCTGCTTTTTTCTTGTACTATTGTGCTAGTTTTTTTTCTCTTTCCATTCTTCCAGTTCTGACACGACACCTCTTCTCAATGGGTCGAGCCAAGACAGGATGTTTGAGACGATGGCTGTGGAAATAGAACAGCTGCTAGCCAAGGTGAAATTGAACCTTCAGTCAATTGTTGCTATAATGAAATTTTAAGAATAGTTCCGGTCTCTAGATCACTGTAATGCTAAGTTTTGATGGGATTACTTATTAGTACTGCTCCACCCTTCACAAACATCTCCTCAGCCAGAGCTCTGTGTTTGTATCCTGTTTTATTGAACTCGCATCTACCTTTTTCTCATATCAATGTTCACTTTTCTTCCTTCGCCAGAAAAATCAATTACTTCAAAATTCTCATTCTCCTCGCATATAGAAATTGTTAGATGAAGAAAAATCAAAATCCATACTGGTAATTGGGGGACATGATGTGGATATGCCAGCGTTGGACTGGGGTAAACACAGTAAAAAGTCTGACAACACCAGCTTTAAGTCCAACCGTTTTATTTGATAGTGAGTTTACTGTCAAATAAATCGGTTCAACTTAAACCTGGTGTTGTCAGACTTTTTACGGTAATTGGGGGACACAACATTAATGGAGCTGTCAACGTTGATCATCCCTGCATCTTAGTTCACACCTCTCAGACTTGACTCAAATCTTTGAGACTTGACTACTGTGTGCGTGTGCATGCGCTTGTGTGTGTGGGCTTGTGTTCCCCATCCCACTCCACCACCACCATCATCACGCAACACTCTGAAAACTTTCCTAAGCTACTTTGCCTTATTTCATTCCTCCGAGTCTTCAGAAGTCTCCTTGAAACATATGCTCTGCTTTGTCCGTCTCTCTTAACTTTTCTTCTGTTTCTTCCTCAGCATTTTGTTTTCTCTATCCCGTTCCTTCCCCTTTACCAAGCACTTTGGAACATTTAGAGTACTATACAAGTGGATGTATTGTTTCTTCTACAACGTTAGAAATACTTAACAGCCCACTTTTTCTCATTCGTCTGTTATTCCATATGTCTTTAGGCCTCGCATCTCTACCCGCTAACAGAAGTGCATAAATAATGATTTCTGACAGATTTGTGAAGTAACCTTGTACAAAAGTTACAATATGTGACTTTACATGTTGTTTTGTTTTATTTTACTTTACTGCTATGTACAGTAAAATTTCAAGTCTTAAAATGAAAATCAACAAGATGCCATGGAAATACGTCAATGGCTAAACTTTTGAGAGTGTTATTAGCAAAAGTACCTCAAAAATGATGATAATTAGCATGATCTGAAAGTTGTGATTGTGAGTGGCATATGTATTGTTACAAAGTCTTAATTTGCTACTAGGGCTGATAATAACGACTGATGAACCTAAATGACACTGTAAGCTTTGCAGCTGTTTTTTTCCCCAGAGCTGCTGCAGCATTACAGCACTCCAAATGATCTAAACCCAGCTGTGTCACTGTGCACTGTCATGTTTCCCTTCTAATGCTCTCAAGGCAACTTGTTATTATTCATTGTGTAAACATGAGATCCACATATTGTCCTTTGCCGTTTCTGATCGGCACTCAATGCCTTATTTGGACTGCATGTATTGACACCACTATTACTCACCTGACTGGAGATGACATCAACTACACTGGCATCTGCATTGCTGTTAAATGGCAGGGAATGATTTCAGACACGCACAGTTTAGATTATGTAACCACCCCTCCATATCCTGCACTTTGGGAAAAGTAATCGATTTCTATTATGTAAAATACCTACGACATATTTAGGGTAACGCATTATCAGCTTCTCTAATTTAAAAGTTTAAAGTTTATTTATTAGTGTCAGAAGTAGGCTTACATTAACACTGCAAGAAAGTTGCTGTGAAAATCCCCTAGTTGCCACACTCTGGCACCTGTTCGGATACACTGAGGGAGAATTTAGCATGGCCAGTGCACCTAACCAGCACATCTTTTGGACTGTGGAAGGAAACCCATGGGGAGTGTGTGCAGAATCTGCACAGAATGACCCAAACTGGGAATTGAACCTGGGTCCCTGGCATTGTGAGGCAGCAGTGCTAACCACTGTGCCTCCTGGGTCACTTGCACTTAACCAGAAGAAGAAAGCTCACAGCTTGTCGGTACTGTTGTAATGATTTGGGTAAGTGATGGGAAGCAAACAGGAGCTTTTTTGAAAATTCCTGAAAATGCATAGCTGTGCACATTTTGGTCACATTTATTTTGCCTCGCCAATCCCAATTCATCACCCAAAGTGCTTTTCCTTAATTGACTTTGTGCATCTTTTTCCCCATGCGTAGAGTTCCAAAACATCAATATATCTGTTCTGTTTTTCACTTGAAAGCACATCAGTCAGCTGAGCTGAGCACAGATGCGAAGAAAAGTTAATACCCCTTTTAAAAATCAAATGTTAGAATTAGAGAAAAGTGTTGGTATTTATATAACAGCTCATCACATCTTTCAGGGAAAAAAAAAGGCATTTCACATTAAATTGTTTTTGTTCAAACACAGCCATTTTGTGCTTAACAATACCCAACAAACAGTAATGAGATCAGTGACTGGTTAATCTTTTGTCGAGAGAAGATACCCAGCTATCGTGGGATATCAGTCGATGTAAGAAGTCTGACAACACCACGTTTAAGTCCAACCAATTTATTTGATAGTAAACTCGCAAGCTTTCGAGGTTTGCCCCTTTGTCAGGTTTGCCCCTTCTGGCCAGCACTCTCCATTCACCTGACGAAGGGAAAACCATGAAAGCTTGCAAGTTTACTATCAGATAAATTGGTTGGACTTAAACCTGGTGTTGTCAGACTTCTTACTGTGTTTACCCCAGTCCAACACCAGCATCTCCACATCATATCAGTCGATGGCCAGAGGAGTGTCAGTTACGTGGTCCTGCACTTCTGACAATGTGAAACTCTGTGTTGAAGTGTCAGCCTAGTTTAGCATGCTGAAGCTTTAGATTGAGACTTGCGCCCATGTTTCTGATGCTTAGATAAGAATGCTACCAAAGGAGACAATCTGACCGTTAATTGATCTAAAGCATCTGCTCTTTTTGTTCCTCTTGCCTCTGATGCTGCCAGACCGATTGAGTGTTTCCAGCACTTTGTTCTTATTTCAGATTTCTAGCACCCATAGTATTTTGCTTAGATACTTAAATATTTGTTTGTCATCACCCTTGACATTGGGAGGACCATTGGGAATTAGCAGGGAAAAGTTGTTGAATCTGTTTAGGGCTGAACTGGATTCATTTGCATACTATGCCAGATGGTTTTGAGGTAGAATAGCCTAGATGCTGCTGGTTTACACAATGACAATGGAAAGAAGGACTCACTGCTACTATGCGCTGACCATCAAGAAATATCAATAATATTTAGTCCAAGGCTGAGTCTATGTGAATACTCTGTGATGTAGGCTTCCTGTATCTCAATTATAATTGTATTAAAATTAATGTAGCTGCAATAAGAATTGACCTTCACTCAAATTTGCATTGTTGAATATTCTACTTTAATGAACATCTTTTGCTGGCATGAACCAAGGGGAGGTGAAGGCCTTGTGATATCATCGCTAGGCTATTTATCCAGAAACTCAGCTAATGTTCTGGGGACCTGGGTTTGAATCCTGCCACGGCAGATGATGAAATTCAAATTCAATTTAAAAAATCTGGAATTAAGAATCGACTGATGACCCTGAAATCATTGTCAATTGTCGGGAAAACCCATCTGGTTCACTAATGTCCTTTAGGGAAGGGAATCTTCCGTCCTTATCTGGTCTGACCTACTTCTGACTCCAGACCAGCAGTAATGTG
Source organism: Carcharhinus amblyrhynchos (assembly GCF_965287045.1). NCBI lineage: Eukaryota > Metazoa > Chordata > Chondrichthyes > Carcharhiniformes > Carcharhinidae > Carcharhinus > Carcharhinus amblyrhynchos. The sequence goes on from NC_137346.1 coordinate 16,801,558, forward strand.
GTTGACTCTCAACTGCTCTCCAAGGGAAACTAGGGATGGGCAATAAATGCTGGCTAGCCAGGTCCCATGAATGGATAATAAAAAAGGACTTGGAAATATAGTACTTGCCTGTATTCTTAACAAGGGGAATGCTTTACCAACTGCGGTGCCAAAAAAGGAAAGGGTAAGGAAGAGAGAAAATTGGAAAGAAATGCTATGAATTTCTGTCTCACAGTGCCAGTGCTGCATGCGCTGGTGTTATTTTTGTATGTATATAGACCTCTCATGTTTTTATTTGTTTTTGTCTTCAGCTCACAGGAGTAAATGACAAAATGGCAGAGTACACTTCAACGCCTGGTGTTACATCATTGAATGCAGCACTTATGCACACACTACAACGGCACAGAGATATCTTACAGGTACAAAGAATCTTCACTAAATTGCACTCTGGCCTTAATGTGAAAGCAGAAGTATTTCATTGATGGAGCAACCCAGGATATGAGGAAATATGGTTGTGTCTGGTTTTCCGCTCCAATTTTCTCCTTGTTTTGGGATCGTTGTGTGGGCATGGTTGCCACTAACCTCCTAATCTTTCACAAGTACCAGTTATTAACATGCAGCAGTTGTGGACTTGCCAACTTTAAGGGCGTTCAAATGGTCAGTGGATAGGCGAATGGATAACATTGGAATAGTTTAGGTTAGAGGGTCATTAGATTGGTTCCACTGGTTGGCGCAACATCGAGGGCCGAAGGGCCTGTATTGCGCTGTAATGTTCTATGTCTATGACTTTAAAAGGCCAGTATTGACAACCAACTAATGTTGGGGTGAATTAAAGTCAAGTGTCAATTGCATACTTAAATCAGGCCCCTCACTAAACGAGCATCACTGGGGACATGTGCCTAGACATGTTAATAGTATGTTCGTTAGATTGTTAAGCTACATAGGTGAAGAATCTTGATAAATTGAGTACTTGGGGACATTTGTAATGGAAATTGGTGGTGGTACTGAGGAAAAAATAGAGTATAATAGGAGACTGCTGGTAGGTAGGAAACATTCAAATGTAATGCTGCATTCTGTGAATAAACCATTAAAGAGAAAAGTACTTCAGCTGATTTGGAATTGATTTAACATGGTAACAGAGGGAGGTTGCTTAAAAAAATTCCCTGACAGGAGATTGTAATCGAGTTATTTCTGTGAAAAAATGACTGTTGCTGTGGTCCGTAACAATTGGTCTATTTGAAAAATCCCAAAATACCTTCTGTGATTATCCCCACCCTAGAAAGAATGACAGTTTTAGTTCCAGCTTTTCTGCACACTTGAGTGCCCTACATTCAGGGAGAAGGACATTCATCAAGGCAGAAATATGAGAGAAAATTCAGAGAGTTTTGCAGCACCACACAAAAATGTCAGAGATAAATTTTTAATCCTGAAGGTTTAGTATACACTAAAAGAGATGGTTAGCAAGAGTGGAAATGTCTAGGAAAAGTGATGGGGTGTAATGGGAAGACAATAATTCTCCAATATGGCCATCACACAGAACTAGGTTAATTTGAATTTGTTATAATTCAGTTCAGAAACTCCGAAGTGTTTTATGAAGTCCGCCTGGGTAATTTCTGCAATTTAAATTTGCCTAGGGTGAGCATGAGATGCTTCACTTCAGGTGTGATTCAGCTGACCCACTGGAGAGTTTTTATCAAATAAAGTTTATTTAAGAATATAGTTAGCTTATAACAATAACTTTTACAAATTACAAACAAGAAAAATAAAACATCCGTTTATATTGTATAACCCTTAATATATGAAATGTTCCAATCACGCAAATTTCGCTATACAAAATCCTTGCCACAGGTTTAGCACAGAAAATACAAATGCTCATGTGATGTAGGAACTTAGTTCTTTCGTTGGCTGCTGCAGTTCTCTTGATATACACACACAAGCTTGAAGTCAGAATGGTTTTCCAAAACATCGGGGGAGAGAGAGAAAGTTCTAGATACTAAATAGCCCATCAACAACAGGATTTTCATTCCAGGAAGGCCAGGAGACCTGCTTCCAGCTAGCCAGCAGAATCTATAATACCAGGGTGAGCAAGAGAGAAAAACTGCCTGCGGCTTAATCTGGGCAGCTTCTGACTAAAACAGCAGCTGGCAGCAAAATTGAAGGTGAAACCTTAAATTCACGATGAAGAAAAACAAACTCCAAAACACATGACCTGCCAGCCAGTCTCCCCCTAAAATGCAGGATCATAAGAGATCCCAGAAAATACCTGAGACCCAGAGTAAAAATGGACACAACCCCATTTAAACCATTGAAGCAGCAATGAAAGGACTTCTAACCAGACAGCCCAGCAGCAATGAAATCAAAAGGTCTGCTTACAATAGCAGAGAACGTGATTTTTTTTTTAACTTCATAAATGTACACTGGCATCACAGAATTGATAAACTTTCAGACTCAGCAATTACTAGAAGTTGATGAGGCACCCTGTAGTTCACATATTCTTTTATTTGACAGTTATGAAGAGCAAAATAAGGTGGATAAGGTGCTGGATAATGATGAAGTGATACTGATGCCCAGGATTGGGTGATCCCAAACCCCCAAAGGGCAACTGCCTAAAGTTGGTTCTAAGCTAATGTACGTACTGGAAGGATCCAGTGAATGGATGAATTTGACTATAGCAGGGAGAGTAGGGAAAGCTACTATAAAGTTCAAGGATTGGCTAAATGTCCCAGTTGACCGATTAAAATAGTATGATCCTTGTGTTTGCAAAATGAGGTGGAACATTGGAAAGCAAGAAAACGCAGCCCTTAGTGGATTTGAAAGTGGGTCTAACACTAGGAAACGATCACATATAGGGACAGAATCTCTGATCATGGTTGGGAGAGCTCAGTTGCTATAGCGCAGAAAGGGATAGGATAGCACTTGAGGTCATAGATAATGCAAGAAAGGTATCTAGTTTCTGATTTCAGCTGGCTTAGGCTGATGTATTAAATCAATTCTATCATGCAAACTCAGCACATGCAGTTTGGGATATTCCTGGTGTGTGCGCCAGGAATAAGACTTTGTGACAAAGGTTTGAGAGGTAAACACTTTTTTGTTTAAAATTATTATCTGGAATAATGTATAATTTTTCAGCTTAATTTATATTTTGTACCTGGGTGTTAAAAAAGAACTGGGAAGGGAATGGCCTAGTGGTATTATCGCTAGACTAATAATCCAGAAACTCAGTTTTTGTTCTGGGAGCCCATGTTCGAATCCACAACAGATGGTGGAATTTGAATTCAGTAAAAAAAATCTGAAATTGGGAATGGCTTTATGGTGACCATGAAACCATTGTCAATTGTCTGAAAAACCCATCTGGTTCACTGATGTCCTGTAGGGAAGGAAATCTGCTATCCTTACCTGGTCTGGCCCATATGTGACTCGAGAGCCCCAGCAAAATGGTTGACTCTTAACTGTCCTCCAAAGCAATAAATGCTGGCCAGCCAGTGATGCCCATATCCCACGACTGAATAGAGGAAAAAAAAGAAGGGTGAACCCTGGTTTTGGTTTAATTTAAAGATTTTGAGAGTTGGGTGGTGGAAAGTCTGGAGCCATGTTTGTATGCATGCATGTTTAATAAGGTTTTATAACTCCTAAAGAGGAGTAATGGGTTAACAAGGGGTTAGTAGTTTCATGAAGTTTAGAAAAAACTGCTGTTCCCGAGTGACTGGGATCTAGAGACACGTAGAGGAACAGGGAAACGCAGAAGGGAAATTAGCATGTGTGTGTACCAGGTGTTACAGGCTGAAGATCTAATTCCCCTCAGGTAAGAAATCCAGCAAGCTTGCTGGGAAATTGAGCTTAAGGAATTCGTGTTTTGTTTTGAAGTTCAAATAATATTTAGATTTTGGGTGTCTTGGGGCGAATACCAGCTGAAGTAAAACATGAAAGTTTTCTTCCAGTGAACCTCTGAACAATGTGAAACTAAGCTAATAAGCAAGAAGCCTTGATGTTTTAAAAAAAGCTTAAGTTGGCTTATGTTCACACTGCAATGAAGTTGCTGTGAAAATCCCAAATTTGCCACACTCCGACGCCTATTTAGGTACACCAAGGGAGAATTTAGCATGGCCAATCCACCTAATCTGAGCGTCCACCTTTGGACTGTGGGAGGAAATTGGAGCACCCAGAGGAAACCCACGCAGACACGGGGAGCATGTGCAAACTCCACACAGACAATGACCCAAGCCGGGAATCGAACTTGGGTCACTGGCACTGTGAGGCAGCAATGCTAACCACTGTGCCATCTACTGCCTGCTGATGTTGAGACTATGGTAGATATTCACTGGGGATTTGTCTGTCAGGGTTTTGCTGGGGCAAAAGAAATATGTGAGCTTGAGTAATTTTCTGATACCTATATTGAAATCTTTCCAACCTTTTTTGTCTAATGTAATATAGTTAATTTTCTCTTGTTTAACTAACATTATTTTCTTTGCATTAACAGTATACTGGCAGACTCTTGTGTATGTGTTCAGTAACTGATCCCTGCAGGAGTTAGGATCTACAAAGCCAGATTTGACTCTGGGATTTGACTTGTCCAGCATTAACTTTAGCTGGGATCATAACATTATGTAAATTTGTGCTCTAATTAAATAAATTTGGGGAAAGTTTAATCTTCTGGACCTACGATCAGGAAGCACAAATAGTGATGAAAATTAATAGAAAAATGAATACCAAGATTTGTGTATAAGCAAAGTGATGAGCTTGAAGAACGATAATGCAGTTAAGGTGAACGATCGGAGAGATTTATGAATACGGCAAAGCTGTTTAGGGCTTGATAACAAGTGGGTGATGGGTAGACAGAAGGGAATGATTTACAGTTGTTTAATGGAGGAATTAACTGATAAACAGTCTGGAGCTGCGTAGTGGCACAGTGGTTAGCACTGCTGATCCTCAGCGCCAGGGACCTGGTTTCAATTCCCTGCTTGGGTCACTGTCTATGTGGAGTTTGCACGTTCTCCCTGTGTCTGCGTGGGTTTCCTCTCGGTGCTCCGGTTTCCCCACTCAGTCCAAAGATGTGAAGATTAGGTGTACTGGCCATGCTAAATTGCCCCTTGTCTCAGGGATACTAGCTAGGGTAAATGCATGGAGTTGTGGGGATAAGATCTGGGTGAAATTGTGGTAGGTGCAGACCCGATGGGTCAAGTGGCCTCCTTCTGCAGTGTAAGATTCTATGATTCTGTCGTGTCACTTTTTTTCCCCATTTTGTGTAGAAGCTGACATCTCTGTTACTGTGCATTATGTTTCAATATTGTGATAAAAGAAGGGCAAACATAAGAACATAAGAAATAGGAGCAGGAGTAGGCCATCTAGCCCTTCGAGCCTGCCCCGCCATTCATTAAGATCATGGCTGATCTGTCGTGGCTCAGTTCCACATTCCCACCCTCTCCCCATAACCTTTAATCCCCTGTCTTATCAAAAACCCATCAACCCGCGTCTTAAAAATATTTAGCGAGGTAGCCTCCACCACTTCAACGGGCAGAGAATTCCAGAGATTCACCACCCTTTGAGTGCAGAAGTTCTTCCTCAACTCCGTTCTAAACCGCCCCCCCCTTTTATCTTGAGGCTGTGCCCCCTAGTCCTACTGTCCTTTCTGAGCGGGAAGAGTCTCTCCACCTCTATCCCATCCATCCCATTCATCATCTTATACGTCTCAATGAGATCTCCCCTCATTCTTCTAAACTCTAACGAGTACAAGCCTAGTTTATTCAGCCTCTCCTCATAGCTCAACCCCCTCAACTCCGGCATCAGCCTAGTAAACCTCCTCTGCACTCCCTCCAAGGCCAAAATATCCTTGCGTAAGTACGGCGCCCAAAACTGCACACAGTACTCCAGCTGCGGCCTCACCAATGCCCTATACAGCCGAGCAAGACCTCCCTACTTTTATATTCAATCCCCCTCGCTATGAAGGCTAGCATCCCATTTGCCTTCCTGACCACCTGCTGCACCTGCAAGCTGGGTTTTTGCGACTCATGCACAAGGACCCCGAGGTCCCTCTGCACCGTCGCCTGCTGCAGTTTTTCGCCACGTAAGTAATAATCCTTCCTACCATTATTCCTACCAAAGTGGACCACCTCGCACTTGCCAACATTAAATTCCATTTGCCAGTTCCTGGCCCATTCACCCAGCCTATCTAGATCCTTCTGCAGACTCTCCACACCCTCAGCACAATTTGCCATTCCACCAATCTTGGTGTCATCAGCAAATTTCGACACCATACACTCGGTTCCCTCCTCCAGATCATCTATATAAATGGTAAATAGCTGAGGCCCCAGCATCGACCCCGGGGCACTCCACTAGTCACCAACCGCCAATCCGAATAGCACCCATTAACCCCCACTCTCTGCCTCCTATTTGACAACCAATCCTCTATCCACGCTAACACCCTACCCCCAACTCCATGTCCCCTGACCTTCTGCAATAACCTCTTGTGAGGTACCTTGTCAAACGCCTTCTGAAAATCAAGGAAGACCACATCCACCGGCTCTCCTTTATCCACCGCCCTAAACACATCCTCATAGAACTCCAGTAAATTTGTCAGACACGACTTCCCTTTAACGAAACCGTGCTGCGTCTGCTCTATCAAGCAATTCCCCTCAAGATGCCTCGCTAGTTCCTCCTTCATGACAGATTCTAACATTTTACCTACAACAGACGTTAAACTAACTGGCCTATAATTCCCTCAGCAGAGACCAACTGAAAGCTGCAATTAGGGAGGCACAATTAAAATTACCCAGTAAAGTGAAGTGAACTGATCCAGTTGTTGGTAGAGCATTTGGATATCACCTGTATAGAACAGGTAGAGGAAGAACACAACCAAGACTCTGAATCACCTCCCCAGCCAAATTAAAGCTAGCCAAATTCAGAATGCAGCTAGAATTTCAGGAGAGGCAAAGAGAAAGAGAATTTCAACTGTAAATGGAGCTAGCAGTTCAAAGGGATACCAGACAGCTGGAAACTACAAAGGAAAATCTCTCCCTACCCGATAGCGCCCTTTATCTCCCTGCATACCCTAGATTCATTTTGACACCCTCAAGTATAGGGAGGCGGGACTACACTGGTAGTCCACAGACACAGGATATCATGATGGGGACCCAGGGTTGAATCCCACCATAGCAGATAGTGGAATTTGATTTTTTTTTTAATATAAGTCCAATGGTGATCGTGAAACAATTATAGAAGCCCATCTGGTTTTCTTCCGATTTGCCACCCTCACCTGCTCTGGCCTACACGTGACTCCAGAGTCATAGCAATGTGGTTGACTCTTAACTGCCCTCTGAAATGGCCCAGCAAGCCACTCAGTTGTATCTCACCACTACAAAGAAAATAAAAAGGAATGAAACCGGATGGACCACATGGCACTAGGCACTGGAAATGATAACAGCAAGCCAAACCCTGGTGATCCTTCAAAATCCCCCTTGTAAACATCAGGGGACTTGTGCTAAAATTGGGAGAGCTGTTTCACAGACAAGCAACTGTGTGACATAGTTATACTCTCAGAATTGTACCTTACAGATAATGTCCCAGACACTACCATTCCTGGGTACCTCCAGACCCAGCAGAGGTGACAGTACAGTGGTATACAGTTGGGAGTTCCTTTGGGAATCTTCAGCACTGACTCTGGACCCATGATATTTCTTGGTACCAGGTGAAACACAGACAAGAAAACTTTTTGCTGATTACCACGTATCATTCAGCCTCAGCTGATGATCAGTACTCCTCCATGTTGAACACCATGTGGAGCATGCAATGAGAGTGGCAAGGGCACAGAATGTGCTCTGGCAGGGAGATTTCAATGCCTGACCATGACAGAGCTGGCTGGCCCGTCCTAACGGACACAGCTGCTAGACTGGGACTATGACAGATGGTGAGGGAACCAACAAAAGGGATAAACGTATTTGACCTCATTCTCACTAACCTGCCTGTCACACCTGCCACTGCACAGTATTTGGGTGGGACCTTCCAGCCACGCTCGCCTCATGGCCAGAAAATCTTGCCCAAGGTCAACGAACTTTTGCATTGTCGTGTATCACCCGCTACAATTCCCATGGTGGGCTGAACGGTAAAATTCCACCCCTTGTCTTAGAGTCCTTTTCAAAGTCTCATCTTCACACTGAGGGGGGGTAGCATGGGGACACAGTGGTGAACACTGCTGCCTCACAGCTCCAGGGACCTGGGTTCAATTTCTGGCTTGGGTCGCTGTCTGTTCAGAGTTTGCACATTCTCCCTGTGTCTGTGTGGGTTTCCTCCAGGTGCTCCAGTGTCCTCCAGCAGTCCAAAAGACAAATTAATCAACATTAGGCTGCTGGAAATGATTCCACTACTGAACGGTGTCCACTTGCAAATGTCCACTATAGCCAGAGGAACTATTAATTTGCAGTTTGATTTCATAAAGCCTGTAAAGTAAGGGAAGAAGAAATACAGCTTTACGGTGCCTTTGATTTCAAAGTCTGAAAGTCTTGTTGGATTCAGTGTAACTTTACACACAAAAACAGAGATTTGTTTAAATCTTTTAGTACCATTAGTTCAAAACGCTTGCATAAGTTGCAGCGTTTCCTCTGCATTTGAATGTTTTCACTTTTTTGTTTTATCTACTTTGACAAAATATTGAATTGATTTACTATGTCGATTTGTGTTTCATAGTTCATTTTATAACAGTTCTTGCATCTCGAGGGCGATTATTAACACATGAATATGCTACTTCTGAATACACAATTTCTACAAATTAAAATCAAAATGAAGGAAAAAACCATTAATTTCCATCTAAATATATTTGCTGAGTGACATCTGAACTTGCATTTATAATGTAGAAAGATTAGGTCATTGCTACATATAAATGAGGATAAATTTTCTGACATGAAGATTTAATGGAGCAGCCTGAACAGCTAATCGAGTGATAAATATCCTCAGTTAAATGTTGGATGTACAGATATCAACTCAGCAAGAAGTGAAAGGTGATTGGAAGCTGATGAGTAATAGCTCTCCAAAAAAGGACCTTTTGCATTTTAATTAGGCACAGTTATGAGGATACGTTGGTAACCCATTAAAGGGTAGTTGAAAGTAATGTGTCTTATCCTTTTATAAAATTTTACGTCATCCATTCATTAAAATTAAATTTCACAAAATGGTGTTTTGCAGTAAAAAATCACAGCTGTTGATAATTATTTTCTCGACATAAAATTAATGAAAGTATCCCACGCTTCTGTTAACTTCATAGAGGGGGGCTTTTTTTTGTTCTGTATAATACACTTGAAATAGGTTAAAATACATTTTAATTAGCTTGGTTTATGAGGTGCTGAAGAGATCAATATTTTTGCAAATGTATTAAGATTTCCTCATTTCAAAATACTTCAAAATATTATTAAGAAATATTACTTGGAGCTGCAGGAATCACAGTGCAAAAAAGAAAATCAATCGTTTATCCTCATGTCTGTTGACTCTCTTTGGGAATTGACTTGAGACCAGGTACATCTGCTGTTGCTACCAAAAGAGAAGCAGCTTGCTGGTGTGTGGTGTTTCATCTGCTTGCAAAATTCTCTGACTGAATTTGTTTGATAACTTTGGAGTGCTGGGGGACTTTGCATCCACGATTGGGAAGGTTCTTGATCAGCAATCCTGTGAAAACAGTTTAAGGATTGCCCATCAAGTCATGTACGTTCCGCTGTATTCAGACACAAGACCAAATGGTATCCAACAAGCAGCCAGCGAGTTGCAGTCTACTGATAATTTGGAGTTTTTCTTCAGAAAATTGTGCCGCAATTATAGTGTAGCAATGTAAATAGCAAATATAGTACTTTCAAAAGAGTTGCCCAATAATTTGAATTGCAAGTAATCCGTACTACAATTTTCCTCACAGTAATGGACTGACATTCAAGCTGGTAATACTTGGGTGCTTTGAATATGTTCGTACCGTCCAGAACATTCACCACTTCAGTATATCATAAACTTGTCATAAGCTAATTTAGTTATTTCAAGATATTTCTTCCCTGTGTTCATCTTTGAACTACTGAGATCCTTGTGCAACATACCATTAGTTAAAACAAAAAGGATTTAATTGTGTCGGACAATATCTGTGGAGAGAGAAAAATTGACAATCTTATTCTTAGCTTGTAAAATAATTTGTTGATTGGCACTTAAGTTTTCATTTTCAAATTTATTTTGGATCTTACTAAGTACCCATTACAAATGTTTTATCTTGGTCCTGCTCATATTATTCTTATCAGTAATTTGGGAGTTCAAAACTTGGCTACAAGCATTTCAGAAGGAAACAGTCAATTTGATGACCCTTCATTGGTAGAACATGGTTTGCTGTAAATAGGGAACTAGTGGTAGTGTTTTGTCCTGTACACCAGCTATGGACTGAACCAGACAAATGTGAGGTGATGCGACTTGGAAGGTCTACTGCGAAACAAAATTCTACAGTAAATGGTAGAGCCCTTGGAAATATTAGCATACAGAGGGATCTAGGCATGCAGATCCACAGTTCCCTGAAGGTGGCAACTCAGGTGGACAGAGTGGTCAAGAAGGCATTAGCATGCTGGCTTTCATTAATCGGGGCATTGAGTGTGAGAATTGGAAAATCATGTTGCAGCTGTATAAGACTTTGGTTAGGCTGCATTTGGAGTTTTGTGTACGATTCTGGTCGCCACACTACAGGAAGGATGTTGATGTATTGGAAAGAGTACAGAAGAGATTTACTAGGGTGTTACCTGTTTTGGAGGTTATGACAAGAAGAAAGGTTAAACAAACTTGGATTGTTTTCACTGGACTGTCAGAAGATGACGGGGGACCTGATAGCGGTTTACAAGATTATGACAGGCTTGGATAGAGTGGATAGTCAGAGTCTTTTTCCTGGGGTCAAAGGGTCAATTACTCGGGGACATAGGTTGCAAGTGAGAGGGGGAAATTTTAAAAGAGATGTAAAGGGAAAGTTTTTTTACAGAGGGTTCTGAACACCTGGAACGCACTGCCGGAGGTGATGGTGGAAGCAGATTGTATAAAAACTTCCAACAGGCATCTGGATAGATACATGAATAGGCAAGAAATAGAGGGATATGGACCACGTAGAGGTAAGAAAATATTAGAAAGACATCTGTGTCAGCACAGACTTGGTGGGCTGAAGGGCTTGTTCCTGTGTTATTGTTCTTTATCAATGGGTTTTCTCATGGACTGGACTGAAAATGGTGAAGAAACGTGTAATTCACTGTGAATTTATCAACTTACAAGCCTTGATGGACTGCATACAAATATTTGGTTTTTTGTTCCAATCCAGGGACCTGTTCAGTCATTAGAATCCTATTCCTAATGTGGCCCAAATATTTTTAATTGAGGAGTGAATGATAGTTTTGGCCTATTTTAGTCTTCTGTAAGACATTGTTCTACTACATTACCACAAACTGAAATGTTGGTAGGGAGCCCACCAACCAAGAACTGGCTGCCCCATAGCCATTTTCTGCTGGAAGCAGTGTTAATCGTCTAAGATCGAGACTTCAGTTGCCATCAGGGAATTAGTTCCAGCTTACAGAGCTGCCGGCCAAGCTTTGTCATCCTAGCAGCGCCAGATTCAACCAGTGGCCCCTGAGCAGGATGTGGTTATGGAACCAGATTTCAAGGAACTCTGGGATATCAGTGAGGGGAATGGAGACAGGGTTTGAGATGCTGGTTGGAGATGGTACAGTATTTGGTTTGATTTATTATTGTCACATGTAATTGTATACAGTGAAAACCTTGACCTTGTGTGGGGACTGTGCCTCTGATAGGCACAGGGACCTTACCAAAAAAAGGGTCCCTCTCTCTTGCCTGACACCAGACTCGCAGTAAAAACTGACAGGCTGCCCACCTGGCATAAGCCATCTCCTCATGTGGGTACAACATGGGATGCAGAATGAGGCATTTAAAGTGACCACTAATTGGCCATTTAAGGGCTTAAATAAGTCCAAGGTTAGGCCTGACACCTTCCCTGCCCACTGTAAAATGGGAGACCAGTCAGAGGCAGGTTGGAACATGGAGGGAAGGCCATGAGCTGCATTTTATGACCCAACCCACCTTCAAACATGCCAGAAGGGACTAAAATCCAGTCTAGTTTTTGTGTTTACCCAAAGCACAAATTCAAAATCAATGTGCAACTTCAGAAATTGAATTCTGTCAAGCAGAACTGAAGCTGTTTGTTTTAAAAATGTGTACCTGGTCTGTCTACTGTGTCGATTGATGCCTCAGGAACAATGAGTGGTTTTGATACATTATTTTCTTGTTGTTAAATCTCCAGAGCTAGCTGGCCTAGACCCAAAACGAGCAAAGAATTGAGAGGGGATTGTTGAAAGGGGAATTGTACCAAAACATTGGATGGCGGCAAACTAGATATGCGATAGCTCTTACAGAATGTCAGCATAGGTGACATTGTTTGAGAGAGTAAAAGATTATTACTAGCAGTTGATGAATTGCCAAAAAGGTCATAAACATTAACAATTTTTGCATCTCATGCAAATCCTTTTGAAAGGAATATATCCTTTCAATGAAGCAGAATTCTTTTCTTGACGAGTTCCTCTGAAAATGGGAATGATTTAAATTTTGATAGGATTATATCTGCTAGATGTGCCCTGTGAAAAAATTTGCTTCATTTTGGCTAAGGTTCTGCTCATAGCATCAGGTTAATTTTTCAGTGCAGTTCTAATTTAAAATCCACCTTCCATATTTATTACAGCGTTCTGTTCAAATATTCTTAACAGTGATAATTGGTCATAATTGTCGCCATTTCGCAACACTGCCATGGGTCCTACCTCATCTCTTGTTTTCAAAAATATATTGTGAAAAATAATTAATCAACTTTGTGCAGAGGCAGATTGCACAAGTTTTCTCTCTGAAAATGACTTATGGATGATCCACTTAGTGGTTTGGTTCTGCATTTATAAAATTCATGAGGCTAACTCGTGCCAAACAGAGCAACTACATTCGACTTTGCCTTTAGAAGGGAAAGGAACACTTGCTGTTGTCTTTCTTATTAAATGAAGCTGATATTAGCTGCAAATGAAGACATTTTGTGCTACAGCTGTCCCCCTGTTGCAGTTATTTTGTCAGTTTGGTAGGAGGTTGAAAGGAAGAATTTTAAGTTGGACTTATTTTTATAGTCTCATTATATTATTGCGGTACAGTTAGCAGTGCCATCTGTGATTTTGGCAGCAGAGTTATAATCAAAACATATGCTTCATCTGTGTGAACTAAATAACCTAAATAAGTTTCCTTTAGCTACCCCTTCTCTTCTGCCTTCAGTACTGGCTGCCTTCAGCATCACCCCCAACCCCCTAGCTGTAGACGTACTAGCCTAGATATTGGGAGCAGTGAGAGTGATTCTATCCCCTTAATGGATAGGCCTCATGTGCATTTTGATATTGGGCCTCAGGCTTTACTAACATAGAGCTGATGAACCACAGCATATCCCCAGGTATCCATCAAGGAAAAGGAAAGTAGCTGGCTTGCTATTTTCAGGTCAACCCAATATGACAAAGGCGGCTTCAAACAGCCCGCTTTTGGCCACTTTGAGAAGAACCTTCTCAGATATGGGCCATGGATGCTGATTTTTTTTCTGTGGTTTACTCTGATGCCTAAACCAATATCATGGGAGCGCACTTCCATCTTTCAAGAGTGTGCATTTGCTGCCTGCCATATTGGAGTCTTTGAAAGTTGTTTAGCGTTTGAAAGACAGGAAGTGTGCAGCTGAATTTTTCTAAGCCATTTAGTACTGGGCCCAACAATTCAAATTGATGTTGGAAGATTTCACAATTCCTAATATATGAAAAGTATCTAAAAGGGTGGCTTGTGCAAAGGGAAATGCAGTGATGTGGATAGATGGTTCTAAATGTTTAATAGTTTTAATTTGCTTTTTTTTACAGGATTATACACATGAGTTTAATAAAACCAAAGCAAACTTTATCGCCATCCGAGAACGCGAAGACTTGTTGGGATCAGTTCGGAAAGATATCGAGTAAGTAATTATTTAGCACAGTCATATATAGAACATAGTCATGCTGTTTCTACGTGGAACAGAATAATTTATGGCAAAAGAGGAGACCATTTGGCCCATCTGATCCATGCCAGCTCCTTGTGGAGCTATTCAGTCAGTCCCATTTCCTCCACTCTTATCACTTTAGCACAAGTTTACTTCCTTCAACTGCACATCCATTTTCCTTCTGAATTCATGTGAAATCATGAGTGAAGAGTTCCAGGTCAGTACCATTCATTGCACATAAAGGTTGTTCTTCACGTTCCCGCCTGCAGGCCCTTGCCCAAAATCTTATATCGATGTCCCATAATCCTTGTACGAGTTAATGGGAAGAAGATTTCCTTGCCTACCTTGTCCAAGCCTTTCATAATCTTGTACACCTCTATTCAATCTCTCTTTGATCTCCTTGGTTCCATGGAGATCAATACCAGTTTTTCCAACCAAACATTATAACTAGCCCCTGCTCCCCTCCTCCTCCTCCCCCCCCCCTCCTCCTCTCCTCCTCCTCCTCCTCCTCCTCCTCTCCTCCTCCTCCTCCTCCTCCTCCTCCTCCTCCTCCCCTCCTCCTCCTCCCCTGCCACCCCTCCTCTGTCCCCCCACCCTCACCATTTGGAATCTACGCATCTTAAGTAAGATAAACAGAACTGGATGCAATACTCTAGTTGAAGCCTAACCAGAATTTATTGATGGTTCAGCATAACTTTCCAGTCTTTACTTATTCAAGCCCAGATTTAATATGCTTTGCTAACTACTCTCAATGTGTCCTGCCACCTTTAAGACTGATGCATGTGTGCTTCCAGGTTTTCCTGTTCCTTCACACCCTTTAGAACTGGGCCATTAAGTCTGTATTGCCCCCTTCTATCACTTCAGCTGAAGCGCATTATCTCGCACCTCATCCTTATGTTCATGTTCCACCAGGACCTGCTCTTCATAACACTATAATTTTCTCCAGAATTATGACCGTCCATGATCTCTGGATTCCTCCAATTCTTGCCTGTTGCATGTTCATGATTTTCCTCTCTCCATAAAACTATCTCTTTCACCTATCCTATCCTTATGAAACTTCATTGTGGGATATCAAATTTTGTTTGAGAATGATCCCTGTGAAGCATCTTGGGATGTTTTACTCGGGTAAAGGTGGTATAAAAATGCAGGTTGTTTTTATTTTGATTGCTACACTGTACAGCCTTTTGTTTGTTGATATATTTTTAATTTTAATTAAATTGCATGCACCTTGTTTTGATAGAGTAAAATCCTTCAGCTGTGCAGCAAATATTTAATATGAATTTGGACATATGTAGCTACATACAACATGCCCATTTTGGGATAAGGAGCCCTTAAATTATCTTGACTTTCACTTCTGGTTCCATTTATTTTGTTTCTTTGTCCTTTTTAAAGTGTATAGTGAGCAATGCATATTACAATAACATTTGAATAATGTACAGTTTATACCTTCAGTTGCCAGCAAGAACAATAATTCCTCATTTATAAAGTTCATGAAACAACTTCAAGTAAATCATGTTTTCCTGATAAAATTCATGTAAAAAGTTGTTAGGTTCTTTAAGACTTTCCTCATCAGCGGAAAAAAAGGCATTAAAACATTATACCCTGAAAGTTGAATTTAACAGTGTAAAGTACTTCTGATGTTGATAAATGAAGCAAGTTTTTGACAAAGCACATTTTAAAAATATAAAAGAAATATGTTAACTTTCTATTGACAGTATCCTCTGATCGCCACACATTCCACTTTCTGAGCCTCATAGTCGCTGCGGACCCTTTCTTTCATCGACCCTATGACCTGCAGCCTCCTTTGAAATGTATATTGATCAAAAAAATTAATCTTTTATATATTTCATAATTCTATTTGAAATCCTTTCAGTAAGCATTAAATTCAAACAACATTAAGTGACTTTGACTTTGATAATTCACATCTGTTTCATTTTCAATGCTCAGTTTATTTTTTATTTTGATTTAATGAGTTAAAAATTAATATGTAATTTAGTAAAACAGCACTAATTACCTGTGCTGCAGACAAAACCACTCAAAGTAAATATATTAATTATAAAATCACTGGTGTTTTCAAGTGTCAAAATATCAAGTGACGTAGAACAATAAGCCCAGATGAAAATATTAACTGTGTTGAAATGGTTTCTTTAGCTTACTTAAAATATATTTAAATGCCAGAAAATTAAGTTTGCCTAACGATACAGTAAGAAGTCTCTCAACACCAGGTTAAAGTCCAGAGTCGCAGGCTTTCGGAGCACTGCTCCTTCAGGTGAGTGATGAAGGAGCAGCGCTCACAAAGCTTGTGATTCCAGATAAACCTGTTGGACTTTAATTTGGTGTAGTGAGTCTTCATACTGTGCTCATCTCAGTCCAATGCCAGCTTCTCCACCTCTTGCCTAATGATGTGAAGGGATATTACAGTACTCTATTGGTCAAATTGAGAATTTGAATTGAACTTAATACATCACAATTTAAAAGCTGTGACTAATATTTCTATCTGTGGATGCAAAGTAATATTTTATCACATGCCTTGATCTTTTAATAAAGTTTACATATTTTAACTTTAGATCTTACAAAAGTGGATCAGGAGTTAACAACAGAAGAACAGAACTGTTCTTGAAAGAACATGAGCACCTTCGAAAGTAAGTTAATTTTATTCTGTTTTTCACTGGTTGCTGCAGTTGTGCATTTTGATATGTTATGGTCAAGGTGAAGATTAAAGAAGAACAATATGCGAAGCAAAGCTTTG
The DNA here is from genome assembly GCF_965287045.1 of Carcharhinus amblyrhynchos. NCBI lineage: Eukaryota > Metazoa > Chordata > Chondrichthyes > Carcharhiniformes > Carcharhinidae > Carcharhinus > Carcharhinus amblyrhynchos. The sequence goes on from NC_137346.1 coordinate 16,818,321, forward strand.
AGGAGAATTGCTATTACGATGTGGTCATCTAACCATGGGCTCCAGATGCTATCATAAACTATGAGAAGCTTGAATGCTTTGTGATACCCAAAGTTAATGGGTCGCCTTTTTGTGTGTTACTCATCATGAAACCTAGAGCCAGAATCTTAAGGTTCTGTTAGTGACCATATGAGTGCTTGGATCCTTCGGTAAGTCAGACGCACATGCAAGTGGATTGATGGTTGCCTTTTAAGTGCAATGAGTTGCTAAGCAATTATATATCCTGTATATAAGACCCAATTTGAAAGCAATGATTGGACTATTTGGTGTTTTCTTCAAATGATTTCAGTGTCATCCTGATCTTTCTTCTGATTGTTAAATTTAGAGGATTAAGTGGAGAATCTGTGATTCAGACATTCAGTAACTACAGTGATACTTTACTGTATACCAGTGTCACTTTAAGAATTTTCATAGTTTTATATGCTCTATTATATTCATGGAGACTACATTGATGTCTCTTTATTTGATGCCTTTAATGTATTTTGTAATGAAATTTGACAGTATCTTTTGCAGCTATTAAGTGGGCAGGTTGGATTTCTACTTGATGACATTTAAAAGCTGATATTCAGTGAAAATTTTTCATTTGTCTTTTTGAAATTGCACAGAAATGTGCGGCAACCTCTTCATTAATGAGCACTTTGAGAGGAAGAAAACTGCAATTACTGTACATTAGTTAATAGAATTGCTCCTAAGGGAGGAAACCTTTCAAGAAATTTCAGTTTGGAGCAAAATGATATGACTTTTGGAACTTTGATCATTTTAGACAAACACTTATTATTTAGACTTTTGTCTCTTAGAAAGAAGTTCTGAAACATTAAGTTGTTTTGAATGCAGAAGTGGAATATTATACTTGGTAGAATTGTTTTTCCACAGCTTTGTTGTGTATTCCTGAATTGGGGGAAGATGTGCAGCAGTACAAAGATTTGGGAGCATCTGGTGCAAAATATTTGCAGTAAAGGCAGGTTGGTTGTTTGCCAAGCTCCGTTCAAGCTTACAACCTGCTGTGTGGGTGACTGTTATACCATGGCAAGATATTCTGCAATATCTGAGTGGGTGAAGTTGAACGTTCAGGCGAGCTAGTTGTAGAGGAGACAAGAAGAGTTGCCCATGTTCTCGTTCATGATAAACATGGTGGCGAAAGGTAGCACTAGAAAACCGAGGCAGTGCACAGTTTTCTTAGTGTGAAACATGATAGTAGGATGCTTAGGGGAGGAGAAAATGAGCCCCATCAGTGATGGAGACTGCAGAATTCTCACAACCGTGTGATGATAAGTTTGAAAGATGGCCATGTAATACATGGGAGCACTTATATAATTGCCTTAAGTCTAAAAATCAAATATGTTTCCTAAATCAGCAACAAAATGTGCACCAGTCAATATTTTTTTAAATGTGTAGAATTTAAAAATCTACAGCACAGGAGGCGGCCACTTGGTCCACTTGGCCTGAGCCAGCTTTTTGAAAGAAATATTCAATTTAGTCCTGCACCACAGCTTTTGCTCATAACCCTGCTGATTAGTGTTCCTTTTCCTTTGAAAAGACTTTTCTTTACTCAGGTGTATGATTATTAAGATGTCGCTGATTATTTTTATTCCTTGTTTTCTGAAATTCATTACTTATGAAACACTGTCTCCTGCCAGTGCAGGTTGGCCGGAAGAACAAAGTTTAAAAGTTTATTTATTAGTGTTACAAGTAGGCTTACATTAACACTGCAGTGAAGCTCCTGTGAAAATTCCCTAGTCGCCACACTCCAGCGCCTGTTCAGATAGATTGAGGGAGAATTTAGCATGGCCAACACACCTAACCAGCACGTCTTTCAGACTGTGGGAGGAAACCGGATCACCCGAAGGAAATCCACGCAGACACGAGGAGAATATGTGCGAGTCTGCACGGTGACCCAAGCCGGGAATGGAGCCTGGGCCAGGAAGCAGTGCTGACTACTGTGCTGTGGCCACCAACACACCTCTGCATATGCACACTGATTCGTGTATGCACAGAAAACCAATGACGCTGCATCCCACTATATGATTTATGAGTATATTGCAGGCAGCAGGAGACACAGTGTGATTTATTGCATGTTATGAATATTTGCATATTCTGTGCCAGAGTGATTAAAGGTTTACTTTGCCACGTATGCACAGAAATCAGTCCAGCTCTCAAAGCACCTTGTGTCAAATGCCTTTGTTTCTTTTTCCTCAAGGAAAATTACCAATATGATTGTATATTTAGCACACGGGCAGTGAAGTGCCACACAAACTCAGAGCACTGCTTCACAATCTAATAGTGCCAGAGTTTCTGGAACAATCACTTTTTCCCATTGTCTCCAGCCATGGACAGCTATACAACCCGATATTATCAACTTTATCCTCTTATCACAAGAACAAAGATTAGGCACTGCAGAGTTTACGAAGCAAAATAACTCTGCATTCTGTCTTTGCTTGCTTTTTACTTACCAACTTCTTGTGCTGCATAAGAGGACAGGGAATCTGAGGAAAATTAGAATTCCATTAGGGAATTGTACAAACTTTTGAACCAAGACTAGACAAGTTAAATTTGAATGGCTCTAAGTGCATGAAAAACTGTGAAATCAGGAGTGTGGTGTGTACAGAAGTAGAAATCATTGCTCACAATGACACCACATTGGTACAACTGTGCATGTACCACGTTGGTAGAAAATGCAGCCTTCATAAAATTTGAATGCTTTCCCTTCTGACAACCTGATCATTTGATAGAAATAGTAGTCATGTGCCTTCTGATGTTAGAGCCATATTGCTTTTACAAGAATGTACGTTTTGTTCACAGATTATCATTGGTATGTGAACGAAACAATACAAGGGTATTGCTGGAAAAATACATTTTGTTGAAGATTTTTTGTCTTGCACGCATCAGAACAGTGAAAGAGCACCAGTGACAACCTTATACTTTGTGAGACGAGAGTGCCGATTGATTGGCAAGTGAATTCTGATTGATAGAGGTGTTGCCAGTTGGTGGTGACTGACAAGTCTTGTACCACGCAAAAATACTCCAAGCTTAAGCTGTTAAGTCAGCTGGCTCAGTTAATAAGTTGGCTACTGCCTGAAAAACAGAAATCAAACAAATTAGGCCAGATTGGTCATGTTACGATTCCCTTAGAGACCAATATCTTTTACAAAGAGATTTGACTTCGTAGTGACAAAAATTTCAAGGTTTTACAGCAACATCCTGTAATTCTCACTCTTTCTGTCCCTCTCCCAAGGATTTTTGGCAAAACCAGCGGTACTGTCTGTTTGTTTACAGGTCTTAAACCTGGCACGTGCATTTCAGTAGAATTGACTAGGCTTCCCCCGCCTCCCTGGCCCATAATAATCAGGCCACACAAGCTTATTATCGGGCAGAATGAGTAGCAGGTCACATGTTTGTTTTCAGTGTACTGTTTTACCATGAATTAAGGAGACAGTTTAAACAATCTCAATTTAACATCTGGCAGTCATAGCAGTCTGCTGATTATACACAGTCAGCCTGACCTCAAAGAAAATCAGTTCTAGCTCTTGAGGTTTTGATTTTTTTTTCACTTATAACTATTCATTTATGTCACGTGCAATTGAAATGCAATTAAATCCCATCCCATCGTGCACCCCCCCGCCCGCCCCCAGCTCAAGTGATGTAGTCATCTATTTTGTTATTGTGCTAATTTTTCTTATTCTTTGAGTGTTTTCTAGCTGCTTGTTCCTCTGGCCTTATTACTCTCATTGTTTCTTGGTAAGATTATTCATTTGCAATAGAAATTAAGGTCTTTGTTTCATAATCTGTAACAAATGCTGCACGCTCTTCAAATCAGCAGGGATCATGAACAGTAGCATTTTAGATTTTCAACAATATATAATAAATGTCATCATAGCATCATTAAGCCTCTAACCTGAATAGAACTGTATGACAATAGCAGTAATTAGCTTACCAGGGAGTGTCAGGCTCAAAGCGTTGTGGAAGGGAGGGCACTGGACATTTGAGTCCAATTGGAATCAAGTTTATTTCCTAGTTAACCATCTGAGGAACATGCACAATACTTTTCTGATCCAAACATTCTCTTTCTCTAAATTAATTAAACCTGAAATCAAAAGAGGTAGAATGAATATTTGGAGCAAGGGTGGCACGGTGGTTAGCACTGCTGCCTCACCACACCAGGGACTTGGGTCCGATTTCTGGCTTGGGTCACTCTCCGTGCGGAGTCTGCATGTTCTCCCTGTGTCTGCGTGGGTTCCCTCTGGATGCTCCGGGTTCCTCCCACAGTCCAAAAGACGTGCTGGTTAGGTGCATGACCATGCTAAATTCTCCCTCAGTGTACCCGAACAGGTACCAGTGAGTGGCAACTAGGGGATTTTCGCAGTAACTTCATTGCAGTGTTAATGTAAGCCTACTTGTGACTAATAAAGTTTAAATGAAAATCCTTCCAATAAAAGGGATACATTTTTGAGGTAATTTCTTTGAACTATTTTCAAATGTGTGATAGCTAACCAAATGTCATTATTTTAGCGTCTGTTAAGAATCATATAATGGGCAGTATAAATAAATCTGGCATAATTTGAGGGTGTAAAGTTCCACCTTAAAGGCTATTTGAGTGAGAGTCTTGGCAATGGCAGAAATCTTGCTCGTTAATTGAGATCAAGGAGCCATTAACTTTAATTACTAGTTTACTGGAATGTTTAACTAATTTACTGGAATTCTTTGAGGATATTACAAGCGTGGTAGACAACAGGGAACTGATGGATGTGGTGTACTGGATTTCCAGAAGGCATTCAACAAGTTGCCGCACAAAACACTGCTGCGTAAGATAAAAGCGCAAGGCATTACGGGTAATGTAATAGCATGGATAGAGGATTGGTTAATGCAAAAACCAAAGAGTGGGGATAAATGGGTGTTTTTCTGGTTGGCGATTGGCGACTAGTGCCTCATGGATCAGTGTTGGGACTGCTGTTGTTTGCAATTTATAAAGATGATTTGGAGTTGGGGACCAAGTGTAGCGGAGACTATAGAATTCTCTGGCTTCACGGGGCAAGAGCCAGTTCCTGTGCTACACTTTTCTTCTTTGTTCTATCTTTGTTCTTTGGTATGGCACCTGCTCTGACCAAGACCACAAGAAAGTACAAATGGTTGTGAATGTAGCCCAGTCCATCACTCAAACCAGCCTCCCATCCATTGCCACTGTCAGCACTTCCCACTGCCTCGGAAAAGCAGCTGGCATAATCAAGGACCCCCCAAACATTCTCTCTTCCACTTTTTTCCGACGGGAAAAAGATACAAAAGTCTGAGGTCATGTACCAGTCGACTCAAGAACAGCTTCTTCCCTGCTGCCATTAGACTTTTGAATGGATCTACCTTGCAATGAGTTGATCTTTCTCTACACCTTAGCTATGACTGTAACACTATATTCTCCACACTCTCCTTTCCTTCTCTATGAATGATATGCTTTGTATAGTGCACAAGAAACAATACTTTTCACTGTATACTAATACATGTGACGATAATAAATTGTCAAATCTTCTAACATGCTTTGTGTCTGACACTTCCCAAAAACTAATTATTGCTATTGCGAGTCCAAAAGATCTATATTAAAAGTGTTTTGCCTGTACAAGCTTCTTTAAAATTTTGGTTGTAACTTTAGTACACCTGTTGCTACAATTATATTTGCATTTGTGTTTCAAATACAAGTTTGAAGCCAAAATAGAGTCTCACAATATTGTGAGCCATATAAGCTGACTGGTTTATATTAATCGAATCCCAAGGTTTTTTTTTATCCATTTGCGGGACACAGGTGTCACTTGCTGGCCAGCATTTATTGCCCATCCCTAGTTGCCCTTGAGAAGGTGGTGATGAGCTGCTGTCTTGAATCGCTGCCGTCCACGTGCTGCGGGTTGACACAATGCTGTTAGGGTGGGAATTCCAGGATTTTGACCCAGTGACTGTGAAGGAATGGTGATATATTTCCAAGTCAGGATGGTGAGTGGCTTGGCTGGGAGCTTGCAGGTAGTGGTGTTCTCATGTATCTGCTGCTCTTGTCCTTCTAGATGGAAGTGGTCGTGGGTTTGGAGGGTGCTGTCCAAGGATTTTTGGTGAATTGCTGCAGTGCATCTTGTAGGTAGTGCACACTACTGCTACTGAACATCGGTGGTGGAGAGCATGCATGTTTGTAGATGTGGTGCCAATCAACTGGGCTGCTTTGTCCAGAATGGTGTCAAGCTTCTTGAGTGTTGTTGGAGCTGCACCCATGCCATCAAGTGGGTAATATTCCATCACACTCCTGACTTGTGCCCTGTAGTTGGTAGATAAGCTTTGGGGAATCAAGAGGTGAGCTACTCGCCTCAGTATTCTTATCTTCTGACCCGCTCTTGTAGTCACTGTGTTTATGTGGTGAGTCTAACAGAGTTTCTGGCCAGTGGTAACTCCAAGGATGTTGACAGTGGGAGATTCAGTGATGGTAAGTGAATGCCAAAGGGCAGTGGTTAGAGTGTGTCTTATTGGTGATTGCCTGGCACTTGTGAGGTGTGAATGTTATTTGCCCCTTGCCAGCCTAAGCTTGGATATTGTCCAGATCTTGTTGCATTTGAGCATGGACTGCTTCAGTATCTGAGGAGTCACGAATGGTGCTGAACATTGTGCAATCATTGGCAAACATCCCCACCTCTGATTTTATGGGAGGAGAAGATCATTGATGAAGCAGCTGAAGATTGTTAAACCTGGGACTCCTGCAGAGATGTCCTGGAGCTGGGATGACTGACCCTCCACAACCATCTTCCTATTTACCAGGTATGACTCCAACCAGCGGAGTTTTGCCCTCTGATACCCATTGGTTTCAGTTTGGTTAGGGCTCCTTGATGCGACACTTGGTCAAATGTGGCCTTGATGTCAAGGACTGTCACACTCAGCTCATCTCTGGAATTCAGCTCTTTTGTCCATGTTTGAACCAAAGCTGTAATGGGGTCAGGAGCTGAGTGACCCTGGCAAAACCCAAACTGGGCGTCTCTGAGCAGGTTATTGCTGAGCAGGTGCTGCTTGATAGCACTGTTGATGACCCAGGCAGTAATTGGCTGGGTTGGATTTGTCCTTTTTGTGTGCAGAAAATACCTGGGCAATTTTTCACATTGAAAAGTATCAATTAAAAAGTTATTAATTGGATGCCTCTTAAATTAAATTGATGATAAAGTCATTAGGGTATGGGGTTCCTGGGAGCCATTGCGTTCCTGGATGATTTTAGCACGTTCTTAGAATCTTATCTAAGATTCTGACTGAAAGGTGTTCAGTCATAATCCTACAGCTGGTAGCTTCACATCATTGTCTCCTCAGCCAAGTGCATAGACCAAATGGACATCTACGTGTATGTAGCCAAAAATTGTTTGCTGGAAATATGCAGGTCATTTGCTTTTTGATGCTGGAGTACCAGAATTTACAGTTATTTTAGATGCAATTGCCACAAACATTGATGGCTTCTTAACAAAAAATGTGAACTTCAAAATACCTGTACCAACCATCTGGGGTATTTTCTTGCTGTGTACATAAAGTTAAAAAGGAATATTTTATTGAACTGTGATTACAAACCACCCCAGTGTGTCAAAAGACTTGTTCATTTTTACCTTTGATATAGACCAAACTATATCCACAGCTATAAGCTGGACAACAGCACATTTGTCTGGATTCTATGGAGAATTGCTGCGAGCAATGATTTCCATGTAAATGAAAAATGTTGACATTGTGCTGTGAATGAGGCACCAGGTTCCCTACAGTTAACTTGCCATTGAAAGCCAAGTAGGCATTAATCTATTAACATGGGATGTTTTGAAGATCATGCCTTACTGGGTTATTGGAACCACATGGTGTGCACCAGTAACTGTTGATTCTAATCTTACAACTTGATTTCAAACTTTAGTCACTGAAATAAGTAATTCCTTAAAGGTTTTAGAAAATAACGTTGGTCCTAATCCTGTGACGGTAATGTCAGCAAAACCACCAATGCTCTCCACTTAAAATAACAGCAAATTCTGGAGTAGTGTGGAAATCCAGCAGGTGTTGTCAGCAATTCTGTGCTTCACCAGAAGGTGTGCCATTGAGCCACCACCCACCTCCAGACCAGGGAAACCCTTGAATTAATAAAAACCTCCCATTCTTGTACTGTTACTTTCATTTTCTATACTCTTGGAAAATTTCCCCCCTGTTCAATGAGGTGTAATTGAACTTTTAAACAGCTTACTAACTGTATAATGACTGCTGAACACGCTCACTTGCCATGTAAAGCTAATTTTATATTTGCAGAGTGTCAGATTTCTTTATGATACAAAAAATTCCACATTTTTAAAATCAATACTTTGAAACTTGTTTATGTTGCCATTTTTAGCTTTTATCTAAACCTAATTAAAATATTGAAAATTTAAATTACAAGTGGAGGATATCAGGTGCCTTTTGACATCTTGGTTTACTGTCTATGTGAGTACTCCAATATTCATGCTCGTTTATACGCTTGTTGCTGCATGCCAAGCGACCCCTGGTCTTGGTGCCAGGTTTAAACTGCCTTCAAGAAAGTGGACATCCACACCATGGGAGTCTTTAGATCTCTCTAAACACCTTTGTTCAAAGTCAGCAGCAAGTGCCATTGCTTTGCGTCTGACTGCAAAATCCAACCCATTGTATCCTAATTAGTAAGGCAAGGATCATTTTAACTCCACTTTCCATGTGTCATGTTGGGGTAGCATAGTAGTGGCACAATGGTCAGCATTGCTGCCTCACTGCGCCAGGAACCAGGGTTCGATTCCTGGCTTGGGTCACGGTCTGTGTGGAATCCTCCAGATGCTCAGGTTTGCTCCCACAGTCCGAAAGACATGCTAAATTCTCCCTCTGTAGCTGAACAGGCGCTGGAGTGTGGCGACGGGGATTTTTCATAATAACTTCATTGCAGTGTTAATGTAAGCCTACTTGTGACGCTAGTAAATAAAATTAAAACTTAGATATTGGCAAAAGAGTGTACAGCCCTTTTGCCCAAAAATTTAGTATTGTCATTTGATAGCTGTATTATTCCCAAATAATGAGTGACCAGTTTTTATAACTCAGTTTTAAATTTGAATTAAAACCATGTTTAATCTTTCAATCTAATTGTTTTTCTGTTGCTGCAGTGTAACAGAGACAATTATATTGATTTTGTTTCTATACAAAGGCAAATTAACTTGACCTGGGTGTAGTGGTGGGATATTACCTCAAGGTGGCAGAAGAGAAGTGTTTTGTTTTGAAATAGCAAAAATGTAAAACTGCCATTTACATATGTACATATGTCACAGAGAAACTGTTGAACTTTTCAGAGACCTAGCAATGTCTAGGATTTCATTATATGAGAGAGAACCTTTCAGCTTCAGCAGCGGGCACACTAACTTTCTGGGAGAAAAATGTGTTTTTTTTTTAAGCCCTTTCTTGCATCTTGGTCCCTTGCATAACTTTAAAATAAACGGGTTCAGCAATATTTTAAAACTTCTTAATAAATAGCTTTACAAAAATTTATTGCATCTCTAATTAAAGACACGGAAGATGGTAAGTATGGAAAAGATGGTCTTTCACTTGTCTTCTACACAAAAGTTACTCTCCTTATTTATTGATGTCACAAGTAAGCTTACATTCACATTGTAATGAAGTTACTGTAAAATTCCCCTAGCCGCCACACTCTGGTGCCTGTTTGAGTTCACTGTGGGGAATTTAGCATGGCCAATGCACCTAACCAGCATGTTTTTTGGACTGTGGGAGGGAACCAGTACACCCGAAGGAAGCCCGCGCAGACACGGAGAAAGTGTAGACTCCGCAGGGACAGTGAACCAAGATGGGAATCGAACCTGGGTCCTTGGCGTTGTGAGGCAGCAATGCTAACCACTGTACCACCATGCTGCCCTTACCCCCTTCCCATTTGTGTGTCTTATTTTTTTTCCATCTCCTGTTTTCCCAGTCTCTCTTAATTCTCCACCCTTTTTATTCAAATCACTTTTTCTGGAGAACTCAGAGGGGAAATGTTTGCTCAGTGGCTCAGAGCGCCTATGGGCGCAGCCTAGGCTGCTGAGTATGAGGGTTCAAAAAGGGTTCAAAATCCGGTGGGGTGGGGGGGGGGGGGGGGGGGCGCTGGTGATTACAGAACCAGCTACAACAGCAGGACTGCCTAAGCTCATGATAATAACTTGCATTTATTGCCTCTTCAATGTAGTAAACAGCCCCCCACATAAAACTTTTTGACCCACTTTATGTTGTGGACCTTCCTCCGTTGTTGTTGCTGCCCTACAACTTTAAGCAATGCGCATTCCCCCCTTTAAGTTTACAAAAGAAATACACATTTGTGACAATAATGTTGACCTCTTTCAATTGGCTGGCATAGTGGCACAGTGGTTAGCACTGCCTCGCAGCGCCAGGACCCAGGTTCGATTCCCGGCTTAGGTCACTGCCTGTGTGGAGTTTGCATGTTCGCCCTGTGTCTGCATGGGTTTCGTCTGGGTGCTCCAGTTTCCTCCCACATTCCAAAGACGTGCAGGTTAGGTGGATTCGTCATGCTAAATTGCTCCTTGTGTCAGGGGGATTAGCTAGGATAAATGCATGGGGTTATGGGGATAGGGGCCTTGGTGGGATTGTGGTGCAGATTCAATGTGCTAAGTGGCCTCTTTCTGCACTGTAGGATCCTGTGATTCTATAATTCAACAAGGTTTGGGAGGGGAAAGACAGACTACTGACTTCTGATGCACTCACTCGTGTGGGCTCACTGCCAAAATAGTTGTAGTTTTGTGTCTGCTGCCTCTACAATATCAGCTCAGTTTTCCATTTGTATTTTAGAACCCATTGAATTTAATTCTCGCTAAAGCATGATTTGAAACAGGAGATAAAAGACCTGGTTTGCTTTCCAGCAGCTTATCCTGCTGTCTCTGGCCTTTTGATTTAAATTGGTTGATCTCCAGGCAGCATTTGAATGAGGGTGTCAGTAGGGAGCTCAAGCATAACTGGAGACACTGGAAATAAGGGGGAAAACTCCCCACTGGTTGAAGCCACACCGAATACAAAGGAAAATGGTTGTGGTGTTGGAGGTCAATCATCTCAGTCCCAGGATATCAATGCAGGAATTCCTCAGGATAGTGTCCTACCTCCAACCATGTTTAGCTGCTTCATTGATGGCCTTCCTTCTATCATCAGGTCAGAAATGAGGACGTTTGGTGATGATTATGTAATGTTCAGAACCATTTGCAGTCCCTATCCATGCGCAGCAGGACCTTGGACAGCAATCAGGCTTGGGCTGGCAAGTGGCAAGTAACATTTGTGCCAATAATAACAAGTAATAATAATAATATAAATAATAATAACAAGTGCCAGGCAATGACCACCTCCAACAAGACAGAATCCAGCCAAATCCCCTCTGACATTCAATGACATTACCATTGCCTATTATCATCTTGTCATTGACCAGAAATTGAACCGGACCAGCCACATACATTGTGGCTATAAAAGCAGGTCTGAGGCTGGGCATTCTGCTGTGAGTAACTTGCTGCCTGATTCCTCAAAGCCTGCCGACCATCTACATGGCTCCAATCAGGAATGTAATGGAATAACCTTCACTTGCCTGGATGGGTACAGCTCCAACAACACCCAAGAAGTTTGATACCAACCAGGACAAAGAAGCTGCTTGATTGGTACCCCTTCAATATTCACTATCTCCACCACCACACAATGACAGCATTGTGTGCCACCTACAAAATGCACTGCAGCAACTCACGAAGGCTTCTTTGATAGCATCTTTCAAACCCATGACCTCTATCACCTAGAAGGACGAGGGTAGCTGACACATGGGAAGAGCATCATCTGGAAGTTCCCCTCTAAGCCACAAAACCATCCTGCTGTTCCTTTCCTGTCATTGGGTCAAAATCCTGGAATTACCCTCACAGCATTGTGTAACGACTGTAGGTACAGATGCTGATGAAGAGCTTTCTCCAAGAGACAAATTTTGAGTGAAATCCTTCATTCCTATAATCGATGTCCTTGAAGCAAACTTGAGAAGAGCAATAGTCTACAATTATGCTGCAAACAAATTTTCATTTCTAGCTGATTTAGAAGCTTCAGAGACAGAGCTGCGTGAAGCAGTAGAAACTTTGATGAAAGAGAGTATCCAAACGATGTTGATATTAACCTTACGGGGGAACTGAAGCACTTCCATGCTTTTGTCAAGCAGAATTATCCAGGAAAAGAACAAATTTGTCACAAAGACCTGTATCAAATCATCTTCCAATACAAGATTCATTTAGTTTTCCCTAATATGGAAGCAATATTACAACTATTCATACGTCTAATGGTAACAAATTGTTCAGGAGAAAGGTCATTTTCACAGCTAAAGAGAATCAAAAATGAACTGAGAGCAACCATGTCTCAAGACAAACTGCCTGCACTTAGCATCGTATGCATAGAAAGTGGTAACCTGTGTAGCATACTATTTGAGGACCTAATTCATGATTTTGCTTTTGAGAAATCAAGAAAGAAAATGTTTTAAATTGTATCTGATACCAGTTTTCTGATTTTTGCAAACAATTTCATTATTACTTACATCAATAAAAGTGATCATGATTACTTGTCAGCATTTTGTGTGTATATATTTATATATATATAAATATATATATATATATCTTAAAATTATTTTAAAAATTACATTTAAATATTGTTTCTGGGGTACTCTCTTATCATCTGAGAGAGATCAAGCCAGCCAAATGATAAATATGTAATCAGTAAATGCATTCATTTGAAAATAATTTGTATTTTTCACTTTAAATACCTTGCTATTAAATAATTAAAAGACATAATTATGTTTTCAATTTTTTTGTGGCGACCCAAGGTCCTGTTCTGGTACGCGCTTTTGTGAGACCTTTTGGTGTAACTTTTTAACAAGCTTTATATAGCTTAGGGCCTCACCCAGTCTAAATCCAGCACTGTACCTACTCCACATAGATTGTAGCAGTTCAAGAAGGCGGCTCATCACCATCCTCACAAGCGCAATTGGGGATGGACAACAAATGTTAGCCTAGCCATTGGTGCCAGCATACTGTGAAAGAGAGTGGGGAAAAAAAACAGTAATCACACACAAAACCAAAGATTTCTGCTCGGAATAAATATCAGAAGTATGACATGAGTAGTATTTGAAATTCTCAGAAGCACTGAAATACACATTTTGCTCTTGATTGCTAAAAGAAGTACAGAGACAAAGGTGAATTTAAATCGAGAACAATTAACTTTCAGACTTCCCTCACTGAAATTTGTAATGCTGAATCATGGACAATTGGCATAAAATTGATGCAGGTTAACGTGCTGTTGATCTTTCCTTCATGGACAATCTAGTTTTTTTTCCCCCCCTTTTCTTGCCATTGACACCAACATTTAACTTTAAACAAATACTTCCCCAAACAGTACTTGATTAACAATAATTGAACAATACCCATTTTGTAAGAAATGTCAATGCCTTTATTTAAAATATGTGACAATTGTATGACAATTCTTTTTGCTCGCAATTGTGGAATAAAGCATTATTTCTTTGATAAATTTGCAGGTATGAGCATGCAGAGACCTGCCCTTAATCAGCGAGTGTTAAATGGAAGCTAGTAGTATAACTGAACAACAGCTAGTCATAAAGATACAAGTTCAAGAAAGGATGATAGCTGACTTGCAGCCCACAAGGTGCTCTGTCTAGTCCCATCTGATGAACGCAGCTATGTAATAAGTTTCGATTGTATTGGATTTTTTAATTCATTCATGGGGTGTGGGTGTCGATGGCTGGGCCAGCATTTATTGCCCATCCCTAAGAGTATTTAAGAGTCAAGCATATTGACATGGATCTGGAGTTGCATGCAGGTCAGACCAAGTAAGGATGACAGATTTCCTTCCCTAAAGGACATTATTGAACCAGATGGGTTTTTAGACCAATTGACTATGGACTCATGGTCACCATTAGACTTCTAAACTCTTTGCAAACTACGGGTATTAATCATGCCTTTTATTTTGCTCTCTGTTAAAGCCAAAAGAAGCAGACCGTTGGCTTTAATGTGAAAGTTTTACTCAAAATTTTCAAATTTCTTTGTTTAGGTAGTTTTGAAATTATTTGGAAAAACAGTGGAAGTACCGCTCTAGGCTGAAGCTTGGATTAAACACTTGATCCTGCATATTGTCATTGCATGTACTTAGATTGTAACTTTCTGAAAATAACAGACGTGTGTAGTTAATAATTCTTTTCGGTGATGATTGTGGCAAATAAGTTAGCTCTGACCTCAAGCTTTAGAAAGAGGCTGAAGCCACTAGTCCAACAACAGTGCAGAGGGTACTCAAAAAAGGCAAGGAAGATAATTTGTTGTCATTTAAAACATTTTTACTTTAAGATGATTTGAAGGGGAAACTAGCAGATAGGATGTTTGAGTTTCAGGTTTGCAAGATTTTCTGAATGAGTTGGAATATTTGGAGCTATGGTTCACATTTTTAATTTCTGTTAATTATAAAGTATAATAAAGGATATTATCTTTTAATAATCAAAAATAATCCTGGGGAGGTAATGGCCTAGTTGTATTATCGCGAGCCTATTAACCCAGAAACTCAACTAATGTCCTGGGGACCCAGGTTCGAATCCCACCATGACAGATAAAAGGTTGTGAATGTAGCCCAATCCATCACGCAAACCAGCCTCTCCTCCATTGACTCTGTCTACACTTGCCGCTGCCTTGGCAAAGCAGCCAGCATAATTAAGGACCCCACGCACCCCGGACACACACTCTTCCACCTTCTTCCTTCAGGAAAAAGATACAAAAGTCTGAGGTCGCGTACCAACCAACTCGAGAACAGCTTCTTCCCTGCTGCTGTCAGACTTTTGAATGGACTTAACCTTGCATTAAGATGATCGTTCTCTACACCATAGCTATGACTGTAACACGACATTCTGCACTCTCTCGTTTCCTTCTCTATGAATGGTATGTTTTGTCTTTATAGCACACAAGAAACAATACTTCTCACTGTTTAGTATGTTAACGCGTGACAATAAATCAAATCAAATTTAATGTCCTTTGAGAAAGAAATCTGCTGTCCTGACCTGGTCTGGCCTACATGTGACTCCAGAGCTACAGTAACACAGTTGACTCTTAACTTCTCTTGGGCAACTAGGGATGGGCAATAAATGCCTACCAGCCAGCGATGCCCATGTCCCATGAATGAATATATAAAAACTACAGCTTTTTTCAAATTATAGATAATTCAGTGGATTTCTCTTCCATACAACTTTTTAAAATAAAAATTGGAAAGTAGATGTAGAATTATTTAAGTTTAGTGTAGCTTTCCTTGTTGGCACTTGAACGCCTGTGCGTAATTTTAGTTTCTTGAAAAAAGACTCATAATTTAAGAGGGGAAGACAAAGCACTTTCTGGTGCTGGATTAAGTCTAAATGTTATTATTTAAAAGGCACATAGCAATATTGCTGAAATAACTTTTACGGTTCATTGAACTCCATATAATGCAGTTTATTTCAATTTTCAAAATGCTTATAATAATGTTCCACATGAAACACTTCTAATTATGCAAAAAGCCATTCAAATCCTTGAAGGTTGGACTGAATTAGAAACAGGTTTCTAATGTGTGTGGCATATGTGCGCGCCTGCATGTGTGTATGAGTGGGAAGGGTGCTGAGGAAGGTTGGATGCAGACCTAGAAAAATGAATCCTCCAATCCCTATTATTGCTAATTAAAACAACCAGTCAGATTCACCAAATACTCTTAACATAAGGACAGCAACTATTTTTAAAAAATGCAATAAAAGGATGTGTCTTTTCTTATAATTTGGGCAGAAACATAACAAATGAAAGTGGCACTGACCAGGGATTTGTGTGTTTTTGAGAACAACAAAAGCTGGTAGTAGTGAGCACACTACTCTTAATGGCCAAGCAATGTAACAAAGTAATTTAAGCAGGACAATGGAATGCTTGGCTGAACAGCAAAGCAGTAAAATATAAGTACAGAGAAGAAATATTAAGAATACCATGCGCATTTTTGTCATTATTCCACAAAAACAGTTTACATACTTTAGAAGGGTGCAGAGAAGAGCAACAAGATTGACACAAATACAAAGAGCTATTAGAAAAGACAAGCAATTTAAATATTCCAGAGTGCAGAATATATCCTACATATTAAAGGTTCTTTAAGTTAAACTCACTGATCTTGGGAAAAATAAATAGAAATTAATGCAAAAATAAACGTAGATGCAACATCAAGTGTCTGACCGCAGCTGTCTCATGAGGAGAGTTAAACATTCAAAAGCTTGGAAGCTGTTCAAGTTACAGTTGCTTTGTGGTTCGGTGGAGCTTGATAGAAGTCGCAAGGTTGGCCCCACAGATCTAGGGAAGTCACCTTAAAAGGGCAATCTAAATAAACTCTCCATCTCCCCAAAACATGAAGGAGCCCCCCTAGCATTGAGGCATCTCCCTCACCTCTCTCACATGCATCAGTGTGTGCTCCAGATTCATGTCCCTCACCACCTTGGTGGCACGTATACCTGCATGCCGCCAGGGTGGTTTTCATTTATGGAAACTGGCAGCGACATCACTCCAACTGGGTTGGCTGATATGTTGAGGGCAGAAGAAGCAGTGTTAGGCCTGCTAATGATATTAAAATATAATGTATACTAACTCGACTCACACCCTTCCTAGGCACGAACCTGATTGTGTCATCAGAGAGGGGCTGGGAAGGTCACATTCGGGACTGTCATGAGTGCAAATCCAGTTTTTCACCTCTCACGAGATGTGGCAGCCAGAACAGGATCTGTGCCCACAGCTAGCGTGGCCGTTAACTCACGGCCGTTATGGAGCGATGATCTGCAGTGATTTAGCTGCATAGCCTTTTCTCAGCATTAACTTTCTTTATGCTTATCTCTTTGAAGAGAAATGATCTGACGCTGAAAAATATTTTTTAAGTTTATTTATTAGTATCACAAGTAGGCTTACATTAACACACCAATGAAGTTACTGTAAAAATCCCCTAGTCGTCACGCCCTGGCACCTGTTCGGGTACATGGAGGGAGAATTTAGCAGTGCTAAGGCACCTAACTAGGACGTCTTTGGACTGTGGGAGGAAACTGGAGCACTTGGAGGAAACCTATGCAGACACAAGGAAAACACGAAGACTCCGCACAGACGGTAACCCAAGCCGGGAATCGAACCCCGGTCCCAGGTGCCGTGAGTCAGCAGTGCTCACCACTGTGCCGCCCTATTGGGCTTAAAATAATTACATTTTTATGTTTAAAAAAACCTTCAGAGAAGCCCCATCGGACTTCCCGTCACTGATGAAGGAAGCAGACAGGTGCATGTCATTTTTTTTCCAATTGAATAAGTAGGCTTATCCACAGAATCCTTTTGTTGTTGTGATACTTCAGGGAGTGTTACATCATCAAAACACTAGGCTCTGCTGCTGTACAATAACACACCAAAGAATTGCTAAAATACTTTAAATTGGATAATCAGAGCCTTTCTTGCTAAGATTTATGGAAAAGATGTAACCTGCGTCCTTCTGCTTCATAATGGGAGCCAGTTACATCTCTGCACACTCAAAATTCAAAAAAATTTTTTCTTGGAGACCCTTTAAAGCAAAGCACAACTTTCCATACATGTTTATTTAAACTTTAAATTGCTGTCACCTGGATGGATGGTTTTGCAGTGTTTATGTTTTTAGCCTGGTCTTTCTGCTGCAAAAGGAGAATAATTTGCATTATACAGCACTTTTTATTGCGCTAAATTGTCCCAAGACACTTCTCAGGGTGTTACCAAACGCTGTTTGGCACCAAGCCAAATAGAGAGATCTTAGACAGATGACCAAAACTTTGCTCAAAAAGATAAGTTTAAAGAAGGAAAAATGGCCAGAGAGTTTCAGGAAGATAATTCCAGAGCTAGGGACCTTGTCTGTTGAAGGTAAGACTACCAGTGATGGAGTGATTAAAATTAACGTTGTTCAAGAGTTAGAAGTGCGCACATATCTTGGAGGACTGGAAATGACAACAGAGATGGAGCCAAGACCATGGAAGGAATTGGAAACCAGGAAGAAGCAAGGATTTTGCTGCCACGATTGGTACTTTTGTGCAATAGTAAAAGTTTTTGCTTATTCTTGTTAAATCAGTAAAGGATAAATGGATCCCTGAACACTTGCCTATGCTATCTTTTTCAGTGAAGCTCCTGCGATGGCTTCTCTTTCTGCCACCATTATCTGTGGAATCCCCAAAGAGGATGGCTTTCTCCCTTCTGTTTCTCATCTACATTCTGCTTCTCAGTGACTTCAGCAGAAGGCAGATCAAGTTCCACATGTATGCTGATGACATTCAGCCCTTGTGCAGCACCACCTTTTTCAACCCATCCGTCTATATTGTCAGCCTCTTGGTTTGATATCAATCTTAGATGAGCTGAAATTTCTCCCATTAAAAATTCTTATTGTCCACAGCCCCCACCATAACGTCCCTTCTCTAGCACCGAGTTCATTCCCTCGCCATTGTCCTGAGCTAAGCATCCAATCCGTATCTTCTCTACCACATTCCAATGTAATATTTCCAGTCTGTACCACTGTCTCAGCTATTTGCTGCTGAGACACTCATCCATGCTTTTGGTATTCCCCAACACAACTATTATAATATTCACTTGGTTGGCCTCCCATCTTCCATCCTTCATGAATTCATCCAAAACTCTGCATCCAAACTTGCACCAAGTCCCATTTACCCATCACGCCCTCTGCTACACTTGCTTCAGGCCCACCAATACTTCACATTTAAAGTCCTCGTGTTCATGTTCAAATCTGTCTATGGTTTCTGGTTCTGAATCTTTCGAGAACTGCATTACCCCTACTCGGGATGTTTGTGCGTCTCCCACTTCTTTCGGTTCATCATTGGCAATTATACCTTGATCAATCTTCATGGCAGAAAGCTTCTAGCCTCAGTATGCTGTTTTTTGTACAGTTATGTTTATGACTGAGTGGTTATCATTGAATTTTAGTTGTCTAATTCAGAACTGCTTGGATGTTTCTGTGCCTCAGTTTTTGAAATCCTTGAGAGTAGATTGGAACCTAGAGGGAGAGAAATGTTTGGTTAGTTGGCTCCTATTCTACAGAAAAGTACTGTTGCAAATAGACTGGATAACTATTAAAAAAGCTTCGCAAAAAGCCTACAGACACTATTTTCATTTGAGAAGTTAGCTGGTAAATAGTAAATGTTGCCAATATCAATGTTACAGATTTTTGTCCACTTATTCAATATGTTTGCTTTTCTCTTTTTGAAAAAAAAACTAAAACAGACCCCTGTTGATTGTAGAATCATAGAATTCTACAGCGCAGAAGGAAGCTCATCGAGTCTGCACCAACCACAATCCCACCCAAGCCCTATTCCCCTAACCCCACACATTTACCTTAGCTAGTCCCCCTGATATTAAGGGGCAATTTAGCAAGGCCAATCCACGTAACCCGCACATCTTTAGACTGTGGGAAGAAAGCAGAGCACCCGGAGGAAACCCATGCAGACACAGGGAGAATGTGCAGACTCCACACAGATAGTGACCCCAGCCGGGAATCGAACCCAGATCCCTGGCACTATGAGGCAGCAGTGCTCACCACTGTCACTGTGCATTGCGACTTTCCAGAGATTTAAGACAGTTCTGGTGGAGGTCCAGCAGTGGCCAAAAACCATTTCGAAGAACGATTTTCTGTTTATCTCTGGCAACGTTTCCAAAACGTGCATAGATATTAGGGTCAGGAAAGATATTCTTAGTAATTTCATTGTTATTTGATGGATTACAAGTGCTATCCATTACTTATAGTCTACCCCATAAAGATTGTGTTCAGGCACAGAGGATCTAAATTGAACAGTGTACTTGAGTTGGTCAAGCTTTCAAGGTAGATTATAACCATCACGGAGTTTGTGTACATGAACTTAAAACTTTCTTTGGTGTACGTTTTCCTGAAATTTCCTTGTACACAATGTATATTAGACATGTTTTCATTATCTATAAGCTTTTTGAAGTTACATTGAGAACAATGGCCAATGTGTGTGTTTCGCAGAAATCAACTTTAAATGAGTAAATATCTTTCGATATTTTACCTGTTGGTAAATAATTTCATATGATATATGCCCTCTTTCGATCTGCAAAACCCATGCCAGCAAATGAAAACAAACCAAGACAAACTAATCTTTTATTGGTCTTGCAGTCTGAAACTGTGATAGTAATATAGGGCAGTGCTGTGAATGATTTTTCCGATCTTTGTTTGTTAAGTGGAGTTGGCATGTGGAAATAAATTATTCATATCTATCTTGTGATAACATTCATCATCAGAATGTTTTTAGCATTCTGATAAATCAGATGGGAGTAATGGAGCATCAACTGACTGAGGATATTGCTGCGGTAAACTCTTGTTGGCTCAGCAGCTGTGTTCTGACAGCAAAGCCAGTGGGCCTTAACCACTTAGATTGACACATCTTAAGTAGGTTTATAATATTTATCCTGTACCTCGAATGGGCTAGTTGTTTCATTTCTGTCATTCTGCCTCTGCAGTCTTGAAATAGTGGTGTCTTTTATACTCAGTTCATGGTCAGCTGCTTTTCACTGGTTCCTTGCACAAGCAGTTATTTTTGTGTGTGGTAAGGTATCGAGCGTTGAGAATTTATTTGGACAGGTTATCGTAGTGGAACCTGATCCATGTTATCATGCTTAGAGGACCTGGTGCCCTCCCATATGAATTACAAAACGTTAGCGTACAGCAACTAATTAGGATGCAAATTGAATGTTGGACTTTATTGCAAGGGAGTATAAAAGTAGGAAGGTTTGTTGCATCTATACAAGGCATTGGCGAGACCATATCGAGAGTTTTACACAGTAAGTAGTCTCACAACACCAGGTTAAAGGTTTACTTGGTAGCACAAGCTTTTAGAGCTTCACAAGCTTTTGCACCTTCATCGGATGATTGCAGGATTTGTTTCACAAACTCAATTACAAGATGTCACAGGTAATCAAGTCTTTACAAGTGCAGACAATGTGAGTGGAGAGAGGGTTAAGCGCAGGTTAAGAGGTCTGAATTATCTCAAGCTAGGACAGTTAGTGAGATTTTGCAAGCCCAGGCAAGTCATGGGGGTTACAGATAGTGTGACCTGGGCTTGCAAAATCTCACTGTCCTGGCTGGAGACAATTCACACCCTTAACCTGTGCTTAATCCTCTCTCCACTCGCATTGTCTGCACCTGTAAAGATTTGGTTACCTGTTAAGACTTGCATTGCAACTATTATCTTAAAATTGAGTTTGTGTCTATTTATGCCCTGTTTGTGAAACAAATCCTACACTCACCTGATGAAGGGACAACGCTCCAAAAGCTTGTGCTACCAAATAAGCCTGTTGGACTTTAACCTGGTGTTGTGAGACTGCTTACTGTGCCTATCCCAGTCCAACCCCGGCGACTCCACATCAAGAGTATTGCATGTACTTCTGGTCATCTTATTTAAGGAGGGATATATTTACACAGGAGGTAGTCCAAAAAAGGTTCACTGGATTAAACTGTAGGGTGAAGTAATTGTCTCATGAGGGAAAGTTGAGAAGGTTGGAGTTGAGAAGAATTGGGGATAATCTTCCTGAAACATTCTGAGGGGGCTTGGCAGGGCAGATGCTGAGAATGTTTCGAGAACAGTGGGCACAGCATCATCCGTTAGATGTGGAGGAATTTATTTCTCGAGAGTATTTAATCTTTGGAACTATCTGCCCCAGAGAGCAATGGAGGCTGGGTCATTGAAGATGACGAAAGCTGAGTTGGACAGATTTTTGGTCTACACAGGAGT
Source organism: Carcharhinus amblyrhynchos (assembly GCF_965287045.1). Classification (NCBI taxonomy): domain Eukaryota; kingdom Metazoa; phylum Chordata; class Chondrichthyes; order Carcharhiniformes; family Carcharhinidae; genus Carcharhinus; species Carcharhinus amblyrhynchos. Next base: position 16,840,192 of record NC_137346.1, read on the forward strand.
CAGATTATCAAATGGGTAAGCAGGCAAGGAAGTGAAGTTGAGGTGACAGTCGGATTAGCCATGAGCTTATTGAATCGTGGACCTCAAGGGGCCGAATGTTGCAACGCATTTCTTTTGTTCTTGTGTTTTTATGCAACACGTTCCAAGTGATGTCATTGTGTAGCATTCAGGAGTGGATGATTTGTTCAGTATACGTTGGCTGATGTCAGCCAAGAGACCAACAATCAATTGTATTTCTTTCATTTAACACAGCTTCTTGCAACAGGACAATTCTTAAATTCTATCAAATTGTTGCTTCTTGCAGTTCACGTTGTGTATTAAATTAATCTTGAACAGTTTTGATAGTATGGGCTTGATCTGCTCTAAATGCATTCGGACCAAGTTTCAGATCGAGTTCAAAGAAAATTGAACTTTCATGTTGCAACTGTACACAACTCTGGTGCGGCCGCACTTGGAGTACTGTGGGCAGTTCTGGTCCCCACATTACAGGAAGGATGTGGAGGCTTTGGAGAGGGTGCAGAGGAGGTTTACCAGGATGTTGCCTGGTATGGAGGGGAGGTCCTATGAGGAGAGACTGAGGGATTTGGGGTTGTTTTCGCTAGAAAGAAGGCACCTAAGAGGGGATCTTATTGAAACATATAAGATGATTAGACGTTTAGATAGGGTGGATAGTGATAGCCTTTTTCCTCAGGTGGAGAAAGCTAGCACGAGGGGGCATGGCTTTAAATTAAGGGGGGGGGGTAGTTATAGGACGGATGTCAGGGGTAGGTTCTTTACCCAGAGGGTGGTGAGGGATTGGAATGCCCTGCCTGCTGCAGTTGTAAATGCGCCTAGTTTGGGGGCGTTTAAGAGATCCGTGGATAGGTTTATGGACGAAAAGGGATTGGTTTAGGTTAGTGGGTCATTGTTTTTTTTTAACTGGTCGGCGCAACATCGTGGGCCGAAGGGCCTGTTCTGCGCTGTAATGTTCTATGTTCTATGTTCTAAAGTTTAGATGAGTAAATTTAAACTTTACAAATGATCTTGTGCCTTTGGTGTATTTAACTTGCTGGCCTGGCTGCTTTAACAGTTGCTTGTCATGAAGCTTGAATCATTGAACAGTTTGTATTGTGGTCAGTCCTTTTTCAAAATACAATTCATTTGGGGGTGATTTTGCCATAACTTATCCGGTGGGGACTCGATCAGATCTGCATCATTATAACTAGCACTGAAGTCAATGTAAAATAAAAATGGGCAATAAACTTCGTCACATCCTTTTCCCATAAGGTGGGTTCGGTTAAAATTGCCCCTTTATCTTTTTTCTACAGTTTGTTTCAACTGAATACTAATAGTATTCTAAAGGGAGTAGGCCTAGACAATTTTCCGATCTTGACAGTGCAATTTACTGGAGTCACACTGAGGTTGAGTGATGAAGACTTAAACCAGAGCTCCCTATGTCAGTAGCACTCATCGTTTAAGCAGTGACATGCAAGCTCCCTGAATGACTCAGCAGGTTTATCCAGCGAGTAGTTAAACCCTACAGACCAGAAAAATTCAAGATTCAATCCATATCTATACTGATTTTGCTGATCTCAGCTTGAGCTGTGGTATCAACAAAGAGAACAAAGAAAAGTACAGATACTGAACAAATCATCCACTCCTTGCTCAGTCCATATCACTCTATTTCCTCCCTATTCATGTACCCATCCAGATGCCTGTTAAATGTTGCTAAAGTGCCTGCTGCTACTACATCCCCTGGCAGTGCCTTTCAAGCACCCACCATTCTGCATGGAAAAACTTCCCCCCTCTCACTTTGAACCTGTGCCCCCTTGTAATTGACAGTTCCACCCTGGGAAAAAGCCTCTGACTATCCACCCTGTCTATGTCTCTCATAATTTTGTACACCTCCCTTCAATTCCCGTCTTTCCAGTGAAAACAATCCTAGTTTATTCAACCGCTCCTCGTAGTCAACACCCTCGAGACCAGGCAACAACCTGGTGAACCGTCTTTGTACTCTCTTCAATGCGTCCACGTCCTTCTGATAATGTGACCAGAACTGCATGCAGTACTCCAAATGGGCCCTAACCAAGGTTTTATATCACTGCAACATGATTTCCCAGTCCGGTACTCAGCGCACCCACTGATTAAAAACAAGCATGTCATATGCCTCCTTAATCACTTTGGCCAGCTGTGTTGCCACTTCTGTGGAACAGTGGACCTGCATGCCCAGATCCCTCTATGCTAATGTTCCTAAGTGTTCTGCCATTTACAGTATAATTCATACCTAAATTTGATCCTCCAAAATACATCACCTCACATTTATCCAGATTAAACTCTGCCATTTCAGTGCCCAAGTTTCCAATCTATCTATATCCTGTTGTATCCTCTGAGAATCCCAGCACTATCAGCAACTCCGTCAATCTTCGTGTCATTCGTAAACTTACTAATCAGACCACCCTCATTTTCTTCCATATCATTTATATATAGTACAAACAACAGAGGTTCCAGCACTGATCCCTGCGGAACACCACTGGCTACAGATCTCCATTCTGAAAAACATTCACCAATACTATTTTTCTATAATCAAGCCAGTTCTGCATCCATCTAGCCAACCCACCCCAAATCCCTCGTGATTTTAGTTTTTGTACCAGTCTGTCATGTGGAACCTTGTCAAACGCTTTAGTAGAAGTCCATATAAGCTGCATCCAGAGCCCTAGCCTCATCAATTTTCTTTGTCACCATTCAAAAAATTCAGTCAAATTGGTGAGATATGATCTTCCCCGTACAAAACCATGCTGCCTGTCGCTAACTAGTCCATTTGCCTCCAAACGTGCACAAATCCTGTCCCTCAGTATCTTCTCCTAAAGCTTCCCCACCACTGATGTCAGGCTGACTGTACTATAATTTGCTGGATTATCTTTATTCCTTTCTTAAACTAGGGAACAACATTGGCTATTCTCCAGCCCTCTGGAACCTCACCTGTGGACAAAGAGAATTTGAAGATGTCTGTTAAGGCCCCCAGCTATTTCTCCCCCGCCTCCCGCAGTAACCTTGGATAGATCCCAGTCAGTCCTGAGAACTGGTCTGCCTTGATGCAATTTAGGATATCGAACACTTCATCCTTTGATATATTGACATCCTCTAGAGCATTCACAAACCTATCCCTGACCTCAATGTCTGCCATGTCCTCCTTCTTGGTGAATACCGATGCAAAGTATTAATTAAGGAATTCATCCATTTCCTATGCTTCCATGCATAACTGCCCTCCATTGTCCTTGAGTGGGCCTACTCGTTCTGTTGCTACTCATATGCGTGAAAGCCTTGGGATTCTCCTTGACCCTGTTTGCTAATGATATTTCATGGTCCCTTTTAGCCCTCATTCCATGTTTAAGTTCCTTCCCACTTTCACTGTACTGCTCAAGGGCTTCATCAGTTTTTAGGTGCCTAGACCTGTCGTATATTTCCTTTTTCCATCTGACTAAGCTTACAATTTCCCTTGTCATCCATGGTTCCTGAATCCTGCCATTTCTATTCTTCATTTTTGCGCAGACATGCCCGTCCTCCACTTCAATCAACTGGCCTTTAAAACCTCCCACATGTCAGATGTGGATTTGCCCTCAAATAGCCGCTCCCAATCCACATTTCTCAGTTTCTGGCTAATTTGGATATAATTGGCCCTCACCCAATTAAGCATCCTCACCTGAGGACCACCCTTGTCTTTATCCATGACTACCCAAAATCTTTTGGAATTATGGTCGCTAAGCCCAAAATGCTCTCCCAGTGAAACATCAATCCTTGGCCTGGCTCATTCCCCAATTCCATGTCTAGAATGGCCCCCTCCCTGGTTGGATTGTCAGCATACTGTATCAAAAAGCCCTCCTGGACACATGTAACAAATTGCTCTCTATTCGAACCCCTGGCTGTAATAGGTTCCTGGTCAGTATGGGGGAAGTTAAAGTCACCCATCACAACTATCATGCTTTTTCACACTTTTATAATATATGACTACACAGCTGCTCCTCTGTCTCCTGTGGGTTGCTGGGAGGTCTATGACATCCTCCCAACATTGTGATTTCACCCTTATTCCTGAGCTTCACCCATAATGCCTCATTACAAGATCCCTCCAATGTGTCCTCCCTCAACACAGTTATGATCTGCTCCCTAATCAGCAATGCAACTTCTTGCACCTCTCTTGTTTTCTCTTCTGTCCCATCTGAAATAATGATAACATGGAATGTTAAGGTGGCAGTCCGGTCCCTCCTTTAACCATGGCTCTGTAATTGAAATTGCTTCATAATTCCATGCAATAATCCAGGCTCTCAGTTCACCTGTCTTGCCTGTTATGCTTCTTGCATTGAAGCAAACACACTCCAGACCTACCGTCCCACTGAAGTCTGTGGCTTCCCTCTGCCTGCTCTTACTCTGCGTTATGTTTATACTGAGTCAGCAAGAGGAAAGTCAGCCCAAGTGCTTTGGTCCTATTGACTCCTGAACATGTGTAATAAAGAACATAAGAACATAAGAAATAGGAGCAGGAGTAGGCCATCTAGCCCTTCGAGCCTGCCCCGCCATTCAATAAGATCATGGCTGATCTGTTGTGGCTCAGTTCCACTTTCCCGCCCTCTCCCCATAACCCTTAATCCCCTCTCTTATCAAGAACCCATCAACCCGCTTCTTAAAAATATTTAGCGAGGCAGCCTCCACCACTTCAACGGGCAGAGAATTCCAGAGATTCACCACCCTTTGAGTGAAGAAGTTCCTCCTCAACTCCGTTCTAAACCGCCTCCCCTTTATCTTGAGGCTGTGCCCCCTAGTCCTACTGTCTTTTTTGAGCGGGAAGAGTCTCTCCACCTCTATCCTATCCATCCCATTCATCATCTTATACGTCTCAATGAGATCTCCCCTCATTCTTCTAAACTCTAACGAGTACAAGCCTAGTTTATTCAGCCTCTCCTCATAGCTCAATCCCCTCAACTCCGGTATCAGCCTAGTAAACCTCCTCTGCACTCCCTCCAGGGCCAAAATATCCTTGCGCAGGTGCGGCGCCCAAAACTGCACACAGTACTCCAGCTGCGGCCTCACCAATGCCCTATACAGCTGCAGCAAGACCTCCCTACTTTTATATTCAATCCCCCTCGCTATGAAGGCCAGCATCCCATTCGCCTTCCTGACCACCTGCTGCACCTGCAAGCTGGGTTTTTGCGACTCATGCACAAGGACCCCGAGGTCCCTCTGCACCGTCAGATGCATTCTTTTTCTCTTTCACCCGCTACACTACCACAAGGAAGTCACAAACAGGAACAAAAGCAAGCCATTCAGCCCTTCATCATTCAATGATATCACAGCTGATCTACTTCAACACTATTTTTCTGCACCATCCCCATATCCCTTGATGTTTTTAACGTGTGGAATCTTACCAGTCTCAGTCTTAAACATGCTCAGTGACTGAGCCCCCATAGCCCTCTAAGGTAGAGCATTCCAAAGATTCACCATCGTCTGAGTGAAGAAATTCTTCATGTCAGCCCTAAAAGAGTTGCCCTGTATTCCACCTAGATGCACACTTCAATATTGGACATTTGCCTAATGTATTAAAGGACTCTCGACGCACAATGAATACCCTATCAATCAGCCCTCAAGAAGAAGAAAATGTATTTTTTTAAAGCCTAACTCCTTTAACTGTTCTATTTATTGGTAATGGATAGTAGCACTAAGTATTGTGTGTTGCTGTTAAAGTGGGTCTGTTGAATATGCATCTTGAACTTGCATCTCAGACTCTAGATGTCGTTTATCGCACTTGGGAGTCACTAGCTGATGCCAAACCAAAATGGTTGCCACTCTTATGGGCTGACATGGACTACCATGATAACCAGTGGCTACGCCAACTTGGCAACAGACACCAATGCTAAAAAAAAAACAATCCACAAAGGTATCCTGTAGCTTCACATGTGGTACTTATGGCAGAACCTGCCTCTCAAACTATCAGCAAAAGCGTACTGCATGAAGCACTCCAGCTGAAAGGGATTGATTGTTGTATGTCTATCATCAATCATAGATAGAAAGATGCTGACCGTGAAGGACTTTAGGGCATTCACGGTAAATATGGAATTTATAAAAATGAGGTTCTGGGTTATCAATGAAACTTTCATGTGTATTCTTAACAGGTTGAGCGGAATGCAAATACCATAACCTCTGGGCATGTCTTTCTCATACAGGTGACATTCTTAAAGCCAAATTAATAGATTGACTAAATCTTTTCCCTGTGAGCCTGCAGTATGTTTATTTTGGGGCGGCGGCTTATCATTTGATGGCATTAGGGCAACATCAATCCAATATAAAAGCAACTCCTTTGTAGGTGGCCAATATAAATAGGAAAGAAAAATAATTTTTTAGTTGTGTTGGTGGCCCAAAATAAAGAGCAAGCACATTTGCATTTATGCATTTTTTTTGTAGTAATATTGTTTGAGCTGTGATTGTTGGCCAGGACAAACAGTACCCCTTTGAGTAACATTAGAGCTTTTCTATCCATTTGAGAGAGAGGGAGAGAGCGCAAATAGGCTTTGGTTTAACACTGCACCCAAAAGATAGCATCTTCATTAATGCAAAATTTCTCAATTCAATACTGAAGAAACAGCCTTGTCTATCCATGCATGGGCATTTGAATAGGAGAAATAGTGTGGCAGCTGCACTTCTTTAAATAGAATCCTACGGGAGGCCATTCTGCCTGTCAAGTCTGCACCAACCACAGTTTCACCCAGGCCTATCCCCAAAATCCCATCATTTACCCTAGCTAGACCCCTGCTGCTCAGGGGCAATTTAGCATGGCCAATGCACATCTTGGAGTGTGAGAGGAAACCAGAGCACCCAGAGGAAACCCATACTGACATGGGGAGAATGTGCAAACTCTACACAGTGACCTGAGGGTGGAATTGAACCCAGGTCCCTGGTGCTGCAAGGCAACACTGCTAACCACTGAGCCATTGTGCTGCCTAGTTTGAGCAGTTTTTAATGTTTCTGTCTGTTATCAAGCTAGTTCATTGCTACAGGGTGTAATAGAATATTATTTCTGTTGAGATTGTACTGGATAACTGTCTCCATTTAGAGTTTAGCCAGCCAACTGACCTTACTGTACAATGCAGTCCATTTTAAATTGCAAGCTGAAATTACTCATCTTCCTGTTAGTCAATGTCTGAATAGATGAACTAATGTTTTGGATAAATGTAATGTTTTAGATTTATGATTAGACTTTTAACAATTTTCTGGTGTTGCATTTTATTTTAATTTGCAATCTCTCAGGACTGTTTTGTTTTGTAAATTTCTGACTGAAAACTACAGCGACAGTGTTACATTCAAGTTGCATAAAACAGGACGGTGCCATCCCTGATCAATGTTTTGATGCAGACCGAACGAAAATATCTAAAATTATTTGCTTATTCTGTACTAGAGCAGAACTGACAAAAGTATCCTGTTTAAAATCAATTAATCTTTTAATCTAATTTCAGTGACACTGATTGACTATATCTTTGAATTATCAGCAGAAACGTAACCCGATCTTGCTGTAAAGAATTTTAACACAGAGCCTGCTGGAGGAAGTCAGTTTTTAAAAATTGCATTTATGTAATTATGCATCTTTTCGTGACCTCAGGACTCCCTCAGCATTTTACAAACAACACATTTTTGGAGTATAATAGCTGTTATGCAGCCAGATATGGCAACCAGCATGTATGCTGCAAGATTCCATTAACAATAATGGAATGAAAGGGCATTTTGCTGGTTTTCATCATTTTGATTGAAGAATATGTTGTACATAACAGCACGAGAAATTCCTTTGGGAATTGCAGAAGGAAGCCATTTGGCTCATTTAGTCTGCCCTGAGTTTCCAACAGAGCATTCCACCTAGACCCTATCTGCCATGTATTTACCCCACTAAGAGGATCTCCCTAAACTACACGTCTTGGGACACTCAGGGGCAATTTAGCATGACCAATCCACCTAACCTGCACATCTTTGGAGCATGGGAGGAAACCAGAGCATCTGGAAGAAATCCACACAGATAGTGGGAGAAGGTGCAAACTCTAAACAGACAGTCACCACGGCTGGAATTGAACCCGTGTCCCTGCCGCTTTGAGACAACAGTGCTAACCACTGTGCCTTTGTGCTACCCATGTTGGCCAAGGAGGTGGGGATGTCTTTGAATTGTGCAGACAGAATCTCATTTTCATGTTTCATTCAAAGTCATACCTCTGACTAAACAAAAGAGAGATTTGCATTTATTTTCACACTCATCGGATGTCGTGGACCCTTTTTGAAGTCCCCGTTGCCATGTATGAATCACAGCAGCCAATTTGCAGTAAGCAAATTCCCATAAACAGCAATGTGATAATGACCAGATAATCTGTTGTTGGTGATGCTGATTGAGGAATAAATGTTGGCCAGGGCTCTGGCACCAGGTGCTCTTTGAAACAGTGCTGCCTCACGACTGCACTGAAGTCTAGCCTAGATTAAACTCACTTTCCTGATGTTAATTTCCAAACCCCAATTTTGCATGTTGACAGCATGGATTACAGTTCCTTCGCAGGCATGCTTCCACTTTTGTTTGTAAACTTACAACTGCAATTTTAATGCCTGTTATCAAAACTATTACTAACAGTTGCGATATAAATTGATGACAACCTGGAAATTGTTATCGCAAACCTCTTTAGCAACTGGATTAAAAGCCATTAATAGGGGCCTAGACACAGATCATTTCCCTGCTTGCCTATGTTCCCCAGTTAAAGTGGCTCATTTGGAACAACCTAAGTTAAACACAAGATGAAGTTAACTGACATGAATGGAAAATGTGCCTTGAAACTGCGCAGACAAGTGGATATGGCTGGAGAACCAACGATAATGCATTGTAGTCAACTTGAGAAAAGTTTCCCGCAGGCCTTTTCATTCAGTCACCTCAGAGCACCTCTATTTTTCATTTAATTTTCATGATACAGATTGATCATTGAAGTGAGTGTAGTTTATCCATTATGCATTCTCAAATTCTTACTTTCCTGGAATTCCCTGCCCTAATTGTGTTTTTATGCAGAGTACCCTGCTAAGTGCAATGCAGGGTGATAGAAATAAGGTATTAATGGTTATAATTTCCAGTGCAGCTAGGGACTTGATAGTTAAGTCATTCAGCTTGCACCTTTTTAAGGCTGTTTCCAGTTGCTGCAATGTGATGTTGGTAGAAGTTTGGGGGTTCACCATGTGTTGAAAAGACTATTTTTAAAAAATGCAATTTTCCCTGGCATTCTCTGTCTGGCCATCTTGGGTTCACCTCGCCGATACTGCCGCTCCTCCCGCAGCAGAGTTCAAACCCACGCTGCTGTGTTCACTGCACCCACTTCTCACCTCCTTCACCCTCAGAGCACGGGCAGGCAAGATGGTCGCGGCCAAGAAGATGAAAAAGTCATTGGAATCCATCAACTCCAGGCTCCAGCTGGTTACGAAAAGTGACAAATATGTGCTGGGCTACAAACAGACTTTGAAAATGATTTGTCAAGGACAAGGCAAGTTGGTTATTCTTGCCAACAGCTGTCCAGCCTTGAGGAAATCTGAGATTGAGTACCATGCTATGTTAGCGAAAACTGGTGTGTGTCACTACCGTGGCAATAACGTTGAACTAGGTGCAGCTTGTGGTAAATACTACAGTGTGCACACTGGCTATCATTGATCCTGGCGATTCTGACATCATCAGGAGCATGCCAGAGCAAATCAGTGAGAAGTAAACTCAGCAAGGACTCTGAAATATTTTCCAAATAAAATTATTCTATAAAAATAAAAAAAAGTCTTCGATATTGTACATTATACTCAGTTAAACAAAATGATGCAGTACAAGTTAAACTGAGGCCAAGGGTGGGGGAGAATGGAAACAAATTTTGCAATACAGAAACATAATTACAGGATTTGTTTTTAAGTAAACGTTCTTAGAAATATCACCACTGTCTTCTCCAAAGAACTATGCTTGGTTGATGATCACAGTTTGTAAAAGGTCAGTGACTGGAAAGCAGACCCTGGGGATAAATACAAGTATTGTTTGCTATTGCTTTAATCCCTTGTGTTATAGCTCACCCTGAATTATTTTGCGGAAAAACAGATGTCAAATTCTTTTTTTTACAGCGTGCTGTGTTGCACAATGGTAGTTATTAGCTCCCCTGATGCCTTAATGAATTCAGCTAGTAAAATACTAAACCGTAGCAACCAAAAGAGTCCAAAGTTCAGTCTCCATTCTCTGCTAAGTTAGCTCATATCAACACAAGTGTCAGTTAGAGTGTTAGATTCAACTTGAGCACTCTGAGACTTCAGCTTAGGGAAGGTGCAGTTTCCTGGAATCTCTGTTTTGAGTTGTTAACCATTGGTCCATTCTGAGAGTGCATGTTTTTGAACGTTGTTTGAGGATTTGATCGTGATCCCAACCAAATGAGCAATGGTCCAATGAGCAATGGTCCCCGGTGAAGGTGTCTGCCACAGTGTCTCAGCTTTGAAAGGAATAGTGGTCACTTGGGTGAGGCACTGGAAGACTCCATGGAATTAAACCCTTTGAGAAAGGAATCAATGCATTCAGGAGAGGAAAAGGAAAATAAGGTGTTAAAACAGTGGCTGCAAACTGTAAGGTTGTTATTGGAAAAAGAAATCTGTACTTCATATTTAAGACGTTGTTTGTGAAAGCTATCCTATTTAGTATAACCCTCCCCACCCATCACAAAGACAATCACAACCCTTTTATTGAACTAATGGCTGAAGTATGACCAGTTCAGGGATATTTCTTTTAGGTAATGAGTTATTTATGGTGTAGTAATGATATGTCTGATAGGGTTAACAAAGAAATTTACATTTTAATCTTCAAATTATTTATCTGTCTTAGTTTGCAGCAATTTTCCCAACCTGCTCAAATGTTTTGAGCAGCTGTTAACACTGTCCCTAGGTAGCATAAATGCTAGTATTCATGGTCTTAGAGGCTAACTCAGGTTATTTTACTGGCAATTGTATGGTTTCTGCCATCTGTTCTGAGAAGCTTTAAGGCTTCCAATGGGAGTTTTCATATCTGTTTTGGTGCACAGGTGATGAGGCAGCCCTGTGTTCGATTAGCTAATGGACGTTATCAAATATGTTTCTAGATCCCATGGGAAGGAGCTGTCGCCTTGCTCTAGACGAGCATTAACTCGCTGTGATGAGCATTTCCCTCCCCATCCTCAAAAGCAGATATTCCAAATTAATGCAGTTTTGTTTGTTTTTAATTTAAATCATCCAAGTATCAAAATAGCACCTTTCAATGACCTTACATCATGAGCCATTATGGAATTTACATTTCTTGGGCCACTCTATAGGTAATTGTTTGGGAACAAGAGGTGAAGTCATCCCAGGAGATTCTCTCGCTATAGGTAGATAAGTAGGAGTTGAGCCAGGTGAGAGAAATCGCACACTGTTGGACAATGGAGGAATGGGTAACCAACTTAAACTACTCAAATATGACTATAACAGGCATCTGGGTAGTCCAGATTTGGCCTGCTGCTTTGGCATTCTTTAAACGGCAATTACAGGGTGCAAGAAGAAAATGAAGCATCCTTGCGTCCCATGAAAGTGAACAGCATAGGGATAACCTGAGTCCTTTTTGTGAAACTCTTATTACCCAGTCCATGAGAAGTGCTTTGTCTTAAGCTACCATGCCATCTTTGGCACCGCCTCACCTGTTTTAATTGTAACATGGTTGATTTGTGCCAAATGACTATTCAGTAGGACTTGGGAATGGTCCTTTATGGAGCTAAATGTAGCTACATTTAATGACTACTCATTTCCTGTTGGTCTATCGAGAGAGCTTTCTGCAATGTGGCTACTAGATGTCTAAACTACAAATAATATGTCTCTAAAATCCTTGACGTTTTGCAGTTATTATTTATCTCCCCAATTTTTGTTTGTTTTTGAATTTGCCACTATCTATTGTACAACTTTTACATTCACAAATAATAATGGCTATTTGTCCAGCACTGACACAATGAACCAAATGGTCCCCTCCTGTGCTTTAACCATTCTAGGATTCTCTCGTTGAACTACCTGGATAAATAAAGCTTGCATTTACCCAGAAAGCACCAGCATTTAAATTGTGCCTTTTGCAATTTCTGAACATCTCAAGGCATTTAGTAGGCAATGAATTACTTTTGAAGTTGTGTGATGGTTTAAACTAACTACTGAAAATTATTTCTGCCCGTGTGGGAGATACTGGCAATTAGCTGCCAGTCTTAGACCACTTTTTATTAAGTGCGTGTTATAAAAATATATTTTTCGCTCTATTTGCTGTTCGTACCAAGGAATGACACTTTTCCCTCTTTGATACTCTGTCAGAGCATGATAATCTGAAAATGTGCAGACTTCGGCCAGAATTTTACCGGCACGCCCGAGCTAGGCTCGTAAGATCGCGCCCAAGGCCAACAGAAAATGCTGTTTTGCGAGCCTCGCCTACCCTGAAATTGGGACGGGCAAGCCAGTAAAATCCAGGCCTTTGTATTCCACAGGGTTATACTTCAATTTCAGTCAGCTCCTGATAATTTGGCATGTTTGCAGTGGAAAAAATTGAACGATCCAGTAATTTAAATGAGTAATACGAATGCACAGTGAGCATAAAGTGCTAAAAAAGAGACCTAGCAAATAAATTTAAGTTAAGCAACCCAGAAGAGATGGCTCATACTTTTGATTGCAATTCCATTGACTAGTGTACGACAGATGATATTAAGAATTGATCTGAGTGAGTACAACAGGGCACACGCATGTACAGCAGAAGCTTGGGAGATCTGGAAAAACAGTACAAAATCAAATGTTCTGGTAGATTAGAGTAAATTCCATTGTATATACAGTTGAATTGCTTTAGTGAAAATAGAAAACTTGTAGTTTTAAAAGGTCATCTGAAGTCTAGGAGTTTTACATAAACTTGCATTGATGAATCCTGTTGTACATTGGTTTAAATAAAAAAAAACACTTATTTCTGCAGCAGTTGTTTTAATTTACTTCCACAGTAATCCTACAAATCCCTTGCAATATGATTTTGCTTGCAGTACCGTACAGCCTGAACAGTTGAGGTAATTATATTAAAACTAATTATTTTGAGCTCTTGACTCATAAATTCAGCTTATGCCCTTGACTCTCCAGTCTTGGTTTATAGTTTTCAAAATGTATTTCTTCATAAGACTAACATGTCAAGTTCATCTATGAATAGGAATTCCAGCAATTACAATAGCAGTAGAGTGTTATAAATAATTACAATTTGGCACACAACCCTAGTATGCTTCCCACCGTTTGATTCAATCTTGTCCAAAAATGATAACACCTATGCGCGTTTTTAAAAACCTTTATAACTTTTCATTTATGTCATTTTTTTTGGTTTTTTTTAAACATACATAAACTGGGAACAGCCACTTGTGGAAAAAAGCAGTGGCAGGTGTTAAAAAAAGGAAATGGGGAGAGTACAGGCCCAATTGTTCCCTTTAGGGTGAAATGTAGGCACAACAAGCCCAGAGAACCTGAGATGTCTGGGTATATCCAGGACTGGATGAGAAAGAAAAGAGAGGCTTTTAGCATGTACTAAGGAAGCAGATCTTCAGAGGCTTTGGTGGAGTATAGAACATGGAGAGAACTTGAGAAAGCAATTAGGAGAGCTTGGGGGGGGACTAAGATTAGGGAAAATTTCAAGATATTCTTTATATTGAAAGGAAGAGGATAATCAGGGAAAGAGTAGAGCCCATTCGGGACCAAGGGAAGCTGGAGTACATTGGTAGGATGTTAAACAAGTACTTTGCATCTGATTTCACTTGACAAGGAGGGTATAGAGTGAACATGTTTGATATAGGGAGTGAGGAAGTATTGGCGATTTTGGGTTTCAAGTGTGCATGCTTGAAATGGGCTGAGGGCAGGGGCCCAGTGTGCCTGCAGAAAAAAAAGCATAGTGAAAATCAGGATCATGTGCCCTGCTCCCGGTTACATGTTCAAAGGAAATCAAGGGTGAGGGAGAGGGGACAGGAAGAGGTCTTGGTTAAGAGGAACAGAGAAAGAGTCTGCAAGTGGAAAAGATGCTGTAGTTGGCAGACTTTAAGGGTTGAAGTCTGAGTTGAAGTCTTAGCAGTTGAAGAGGGCTCGGGAGAAGCCCCTGCAGTCAAAAAGGGCTCTGGAGGGGTCACAGTCGTCGAAGAGGGCTGGGGAGAAGTGCCGGCCATTGAAGGAACTCGAGAAGCCCCGGTCATCGAAGCGGCAGCAGAAAGTTGGTGACTATGTGAAGCAGGCCATTAGGGTGAATATAATTGGAGCAATGGTATTCTGCTGAGCGTGGTGAAGAGCCAGAGTTGTACTTATGAGTTGGTGCTGGACGACAGGCTCAGGAACCGTAGGGGTCTGTGTCTCGAGATACAAGATTGAAACTGCGGGAGATGTGCCATCATTGAGATCATTTGAGTTCGTGCAACATTTGGGAAAAATTGCAAGACAGGATCTTCGAAGGTGAAGACTGAAATCCCTCCTGAGAGAGACAGGGCTTCACCGACAGGTTACCCAACCCAGTGTAACAGATGTCTCAGTGACTTGTTGAGAAATGTGTGGAATCTGTCTGGTCGCAACTGCCATTTATTGTTTAAGAGTATAAGACAGATATTGTAAATTGTTTTGTATTTCTTGTATATTAAAGTTTATTTTTGTCTGTTCAAAATCCAATGGAATCTTGTTGCTTTATTCTCTTAGTAACTGTCCTGAACCTTAAACATTGTCTACTTTAAACAAATATATTTTTCAATGGTCTCTAACTGGATTGTACAACGAACGGGGGTGGGCAAGGGAGGTTGCTGTGGTCCAGAATCGTACGAACTACTGGTTACCATGGCTTCCTTTATAAATATTAAAACATCAAATGACTCTCTTCCATTTGGCCAAGCAATTTCTGATATCTGCTATAGTTAATTGCTGGTGCATTCACCTTCCAAAAGATAAACAGCAATAACAGTGTACTAATACAGAACTTACTTGCATGTAGAAGTTTTAGTTGTTCTAAATGGGATTATTAATTAACAGTGGGGATTTGCTTATGTCAGCATATTCTGAAAAATCACTGAGCTTGCAGTTGTTGGCATGTTCCATTTGTTTGAGAAGGGATTAACGCACTTAATGTCAGTAAGATTTGAAGTCTTGTAATGATTTCCAGACAATTTTTTTAAACTACTTTTCAAAATGGCAGTGGCACAGAAATTCACGTTAAACGTTTTTATATGCAACCTACCATGTAACGGGGAGCATTTATAAGACCATAAAAGGAGAAGTTTCAAAGCAATTTGTTGGCATCTGTGTGAGGATTTGGGAATTGAAATTTTAATTAGCTTGTTGGCAGTACATTCCTGGAAGGGCATCAAGCAGTTGAACTGAAGTATGATTTATTCAAGAGATACATTATGTTGACACCATGTTAGCTATGAAAGCCTTGGCACTATTGAGGATATCCCTTTTGTTAACCGCTGACACAAATCTCTTCTATCTTATTGGAGACAGTTGTTGAAATTTGCTTAAGTTAACACATTTCTATAATAAAGCATACAAGACAGAGATGCCAGGATTGTGATGATTAACTAACCCACATACTAATAACTTTCCTAATTTCAATTGAGGATTGCCACGATAAAATCATCTTTGGGAATTGTGTAGGTTTCCCAGTGCTTAATGTGATTCATAAATTGAAGCTAAAGTGTGTTTGGATAGGGTCATCCACTTATCGAATGGGACCTACTATGAGCAAAACCTGTTTATTCATAAAATAAGGGACACTTCTATATATTTGAGATTCAAGTGATCAAAATGTTAATATATCCATATTTTAGGGAAAGAAATCTGACTGCCTGTGTATTTTTGTATATTTAATACAAGTAAACTAGCCATCACTATACAAGACCAGATCTATTTTAAGTTCAGAGATCAAAGGTTGCCACAGTGCCAGGCTATGTGACAAGCATTTAGTGTCAATTTGCAAGGGACTAACAGAAGACTCATAGAATTGAAAACGTGTAGAAATTGATATATTTGTAACCCAGTCAGTAACGGCATGAAGCTTTTATGATACTAACTTGGAAATTGTTCTCCTTTGAATTCCTATCTATTCAACTCCATTAACTTGTGTTGAACCTCCCTGGAGCCTCTGACTTAGAAAGGTTTGCATTGGAATGATTTCTGACATTGCTAAGTGTCTGTAGAAAAGCATTTTTTTGTATTCAATCCTCAGTCTAAGAGGGACCTGAGAAGAATTTCAAGTGCATCTCTCTATGGTGCTGACTCCTTCACATTATGCTCAATATAGGTTATGTGAAATAGTCAGGAGATATATTACAATGTTGGAATTGTGTTGCAACAGAGTACAAGCTTTAAGTTGGTAATCAAAAGCAACTGTACCCAACTGGGGAAGTATTCTGATCCATTACGAGATTATAAAAAGATATTCACACATTGGGTGTTGGGGGAATTGGAAATACCTTAGACCATAGAATAGAATCCTACAGTGCAGTAAAAGGCCATTCAGCCCATCAAGTCTGCACCAACCACAATCCCACCCCGGCCTCATTCCCATATCCCTACATATTTACCCACTAATCCCTCTAACCTATGCGTCCTGGACACTAAGGGGCAATTTAGAATGGCCAATCAACCTAGCCTGCACATCTTTGGACTGTGGGAGGAAACCGGAGTACCCGGAGGAAACCCATGCAGACGTGGGGAGAATGTGCAAACTCCACACAGACAGTGACCCAAGCCGGGATTCAAACCCAGGTCCCTGGAGCTGTGAAGCAGCAGTGCTAACCTCTGTGCCATTGTGCCGCCCCAAGGATCCCTGTCTTTATTTTTCAGGTTTGGCAAACCTGTCTTAGGGTACAGGCGGACTTCAGAATCATTCTTTCCTCAAAATACTGTAATTGAAAACTAGCTACAAGAACAGATCAGAGGCGAAGAATCCTGTGGGTGAGTAACTCACCCCATTAACTACCCAAAGCATGTCCACAAAGTCTACAAAGTACATGTCAGGAATGTGATGAAATGCTCTCCACTTGCCTGGATGGGTGCATCTCCAACAACAATCACAAAGCTTGACACCATTCAGGACAAAGCAGCCACTTGACTGGCATCCTTTCCACAGACATTCACTCCCTCCATCACTGACTTACAGTAGCAGGATTGTGTACTACCTACAAGATGCACTGCAGGAACTCAGCAAGGCTCCTTAGACAGCACCTTCCAAATGCATGACTGCTACCATCTAGAAGAAGTCTCAACACCAGGTTAAAGTTTAACAGGTTTATTTGGTAGCAAACAAACCGGGTGTTGTGAGACTTCTTACTATGTTTACCCCAGTCTAACGCTGGTATCTCCACACCATGACAACCATCTAGAAGGACAGGGCAGCAGATACATTAGAACATCACCATCCTGACTTGGAAATATATCGCTGTGTCTTCATTTGTCGCTGGGTCAAAATCCAGAAGCTCCCTTCCTAACGGTGAATTTAAAAAAAGAATATTGGTTTTAACAGTATTCACTCCTTGAAATAAGATGCTATTTATAATTTGTCCAACATTCATCCTTTTATTTTATTGAATCTATCAATCATTGAAAAAATATCTGTGCTATTCGATTTTAGACTGGATGTTCAAATGGAAATTTCTATTTGCAATTCTTTAAGTTTTAGTGGAGTCGATAAAATTTAAGATCACTTTTAACAAAAAATAGACTCACACTTGGGTATATGTAATGAATCTGTAAACCTTAATGGCTTAAGACAAAAGCTAATAGATCCGTCTTTGTAGTGTTTAGTGCTTCCAGGGTCAGGGAGGAATAGGGGTCAACAAGAAATCCCCTGAGATAATGAGTTAATTTTTGTTTCGCAGCCGGGGAGCTGGAGCCAGGTCCAGTTCCAGCCTTGGATGACTGTGTGGAGTTTGCACGTTCTCCCCGTGTTTGCGTGGGTTTCCTTCCAGTGCTCCAGTTTCCTCCCATAGTCCAAAAATTTGCAGGTTCTGTGGTTCCATGATTCTATTTTTCTTTAGTCAGTTTTTTTATTGCTATATCATCGTTAGAGGCCAGTGCATAACCAAACCACCTGCGGATGTAATTCAATCACCATTTTGGAGATTATTACTTATATATGTTTATAAATTTCTGCATGCATATTTACAATGAAAACTGCCAATCTTCCATTGTCTAATTACACACTTCTTCTAGAAATGACATCTTAAAATTTCCTGCCCCAAACAAGAGAGAATGCTTCTCAGTGCCACCAGAGAAGTTACATGTATTTTCCAATCCCCCTGCACAATCCAGTTAGTCTGTAAATCTTCCACTAGACCGAAAGAAGCAGGGACTCATTACGAAATGTAGCTAGGGAGTATTGTTTACATTTCCCTTGACTCTGCAGAGAGAAAAGGAACACGTATAACAGCTGGAAGGTAATGTTCCAATTCCGCTCCCGATCAAAACTTCAACCCTGTATGAAGATGAAAAGTAAAATAAAAAACTTGGAAATACTCAGTGGATTGTGCAGCTTCCACCAGGAAAATGACATTTATATTTCAGGCTTGAGACCCTTCCTCAGTAAGAATGTAGCTGTGAGGTTCTGTTGGTGGACTCAATTGAGAAAATCCTATCTCTTTAATATGAAAAGTCCCGTTAACTTACTATAATAAAATTCACACACTCAAAAGAACACCTTGTGGGGAGACAAAATTACATTACGCTTCTCCAATTTTGCAACAATAGTGTAAGTGTAGTTTGCTTTCAGAAATCATCTAGTGTATTTTCAGCAACTTGCCTATTAATTTTTAGCAACTGCATTTTATACTGAAATGCCCAGGAGTTCTATCACTATTTCCAGATAAGTCTCACTTCCCTCAATTCTCTTTTTTTAAAATTTGATTTGTTATTGTCGCAAGTATTAGCATATAGTGAAAAATATTGTTTCTTGCACACTATGCAGACAAAGCATACTGTTCATAGAGAAGGAAAAGAGAGAGTGCCAAATGTAGTGTTACAAGAAAGATCAACTTAATGCGAGGTGGGTCCATTCAAAAGTCTGATGGTAGCAGGGAAGAAGCTGTTCTTGAGTCTGTTGTAATGTGACCTCAGACACTTACCCGCCAGAAGAATGTGAAAGTGAGAATGTCTGGGGTGCATGGGGTCCTTAATTATACTTTGCCAAGGCAGCGGGAAGTGTAGACCAAGTCAATGAATAAAATCTTAATTTCTCCCATCTCTTTGTAACCTTTTATACATTATTTTCCTCCCCTGTTCCCCAGCTGACACTCTGTTTTATTGAATCTTGAACTTCAATTCCTCTCATGGATAGTCTTTGTCTTTCCCTCTCCCACCCATTTGTGACTCTACTTATAGACTCATTTTTTACCCGGCTGTAAAATTTACCACAACCTTTGGTTAAATACCTCCTCCATGAAGTTCCAATCTGTTGGTTCCTATTTTTCAGTTAATCCTGTTAACCCTTTTCCTCTTCAATACTCTTAATACTTTTCCAGTTAAGGATTTTCCCCCTTATTACAGCCTCAACATTCATTTATTTATTCATTAGTGTCCCAAGTAGTATGGCATGGTGGCACAGTGGTTAGCACTGCTGCCTCACAGCACCAGAGACCTGGATTCAATTCCCGATTTGGGTCATTGTCTGTGTGAAGTCTGCATGTTCTCCCTGTGTCTGCATGGGTTCCCTCCAGGTGTTCTGGTTTCCTCCCACTGTCCAAAAAAGACATACTGGTTAGGTGGATTGGCCATGCTAAATTCTCCCTTATTGTATCCGAACAGGTGCTGGAGTATGGCAACTAAGGGATTTTCACGTAACTTCATTGCAGTGTTAATGTAAGCCTATTTTTGACACTAATAAATATACCTTATACTTTAATACTGCAATGAAATTAAAATCTCATAGTCACCACACTCCGATGACAGTTCAGGTATGCTGAGGGAAAATTTAGCTAGGCCAATGCACCTAACCAGCATGTCTTTCGAACTGTGGGAGGGAATGGAGCACCCAGAGGAGACCCATGCAGACAAGGGGAGAATGTGCAGACTCCATACAGGCAGTGACCCAAGCCGGGAATCGAGGCCAGGTCCCTGGTGCTGAAAGTTAGCAATGCGAGCCACTGTGCCACTTTTGCACTGAAAGTGGCTGACCAAGTGGAGCAGAAAAAGAAAAGGACATTCAGGAAATTTACTACAAAGGTGTTGACCTGGACCAGCTCCTTGACATGTCCTATGAACAGCTGATGCAGTTGCACTGTGCCCGTCAGCGCAGGCGCGTGAACAGAGGCCTACATCGCAAATAGCAGTCCCTCCTGAAGAGGCTGCGTAAGACCAAAAAGGAAGCTCCACCAATGGAGAAACCAGAGGTTGTCAAAACTCACCTTCGAGATATGGTTATCCTCCCAGAGATGGTTGGCAACATGGTTGGTGTGTACAATGGCAAAACCTTTAATCAAGCCTGAAATGATCGGCCATTACCTTGGTGAATTCTCCATCACCTACAAGCCTGTCAAGCACAGCAGACCTGGCATCAGTGCCACTCACTCCTCCAGGCTCATCCCACTGGAAATAATCAGTTTACAATGGAAATCTGTAAATAAAATCGGTTCCAGTTTGAAAAAAACCATAGATAGAGGCAAAGAAGATGTGGAAAGACATGCAGAAAATCCACTGGTTCCTTTTGTAGTAACACTAAAAGTACAAGTGCAAAATTCTTAGTCAGCTACCTAATACTTCAGAAATTGACATTTCTGCATTGTAAATCCTTTTTTGGCTACAAATGGAGAGTTAATCACATCGGGTTCTTGCAATTTCTGCCATGCCGGCTTCTTTGATTTACTCATTCCCACTGTTAATTTCTACTGTATAGCTCAAGAATTCAATTTCACAGGATATGAAAAATCTAATGCATACTAATATTTTTATAAAGTTAAGCCTGACAGTATAAATTCTTAAGTGTCATGAAGATGGAATGAAACGTGATCTTGTAAATTAGTGTGACTCGTCAACTTCAATTTCCAACTCTATATTACATCCTTAATGCCATCTGAACTTCTGAGCAGATGTGTGGGCGGTGTTAGGAAAAGAAAGTCGCTCAGGACTCTCGCTCTAAATATGGCAACCCTTGCTGAAAATATGGATGCTGAGTGAAAACAGAACTGGGCTCACTCTTGATGGCCTGTTAATACTTAATGTCAAACTCTCAAATGAATAATGGCTGCTGAGGGGGTATGTTGGAGGGTGGCTGCTGCATGTGGGTCCATAAAGTTCTTGGGTGAGGAGAGAAGGCAATTAAAAGATGAAAAGACATGCAAAATCTGTGTAAATTTTACATCATCAATGACGCAAACCATTTTAAAATGTTTTAAGAGCCACCATAGCATTTCTATAAAGAACTGAGGGGGAAACCATAAATTGCATAGTTGCAGGCTTCTTCATAACTTGTTTGAAATCTTGAGACGTGTTTAAAAAGCTTTTATATGCATGTAACATTTTCTTCACCTTTTTGAGGCTGGTTTACTTTGTAGAAATAGGATGGAAGCTAAATTTAGCATTCAATTACTTGGCATAGGTCTATGGAGTTTATCCATTTTGATTTGTTTGTTTTTAAACTAGTTTTTCCTTTCTCCAATTTGCATGATTGGAAGTGCTAAAGGCAATTTAATTTTCAGTGTAATTTCCCATGTTATAAATCATTCTGAAGTGATCTCGTAAAAATCCAAGATCATAATAAATACAATGCATCATTAACAAATACACATAAATTACCTGTTGTGGATGAAATTTTTGTCAGTGGAGCCACCCTGATGTATGAAAAAACTTTAGTAATCACTGGCAATGCAACTAAAGGTTAGGTTACTGCAAGATGTGTAATTTAGGGAAATTAACAGGGTAAGTATGCGGTGATACGGGGATAGGGTCTGGGTAAGATGCTCTGTCGGAGATTTGGTGCAGACTCAGTGGGCCAAATGACTTCCTCTGCACTGTAGGGATTCTGTGATCAGATTAACATTACCAATGAGGATCAGTTTATTTAAGCCATTAAAGTGGTAATAAATGACCACTGCCAATTGTTTTGTATTTTTAAAGAGCTGTGTCTTTTTTTTAATTGTTCCTTAATCAACCCAGATGTTGTCTGTCCATTTTCTGGGCCTTGTACTCTGGTGTGCAGAAGTGCAATGTGCACACACACCCTCGCCTCCCCCAGTCATTGATTCTGGCTGAACTAGACGAGGCGTAACACTGGTTCTGTTTGACCTTAAGTTGCCAACAGTTGTCACTATCTATCACCAAAACCATCTGCTATCATCCCAATAACATTGTCCATCCCTGTTTTTACCAGTCCAACTGCCTCTAAAACCCTTTAGACTCAATTATTCCAAGGCTCTGCTAAATGGTCTCCCATTGTCCACCCTTTGTAAACTTTATATCAACCAAAACACTGCTGCTCATCTAATCAGTACCATGTCATGCTCATCCTTCACCATGTCCAGATGGATATAGTCTCTCAGCTTCTCGTGTTTGAGATTCTATTTCTCATGTTTAAGTTCCTTGATGGCTTTTCTATTTCCTACATGTTGTTTCTGCATTCTCCTCCAGCCCTACAAATTTTCTATAGATTTATTCCGCTGGCTGTGCCCTATTTTGTATCCTACCCCATTTGCCCTGTCATTCATGGATTTGCCTTCGGCCATGTTGGTGCGTACTTTGGAGTTCTCTTCCCAAACCTTCTAACTCTAAACCACCACCTCCTCTTTTTAAGGTACATTTCGTTTCAAAACAGTCCTTTTTTGTTTCAGTATTCATTTTTTCCGATAATGCGTCTGTGAAATGTAGTGGCCTATTTCTGTACATGGTATGTGCTATATTAATGCAAATTCATCCGATACGTTTCTTGATTAGGAAGCCCAATTGGCACATGCAGCTCAGTGTTCTTTTGGTACAGCATTGCATTTTTTTTAATTTTCAAGTGTAGATCCAATTCCAATGTGAATAATGATATTTAGTCAAATTTGAAGTAACATTTGTATAACTAACTGTTGGAATAAATGATGGCTTCTTTTGAATGGAGTTGAGATTAAAAATACGAAATCTCAACATCATGAAATTATTACAATAAGGTCACCACAGTAACTTTACACAAGTTACATGATCTTTTTGGAAGTATATATTTTTGCATTCTTTGAAAAAAGAATTTTTCAATTTGTGACAATACAGTTTCATTTTTAGTCATGTTTAATCCAGAGTAGGCACATTCATGAATAGCATTGACCACATTCGATGTTTTAGCTTTTGATCCTTGTTGATTTAAAGAAAATGTTGTCCTTTGAGATTACCATTTTTAAAACATTCACTTCTTATAGTTCATGGGTGAGTCAGATTTTAATTGTTTTGCATTTGTACTTTTAGCCTGCCTCAAATAGGTCAGGAACAAAGAATTTACATTGTGAATAAAATATATTTTCTGACATTCCTAATAATTATCCTAAATTATGGCGGTGAATGTGTAGAACTTCACAAGAATACCTGCCTGATCATTGTTCATTCTTTTGATTGCTTCTACATACGCAGCATGAACAATGAATTTAATTTTCTAAATAGCATTTAATCTTGTGCATGTCTTAATTCTGTAGCATACGCCAAGATTAGACTTGTCGTTAACATCCAATGGAATCTAACTGTTGTTTTCCAACCTGCCCATCATTGGTATTTGCTTCAAATTGTTGGTGTTGAAGGTGTCAAAAGGCTTTTATATGCTTATAATTCAGAATAGCTCTGTTTATTACTAGTATGGAGTGCTTAAGCAATATACATAGCAATGCAGTGGAAGCAATGCCTTCCTTTTCTGCTTGTCCAATTGAGAAAGTAGGAAAAGTAGAGCTTCACACAGTCTGACATATACTTGGACCACTGCTCGTTACTGTGAGCCTACACCCCTTCCTGTATATTTTCGTAAAAGGTTGTATGCTCAGCTATTTTCAGTCATCACAGCGTGAATGATTGCACAGTGCGCTACTGACTTGCCAGGGCACTCCTTTGCAGGCACTGTTGTGTTGTGGCTGATCCTGACAGGTAATGCATTGAACCATAATTTTATTCACTTCGTGCAGCACTTCTGGTGTTACAGCTACACCTTAGATGGCTGTTCACCATACCAAAACTACAATGTAAGTTCCGCCCTAGTAAAATAATGCAAAGATTGCTTGTAAGCAATCCAGGTTTATGTTGTTATTATGCTGCACAGTGATATGCAAATTCAGGCCCAGAGTGATACATGCAATCAAGCATTTTTAGTCCTGCCTTTGATCATTTGTCTCTGATTTTTATAGGCCAGGCCACACCTCTGGCTGGTTACCAGTTCTGACAATGTAGATACAACAAATGCACTGGGAATCTATTCATGGTTGTATTCTTTGCATTGCAGCAGCTGAATGAACATGCTTATCCAGTGTTGTTCATTAGTAAGTCACTGTACAGGTTAAGCTATACTGACTAGAAGCAGTCCTTTTGGATGCTGTTAGATTTCCTTTGTTCTGCACTGTGGCCTGAACTGAAACATCTATGTTCTACCATTGAGCAGTAACCCAACATGACATATAACCTACTTAAGTGGTGGATGGGGAGGCGATGACCTAGTGATATGATCGCTGGATTATTAATCTAGAAACTCAGCTAATGTTCTGGGGACCTGGGTTCGAATCCTGCCATGGCAGATGGTGAAATTCGAATTCAATTAAAAAAATCTGGAATTAAGAATCTACTTATCACCATGAAACCATTGTTCATTGTTGGAAGAACACACCTGGTTTGCTAATGTCTTTTAAGGAAGGAGATCTGCCGTCCTTATCTGGTCTGGCCTACATGTGACTCCAGAGCTACAGCAATGTGATTGACTCTCAAACTTTCTATGAACAAGGGCAACTAAGGATGAGCAGTAAATGCTGGCCAGCCTGCAACGTCCACGAATGAGTAAAAAAAAGGGACTAAGCCTACAGTGTGTGTAATTTATCAAAACAAAGTAACTTTTTTTGAAAGATCAGGCTTTTTCTCAAATTAGGTGTTGATTTCTGCTGCTTCTGCTTTTCGAGAAGCTGGTGTTTTCTCTTGAAGCAGCATAAGAAAGCAATTAAACAGGATCTTTCAGGTGTAGCAGTGGCAGTTAATCTGCTATGGAACCAAAATTGCACAGGATGCAGCAAAGAGAATTGGAGAAAGCTAACAACTGAAGAAAAATTTCATGGGAAACCATACCTATCCTCGATTGTTAAACCTCTCGCAGCTAGCTGGTGATTGAGGAGACCAGAAGTCAATCCTTACACACAGTAAAAAAAATTTTAATAGTCACAAGTAGGCTTACATTAACACTGCAATGAAATTACTGTGAAAATCCCCTAGATGCCACACTCCTGTTCAGGTACACTGAGGGAGAATTTAGCTTGGTCAATACACCTAGCCAGCATGTCTTTTAGACAGTGGGAGGAAACTGGAGCACCCAGGGAAACTCACGCAGACGCAGGGAGAGCATGCAGAAGGCGCACAGACTGTGACCCAAGCCAGGGATTGAACTCGGTTTCCTGGCACTGTGAGGCAGCAGTGCTAACCGCTGTGTCATCGTGCCGCCCGTAGTTTTAGATATATTCACAAAGTGGGACATTACAAATGAATAACTCTTAACTCTGCAACCCACCACCAATGTCAATACACAAGCCATTATCTAATGAATAAAAGCAAATTTCTGCGGATGCTGGAATCTGAAACCAAATGAGAAAACGCTGGAAAATCTCAACAGGTCTGGCAACAACTGTAAGGAGAGAGAAGAGCTGACATTTCAAGTCCAGATGACCCTTTGTCAAAGCCTTGACAAAGAGTTATCTGGATTCGAAATGTCAGTTCTTTTCTCTCCATACAGATGCTTCCATGCCTGCTGAGATTTTCCAGCATTTTCTCTTTTGGTTTCATTATCTAATGAATGTCCCTCATCTGAGACACTTGACCTTAATTTGCCATTCGATGAAAAATATTTGCGAATTGGTATCAAAAGGAGCATCTCAAACAAATATTTTGAATGGAAATAGTTGCATGATGCCAGTTCGAATCAGAATCAGTTCGAAGTATGTATGAGATGAAAATATCTTTCAATGAAAATATCTACAATGTGAAAAAGAATTCTTACAAGAATTTAAAGGTGCCAGCACTAAAAGGCTACAGATGACTTCAGAATTTATTAGCTAGTGCAGGGGTCGAATCAGTTAGAGTCTCATGATTACTGTGACACTTGTGTCATAGATGCCATGGAAAAGATAGATTGGAGTTCAGCTATGGTAAATGCAGACCTGCTATGTAGGCTGTTACTCAACGAATGACCAAATGAGTGAGGTTCCGGAGACTAGTTAGTATCCATGGCACATATCCCAGCATGATCCTGTGTCTTTAAAAGAGATTGGAAAATGTGAAGTTAAATGTGCAAAATATATCTGACTAACCCAGGCATCAGAGATCAATGAGCAATTTGAGAATCTAAATAGGTTAAAATGATTGGATAAGATTCTTAAGAATTATTCATTGCAATGAAAGCTGGAGTACAAAACTTCTAATAGTTTGCAGTTCAGTTTGGACTGTGCAGGTGGCTATATTCAAATAAGCCTATTTATTTTCCCATTCCAATAAATGAAGATAAAGTAATAACTATTAGAAGTCATCTGTTCCAGTGTTATTTTCTCTATGCCTAAGAATTAAGGTAATTTTATTAATCTAATTTGTGCTGTGAATGGGTTGCAAACTCATCTCGGTTATGCTAACTACTGTTGTCAAACTTTAGGTGAGAAAGTAGGAAGACGTGACTGTTAGGAAATTGAATGGAATTTCTGTTTCAAAAATTTTTTGGTTGATGTTGGTAAATAATGGCCAACATCATCAATATTAGTCTTGACTTAAGTTAGTGAAAACAAGTCTAACTTTTACTTTCCTCCTGTCAAGTAGCCCATTTTGGCTACTGCTTTCCTCCCCTTGTTCTGAAGACAATGCTTAATGATGGGGTGTGATTACACAACTGCTGGTAGAACACTGCATCTTCACCCAAGCGACCATTCTTTATGTGATCCTGGACATTGAGGATGGGATTTTACGAGCCTCACCCAAGGCCAACAGAGAATTCCATTCTGTGAACCCCTCCTGGGTGTGTCGGTAAAATTCCAGCCTGAGTGTTGGCAAGATATTGAGACATGTAGAGATCCAGAGCAAAGCCTTATCTTTGACCTAACATGCGCATGTTTACAGTTGGTCACAGAAATCACTCGAGAGCAATTGTCTGTCAGCACCCTGACCGACTTGTATATTTCTTCCTTCCTTATCCAGAGATTTTGAGGCCAAATTACTATTATCCCCCGACCCATCTTTGGGTGAGATTATCTAACATCTCGAGCAGGAGGGGAAAACCATGCCATTGGCCTGTTTAGACTTCAAATGTAGGGAAGCATGATTGTTTATTGCAGTAAACAATTAGGCCCTCAAGTGAGACATGAGAAATGTTTCCATAGATCTTGGAGTAATATCACTTTACAGTGCTGAGTTTTAAAGGACACAGTTGCTAGACTGACTGTTTGGCAAGTGGTGAGGGAATCAACAAAAAGGAAGATCTACTTGACCTCACCAATCTACGTGTCGCAGATGCATCTGCCTGGGACAGTATTGATAGGACTGGCCACTGCACAGCCCTTGTGGAGATGAAGTCATGTCTTCACATTGAGTGTGCTCTCCATTGTTGAGTGACACAGGGATTGGTGCACCTGTTCTGCCAGCAGGATCTTGCGGAGGCAGCAATGATGGTACTTCTCCAGGGTTTGAGGTACCTGCTATACATAATCCATGTCTCTGACTCATATAAGAGGGCAGGTATCACTATTGCTTTGTAGACTGTGTGTCTGGTCTGAGGTTCAGATCTTTAACCACATTCTTCCTCAGGCAGACAAGGCTGCGTTGAAACACTGAAGGCAGTTTTGGACCTTGTCATTTGATGTAACAGGGGTGAGTAGAGGGAGTTGGTGGAACACCCTTTTCTTATGGCTCTTTATAATAAAGCCTGTGCTGTCATGCATCTTGATGAAGGTGTTGACTGTAGCTTGGACTTGAGATGCCCAGAGACACAAACATCTTCTGCATTCTGTAGTTCAGTGGCAGGCAATAAGATGCCCTTGGACTTGGCCTGCAGTTAGCAGAGGTTGAACAGATTACCGTTTGTCCTGTAGTTTGGCTGCACTCCAGGCATACCTAAAAATGAGAGATGCCAGCTTGGTGAAGCTAGAACGTAGGATGACTTGCATGTCAAATCGTACGCAACATGCAATTGACAAAGCTAAGTGATTGTACAACCAATGAATGAGATCCAAATTCTGCAGTCCTGCCACATCCAGTCATGAATTGTAGTGGACAATTAAACAACCCTGGAGGAGGAGGCTCCACAAATATACCCATGCTCAACAATGGAGGAGTCCAGCACATCAGTGCCAAAGATAAGACTGAAATATTTGTAGCAAACTTCAGCCTGGAGTGCTGATTGGATAATCCATCCACCTCATCCTGCAGTCCCTAGCATCACAGATGCCAGTCCTCAGTCAATTCAGTTCACTCCATGTGATGTCAAGAACAGCTGAAGGCACTGGATACTACACAGGTTATGTGGCCCTGACAACATTCTGGGATTAGCATTGAAGACTTGTGCTCCAGAACTAGCCGTGCCCCTGGCAATGTGAAATTGGTCTATCCTGTACACAAGAAACAAGACAAATCCAAGCTGGCCATTTAATGCACCATCCTGAAGTATGTTGCTGTTACTTCACTGTCACTGGGTCAAAATCCTGGAACTCCCTCCCTAACAGCAGTATCAGTGTTCCTACACCTCAAGAGCATGCTTCAGTCCAATAAAGCAGCTTATCATCATCTTCTCAAGGTAATTTGGGATGGGCAGTAACTGCTGACCTCTCTGGTGACACCCACACCCCATGAATAAAAAGAACATTTGTTTCTTGTTATTGTTCCGAGAGATTTTTTTGGTCGGGAGACAAGCAGCTAATGAGTTTGATCTGAACAGCTAAATTTCTGCACATCAATGGTCCAAACCATGCCCTGAGAGTTGTTCT
This sequence comes from Carcharhinus amblyrhynchos, assembly GCF_965287045.1. NCBI lineage: Eukaryota > Metazoa > Chordata > Chondrichthyes > Carcharhiniformes > Carcharhinidae > Carcharhinus > Carcharhinus amblyrhynchos. The sequence goes on from NC_137346.1 coordinate 16,869,369, forward strand.
ATATTGGTGCCTACTTGGGAAATGTTAAACTATCGTCATTATGGAAATTATTTATATTACCCCCACCCGGCCCATGATGCTTTATTGTTATGTATATTTGTCCCATTTATTTATTTTTATGTTTATTTTTTCCCCACCATTGAAAATACTGATCAGAATCCAGGGAAATTGTTCATGTCTTTATTGAGCCTGCATTATTTAGCTCTGTTCTAGTCAATAAGAAGCCATTAAGATTTTGAAGAGTGTTAGTTTCTGCATTAACTTCATTTTCGTAATGTTTAATGTTGTCATCCTGTAATGATTTTATAGCTTTGCTGTTAATTATAGATGACCAAGTGTTAGAAGATACAGTTCAATTTTGTTCCCAAGTGATTGTTAAAATCATGCATGGTGATATTTTCCTTTGGAGAATCTAGTGTGTGTAGTCTATACATTTTAAGTGAGTTTATAATATTAAACCTTCCCACCAATGATAAGGATTTGTTCACGTTACATTTAATTATGCAAGAGGAATTTATTTTTTGACATTCAGGATACGATGAACAAAAAACAAAAAACAGCCCGGGAAACAGGCCCTTCGGCCCAACGAGCCCACGCTGCCATTTTAACATTACCCCCTCCACCCATGACCCTTATCTATTGTTTTATGGCAATCCACCTAGAGGGAAACTAATTTAGGGACAATTTATTACTCCCAATCAGCCTAATAGCACATCTTTGGGGTGTGGGAGGAAACCGGAGTACCCAGAGAAAACCCACGCAACCACGGGGAGAATGCGCAAACTCCCACAGACACTGGCCCAAATCCATGTGTCTGCACAGCAAACAGTGATAGTCACTGAGCTGTTGTGTTGCCCAGCATCTGGTCCAGTTTAAGTACACACTAACGACATGAAGCACTTAGGCCACTCTTGAACATTCAAGAGCAGCCCAAGTACGACTCATCGCGTATATGCCCCTCATCGGACAACAAGGCGGACCGACTTAAAACCGTGAATTAAAAGAGAAAAATATTATTATCATACCACATCCTTTTACCTTACCAGGGACGTCCCAATGCTAATGAACCTTATTTAAAACGATCTCCTATATCCTTCCATCTCCAACCCACTCATGTGCCTGTCTAAGTTACTCTTAAACAAATCCAGTGTGCCTGCCTCCACCACCTTACTTGGCAGAGCATTTCATACCCCCACTACCCTCTGTGTGAAAAACCTCCCTCTAATATCTGTGTTATATCTCTCCCCCCTCACCGTAAGCCCATGAGAAGGAAACAAAAATTGCAAGGGGAGCAAATCAGAGGAGGCATTAGTGAGGTGTAGAAAGTGCAGGCTAGAGCTTAAGAAAGCAATTAGAAATGCAAAGCGGGATATGAGAAAGCTCTGGCTGGTAAAAGTAGGGAAAATCCCAAGATATTCTATAAGTACATAAAGGAAACCAGCGAAAGAATAGGACCCATTAGGGACAAAGGGGGTAATCTGTGGGTGAAGCCAGAGGACATTGGTAAAATGTTGAATGAATATTTCACATTAGTTCTGCTCGTTTCCCATTATGTATTAGGGAAGGCTGCACCTTGGCCAAAGTTTACAAGGCATTTAAAAATACTTTGTAAATCTACAATATTTATTCAAAATTTTCTACCGATGATTATATATATCTGTGAAGACAATACCTTTGCATGGTTTATATATTTTAGGCACTTTATGCTTCTTTATAGTATATAGAAGGCACACTGTGAACCCAATCTAAAATAGTCTACCTTGTTTTAATAGTCTTCAAAATCAAATGTTTTCTGTACCTCCTCCTACACCAGAGAACTACAGACAAGTGGATCCCACATCAGTGGTGGGGAAACTATTGGAGAAACTTGTGAAGGAGAGCATCTATCTCCACTTGGAGAAGCAAAGCTTGATCAGGATAGTCAGCATGGCTTCAACAGAGACAGATCATGCCCAACAAATTTGATTGAATTTTTTGAGCAGGTGTCCAGGTGTGTAGATGAGGATAGTGCAGTTGATATAGTTTATATGGATTTCAGCAAAGCCTTTGACAAGGTCCCACATGGGAAACTTGTAAAGAAGGTAACTGCACATGGGATACAGGGTAATTTAGTCAAGGGGATTCAAAATTGGCTCAGTTGTAGGAGACAGATGGTGTTGACAGAAGGCTGCCTTAGTGACTGGAAGCCAGTGTCCAATGGCGTACCACAGGGATCTGTGTTGGCCCCCTATTCATCATTTATATGAACGACATAGATGACGATGTGGGAGATAGGATTAGTAAATTTGCAAATTACGCAAAGATTGGCCAGTTGGTTAACAATGAGGTGTCTCGGGCTGCAAGAAGATATTGATAGAATGGTCAAATAGGAAGATAAGTGGCAGGTGGAACATAACCCTAAAAAGTGAGAGGTGAAACACTTTGGAAGGAGTAATTTGAAAAGGAATTATTCAATGAATGATAGGACGCTAGGAAGTTCTGTGGAACAAAGGGACTTTGACGTGTTTGTCCACATATCTCTGAAGCTGGAAGGGCTTGTTAGTACGGTAGTGAAAAAGGCATATGGAACAGTTGCTTTTATCAATTTAGGCATAGATTACATTAGCGGGGAAGTCATGTTGGAGTTGTGTAGAACTTTGGTGAGGCCACAGCTAGAGTACTATGTGCAGTTCTGGTCACCACATTATAAGAACAATAAGATTGCACTGGAGAGGGTACAGAGGAGATTCACCAGGATGCTGCCTGGGATGGAATATTTAAGTTATGAAGAGAGGTTGCATAGGCTTGGATTATTTTTGTTGAAGCAGAGAACGCTGGGAGGTGACTTGATCAAGGTGTATAAGATTATGAGGGACATGGACAAAGTGGATAAGGAGCAGCTGTTCCCCTTAGTTGAAGGATCAGTCATGAGGGGACATAGGTTACAGGTGAGAGGCAGGATGTTTAGGGGGGATGTGAGGAGGGTGATGACAGTCTGGAATGTACTGTCTGGGAGGGTGGTAGAGGCAGGTTACCTCATATCCTTTAAAAAGTACCTGAATGGGCACAGGTACAAAACATTCAGGGCTACAGGCCAAGTACTGGCAGAAGGGATTAGATAGGAGTTCAGGTGTTTCTAATCTGTTGGTACAGACTCGATGGTTCGAAGGGCCTCTTCTGTGCTGTATGATTCTATTATTTTATGACTCTGTAATATGTAAAATGTTCTTCCCAATTCTGAGTCTCCCACTATGCTTTTTGATCATGCCTATATGCAAGGTTGGTTGAAATTGAAATGGTAATTCTAGTTGGTGACATTTTTTTAAACTGTATATTTTGTACAATAAAGCTTTCCTCCTTTTATGAAGGAATGTAGTGCCATTGTTGGATCTGTCTCCTATGCCACCGTTTCTATTTCTTTTGCTACAAGTATCTATTGAGTGTCTACTGCATTAGCCAGTGAGTTGGAGGCAGGGCAGGACTCGCACATGATATATCTCACAACGTGTCAAGTCTATTTGTTATCATGTTCCAAGATATTATGGAGCTCCAGTTGATACTTATTTCTAAAAACTGAAAGGCTCCAAACATTATCCACTCCAGGGACACCTGACCACTCTTCAGGACTGAAACCACTCCCTGTCTCGACGGAACAAAAGAAACTTTCTAGATTGATGTTGAATCTACGCCTTCTCCCTGAACTCATTCAAAAGGGGATAATCATATGTTTGCAGCAACAGAGAGAGAATTCCATCAAAAGCTACCAAATTAGCTGTAAACCTTAAAGCAGTTAAGGTAATTAACCTTGAAAGTTGGAGACTCCAACAGAAAGAAGAACTAGCCTCCTAGAAATTCAAACTACAAGAGATCTGCTGCTGAACCTGCGCTTTACAAGACCTTCCCTTTGACTACCAAGAATCTGCTGCTTCTAATAAACCCCACAGGCTTGTCATGAAAGAGACTCTGACAATTATAAACTGTAACAGTATGTTATTACCTATAATCTATATCTGGGTGTGAGTATGTGTGTCTGGAATGAGTGAGTGAAATGTTATCATTTTGGGGTAAGTATATGACAAATAATCATCTTTATTTTTAAACTCAAAAGCTTGCTGCTGGTTGTTAAAATTGGGGGACACTGGTAAGAACCAACTTACTGATAACAGGCAGTAGAAAGGAATGCTCAAATCTTGTCTGTGACTTTGCTCATGAAAGCAGCAAAACACAGAAAATGTTTCCAGATAAAAAGCAGGTTTATTTCTCCAGCAAAAATGTGTACACACAATCCATTTCAGTCATGTACAGTAATAGAGCCTCCAGGCATGATTGATTAGGGAATTACCCAATTATCTCTATTCTGGCCAGGAGTAGTCTTGTCACTATACTTGTCCCACAAGTCCCATGAAACCAAATGCACAGCAAAGAATTTTTGCATTCATAGAATCGCCACAGTGCAGAAGGAGACCATTCAGCCCATCAAGCCTGCACCACCAACAATCCCACCCTCAGGCTCTATCCCCGTAATCCTACGTATTTGCCCTGCTCGTCACTCTGACACGTTGGGCAATTTAGCATGGCCAATCAACCTAACCTGCACATCTTGCCTCACCTGTATTTTAATGACATCTTTTGTGAAGTCCTGTGCGCTAATTAATGTAGTGTATTCACTGCTCACAGATAATCTACTTGATGTTGGTAAGAGCAATAAAGTTTTCTTCCTTTTATAAAGGAATGTAGTGCCATTGTTGAATCTGTCTCCTACTCCACCATTATCTTACAATATTGTGCTAATTTCTTGCTAAACATTTCCACTCTATCTTTGTGTGGACCTCAGCTAACTACTTAATGCTCTTCCCATTCCCTCTCTTAAGCTATTCTATCTTTGGTTAGAGCTGTGTACAGGAGGCCAATCTCAAAAGAAACTTCTAGAATAGCATCTCATCTTTTTCCTTGGCAATCCAAAATTCTTTAGTAACTTCAGATGCTTGTTGCATTCCCCTAATTACTTTTCAGCAGTGGTGCTGGAGTACTTGGGAGGGTGGGGGGCTGTGTTCTCACCTGGGCCCTGTGGCGATTTGATGTATCCCTTCAGAATGTAACTACAGGCAGGTGTTGTTGGGACTGTGTTTTTCTCTTGTTTCTGGTTTCATGTATGCTTTTTCGTTCTGTTAGCTGGTTGCTTATTTTTTGAGTTTGCCAAACTGAGGGGTTTTTTTGTGCCATATAAAGGACATCTGCTCGCTGAAGGAGTTTGAATGTTCTACTCATTTCCTCTTGGTTGTTACAATCTCTGTGGCTTTTACTCAAATGCATTTTTTGCCTCTTTTCATACACCCATCCAACCTGGTTCTCTTCCCCATTCTGTCATGTAGGTGCTTGCCTGTATTTTAAGTTGTCCGTTCTGTAGTGTTATGGCTTTGATACCTGTGTTATCGTTTTCAGATGCTGACAGATCTTTTATACATTTTCTGCATGCGTTGTTTTCATTTGCAATTTCTACGTTTTTTTTCATTGTTGCTGTACTATCTCTCGCCCTGGTGTGTTGCTAACCCAGTACTTGGTCTGTGAATGATTGCTGACATCCTCCATTTTGCTTTTCATCTTATGTTTTACGGTTGATGGAAAAATGCATAATTTATTTGACGTGCACATTAACCGTACAGAATAGTGGCAACGTCAAATTATAGTATGATTGAGAATTTCTGTTAGCTGTGCTGTTTAATATTACATGAACTTAGTGGTGCAATTAACACTTATTTCTCAACCAATGATTTGTAAGATTGCACAATCTCCATGTGGGCTTTAGAAAGAAACTTTTAAGCAGCATTGTTCCCAATTTAGAATGTATTCCAATACACTTAGAAGCATTGAATTTTAAAGAAAGATTATAGTTGTATTCTGTAACTATTCTGGAAATGAGGCTTGTACGTTTCAGAGTTGGAGCACCAATTTTAATGCACTTGGGAAAAGGAGAGATGCATTTGGCTGGATTAATAAAAAATATTCTGTTGCTCAGTGAGAGTGTTGATTAAGAGTTGTTAGCAAATGCTGTTGCTCTGGAGATACTTTAGTCACCTTCAGCAAAGCAGCTTGACCTAATAGGTATGCAAAAATAGTCTGGAGTGTTTTGGTGCAATTAATTTCTTGTCATACTCTCTTCTGCATTCTGCTGGAGTGAAGCTGAAACTGTGAAATATTTATGCTGGCAATGCCATGGGTGAACCTATTTCTCTTCAGTTTAACATTCACTTCTTAGTATTGGAGATTGAAAAACTAATGGAGATATATATATCTAACTTTATCTAACAGACTATTTTCTCATTGTACTGATTCTTCTCCCTTTCTTTTGCAGCTCAGATCGGCTGATAGAAGATACAATCAGGTAATGTCGCATGAGCAAACATCTTCCTATTTCTAAGCAAGTGCAAGATTTCCGTTAACTGTAAGCTTGCAATTTGTTTCAAGTTCATTCCTGGTATAAAGTTTATAGAGTGGTTTAGTATGATTTTTGTTTTATTTTGTGATTTGTTTTATCTATTTTCTTTGCTGCTTCATGCTTTTACAAATGTTCCATGAAGCTAATACGGTGAATTATAAGTCCTTGCTTTACTCTGAACAAATTGGAGTCAACTTCAGCTCATTAAAAAATGTTTTAATAAAGATCTCTAAACTACATTATCTAATCCAAAAATTGTGAAACTACCCGTTTCCACATGTCAATTTAAAAAAAAATTCCAAGATCATTGGTAAGCACTAGGTTTTGGCTACATTAGTCCTTTAGTTGATGGGTTTTTGATAAGAGAAGGGATTAAGGGTTATGGGGAGAGGGCGGGAAAGTGGAACTGAGCCACGACAGATCAGCCATGATCTTATTGAATGGCGGGGCAGGCTCGAAGGGCCAGATGGCCTACTCCTGCTCCTATTTCTTATGTTCTTATGTTCTTATTTATGTGAAACAAAAACAGAAAATGCTGGAAAATCTCAGCAGGCCTGACAGCATCTGTGGAGAGATACTAGAACTAACATTTTGAGTCAGTAATCCAGCATCTGCAGTAATTTGTTTTTACCCTTTGTGTGAAATATGTACTAACACCCTGATTTCAGTTCCGACTGGGCATTAGCCAATGGCTTTCGCTAAAAATTTTCACTAAATTGGCTGCAGGACAACATGGTGGCACAGTGCTTAGCACTGCAGCCTCACAGTGCCAGGGATCCGGGTTCGATTCCCGGCTCGGGTCACTGTTTGTTTGTGCGGAGTCTGCACATTCTCCCCATGTCTCATGGGTTTCCTCTGGGTGCTCCAGTTTCCTCCCGCAGTCTGAAAGACATGCTCGTTAGGTGCATTGGCTATGCTAAATTGTCCTTCATTGTACCCGAACAGGCATCGGAGTGTGGTGACTAGGGGATTTTCACAGTAACTTCATATAAGTCTGTTTGTGACAGTAATAAATAAACTTTAAACTCATCTCATTAAAAGAGACTAAGGAATAATTGGAAAATGTTATGCCAGTGAAATACAGTGTTCTTCTAAGGTTGATGTAATCAAAGTGAGTTGTGTGGATGGCAATATTGCTGGATATTTTAAAGTGAAAAGTCCTATTAACCATCGGTGATAGCACAAGTCAGTTACATTTTTTATATAAAAGCTCTGATGGAGAGTCGTCCAGACGCAAAACATTAGCTGTATTCTTTCTCTGCAGATACTGTCAGATCTGCTGAGATTTTCCAGCATTTTCTGTTTTTGTGTTAGTTACATTTTTGTTTAGGTAACAGCTTTGTTGCAAGACAAAATTCTTGCTGTTAATGTGATATTCTGATAATCCTACTTCGCGTGCATTGAAGGGATAGTTTTTTTCAAGATAATGCAATGTTGCAAATAAGTTTACATCTGTGGCCTCAAACCTATGTAAGTGCAAAAGGCTTTAGCCCTCCCAATGTGCAGTTATCAGTGCCAAGTTGCTGATCTTAGTAGTATCAGAACAAGACCTTTGGCTGGAATTTTTAATACTTTCATACTTCCAGTAATTTTGGGCACTGTACTTTCAAAAAAATCATTCTTACATTTTCAGCTCATCCTAAACATTGGGATGAAGAATGACAGACACAAAGTCTTGTTCCCACTCCTTTAATTAGGGTTAGCATCAAAACCCTCATTTGTTCCATTGAAAGTGAGAAAGAAACTGCAACTTAAAAATCAACACTAAAGCGGGGTACAACTGACGATATTTAAATAAGTGTAAATACAGATTCTTTTTTAAAAGAAAGTACTTTGTATAATTTGAATATGTAAATGTGTCTGTCCAAGAAATAGTTTAGTTACAGATGTAAATGTATTTAGTGAATTGAAATAATCTATATATCAATTTTAATAGTTTAACACACTGCCACTGTGTAAAATGAAAAGCTGTTGTCTCTCCCCCACCAAGCAGCATTTGGGTGTTCCAAAAGCTTTGTTAAATGTTGTGAGTATGGTTGATGTGCACCTTTGTCTTGTTTGGAAAATATTAAGCACATTTACGTATGATTTGGCAGTGTGTGATCTTACATTGTCAGTTATGTTTAGAAGTGTTTTCCTTCGGTTAGAGACAGACAAAATGTAGCTGAGCAAAACACCTCAGTTGGTTCCTAGAACCTTGGGACACACTTACTTATTCAAATAGTGTTAGTCATTGGTCACTGTCTGTGTGGAGTTTGCACGTTCTCCCCGTTTCTGCATGGGTTTCCTCCGGGTGCTCCAGTTCCTCCCACAGTCTGAAAGACGTGCTGGTTAGGTGCCTTGACCTGAATAGGTGCCAAAGTGTGCTGATTAGGGGAATTTTACAGAAACTTCATTGCAGTGTTAATGTAAACTTTACTTGTGACTAATAAATAAACTTTAAACTTTTAACTTCTTCTGTCATGGTATAATTCAAAATCTGGGAGTGCTTTAGGTTTTGGGTCACATAATGCATTTATATATCTGTAGATTGGTATGAAGTACAACTATAAATTGACCCAACTAAAATGCAAATATTTTACAATTGTCAACAGATGTAACTGAATTATCTGTTAAACCAATTCCTATTTAGTTTGCAATCCATATCTGATTTCATATGCCCTGTGAGTTGTTTACAAGAATGAATAGCATCTGAATTTTTAAAGTCAGAATTATTTTGCCTCAAAAACCACTGAAATAAACATGGCGTTCTTTCACATTAGGAATATTTATTTGCTGCAGTTCATAAAAATGCACGTATGCTTTTATATGAATTTCTTGACCTGAGAAAATTGTGCTCAAATTGTCTTGTAGCCTCTGCCGTAACCATATGTTGATGTCGTTTCCTAAGGAAATGACCATTACATATTTGGGGGGGGGGGGGGGTGGCATTTAAGACCACAAAGATACCATCTGTCATTAAACAATTCTTTTTAAACAATTGTTCTAAATTTTGTTTACAGCAACACTGACAGAACATCGGGAAAAGTCTGCTGTAAACCTATTTGAAAATCTATTTTGTTCTCAAATTGCTCAAGTCACTTCACAGTAGCAAAGGCAGTAATTTTAATTTACAGTGCATTTTGTCTGCTGAGCCTCTTGGCTATCTCAGTGAAAGCCAAATATAGTAGGCGTTCAGAACGAAGACTTTCATATGCAGCTGCCTTTTATGCATTCATTCCTATTAAGTAAATGTAGTTAGAAGTGGAGTCAACCTTTGTTGTAATAAAATGTTCAATAATGCAATTTTTTCTATGTGGAGAGGGCTTGCAAGGACCTCCTCCAGGGCATTCTGCCAGTACTGCAATGTAACTGAATTAGGCATGCAAGCTGACTTATTCACCTGCTGATTTGAATTCTCTTTACTGTTCTATTGAAGTAGCATTCCTCATCTACTTAAATTTGAGAACAGATACCCATGCCCTGTGATAACATATTGCAGCATAATATTACATGTAGTACTGTGGCTGGGAGGAAACATTTTGGTATGATCAGCCTTACTTGACTTAGTGGTGCTAAAACTGACCTGGAGTCTCATTCTCAGGCAGGCATTTCTGGGCTATTCTTCACTATTCTCCCTTCACTGAGTTTATAGTGGTTCTTTTCTGCATCCAATCAATATGATAGCTTTTCTTCTTCACTACAGTTTGACCCTGTTGGCTCACAGCTCTTTTCATATTTAGCTTAGGTGATATAAGATGGGAAGAGCCTAAACACCAGAATAGACTAATTGGGCTGGATGGCCTTTTTTCTACTATGTAAATACTGAAATTATTCTTTATGATCTCCCTGCTGTCTCTCTCTACTCATAGATTAAACCCTCTTTGTTCTCTCCTTCCTTCCAGCCACAGCTGAATAGTATCACAGTCTGTCTGATCAGTTATACTGTGGTAATTGCTCAGACTGCAAACAGACCTTCCGTGGCTTGTGAAAGAGCTTTGCTCCCTGTGTATCAAGGCAAAACAGTGCACAACAGGAAATGTATTGGAACATTTGCAATTCAGGAAAATTACCTCACTTAAACTATCAGGATCTTTTGATCTAATTCCAGGTATCTGCATCACAAATTTAAGAGAATGATTAGTAGTAAACTATTAGCAAAATGCTACTGATCTATAGCATTGTAAACTGGGGGAGTGAGAGTGTAGTTATTAATCACGATGGGCATGATGTTGCCAAAAATGAGAAGTCTGTTAACCTACCTTTGACAATGCTGTATTTATATTACAGCTCTGTTGCCATTGACTGTCCACAGCTATTAACCAAAGGATTAGGGCTGCCTTTTGGGGAATACTTACGGAAAACTTTGTGTAAATAAACCTCATAACCCTAAACGGAAGAAGTTGTCATCTAATTAATCTGGAAACTGGGTCCATTATCATGAAGTTGTGAAATGTATTGAACTTGAATTCAAACATTAGGACTTGTACTACACTGGTGGCAGCTTCCACATTTCTTAGAAAAATATTCTCTGAACATTCTCTCATACCACTTCTTACCCATTTCATGAGAGAGACTTGGCCATCTATACTGCTTAAACTCTTGTCATGGGTTTTATATCTGATGATTAATAAGCTTATATCATCTCTTTTTATATTTTTAAGTATCTTGCTTTGAAAATGGCATTCTGGGTGCTGGTGATTTTAGCTAGAATCAGATTTGATTGACATCCCATGTACTTGATGTGCTGTGATTAAATCCCATTCCAAAACCTTTTCAAAATCAATTAGAGTTTAATTTATAATAAATCATTGTTGATCCAAATCATGTAGCTTCTGACAGGTAGCATGAACATTATCATGCAAGCAGGAGAAAAGGGGGATTTCATGAATTTTGGCAAAAACTAGGGGCAGCACACTGGTTAGTACTGCTGCCACACAGAACCAGGGACCTGGATTCAGTTCCCGGCTTGGGTCAGTGTCTGTGCGGAATCTGCATGTTCTGCGTGGGTTTCCTATGGGTGATCCGGTTTCCTCCCACAGGTTGAAAGATGTGCTGGTTAGGTGTGTTGGCCATGCTAAATTCTCCCGCAGTGTACCTGAACAGGTGCAGGAATGTGGCGATTTTCACAGTAACTTCATTGTAGTGTTAATGTAAGCCTATCCTTGTGAAACTAATAAACAAACTAAAATTTAAAGAATCTGTAGTTATTTATGTCTTATGTAACATCCGTGTCCCAGTGTCTTACCCAGAAGCAAAAATTGATGAGCAAGATAACAAACAATTGCCACAGAGCAATTATCGCAATTTTGCCAAGGTCGAGATGACTTTATTTTTGACCAGATTATAGATTGCCTGGATAAAGACGTCTCCGTTAACTCCGAGACACTATAAGGGTGCATTCTTCCATTATGTTGTAGACTTGCTAAAGGAAGAAATTAGCTTACATGCCCGTCTTAAAATTGATAATCCTGCAAGATAACCCAAACCCGTCACTCTTTGTATTTTTTTCTGCAGGGTGAATTTAAATAAAGAAAAAGTAAAGTTTATTTATTTATTAGTGTCACAAGTAGGCTTACATTCACACTGCAATGAAGTTACTGTCAAAATCCCTTAGTTGTCACACTCCGGCACCTGTTCAGATACACTGAGGGAGAATTTAGCATGGCCAATGCACCTGAACTGCACACCTTCGGACTGTGTGAGGAAACTGGAGCACCCGGAGGAAGCCCGTGCAGACACGGGGAGAACGTGCAAACTCCACACAGACAGTGACCGGGAATTGAACCTGGGTCCCTGGAGCTGTGAGGAGCAATGCTAACCACTGTGCCACCTTGCTGTGTATTTAAATGAGTTGATTTAGGAATGTCACAGGAGTGCCAAAGAATCAAATGTACCCTAGCATAGAACATCCTTGCACATAAATGGTGTGTAAATGCCAATTGTTCATATTGCAATGCTCCATTGGACTTGTCACTGTTTATAAAAGAATATATGAACAAGTTATCCACGAGCTGCATCAATCACTGTAGTATTGAATCCATTTAGAAACATCTTAATTAACTCCCTTTTTTTACAAAATCACCAGTTGCTTAATGTCGTAAAACTGAAATGTTGTCCAGCTCAATAATTAGGTATTTTCAACATTGGCTGACAGCATGCCTGATCTTTCAAATGCTAACTGCACTCTCAGCTATCCTTGTTAATCACAATATTCCCAACATAATACTGAGGGAAAAAAAACTGCATTTCAACAAATGTTTCTGTTGTAAAGCTTTAGTTCTGACAGCTCTGAATTATGTCCTGTAAGTTCCATACCAAAAAGTGACATGTTTTCAATTGAGAATGTTGCTTTGAAGTGATTATTAATGGTAGAGACAAGGCAGCAGTGAAGTTGGCAGTGAAATCTGATTTAGCTTCTAAATCTTAGATTTAGCAAAAGTTTCTAACACACCTCTATGTCCATTTGGTTCAGTTGGTGGTAAATGACCTCTGAGACAAGAGATTGTAGGTTAAAGCATGCTATAGAATTTGAGTACACAATTTTGGCTGAAACTTTAATGAAGTTCTGGGCGAGAAGTGCACCTCTGGAAGTGCAGTTTTTAAAATGAGATGTTAAGCTGAGTCTTTGTCACCTGTTGTATTAAAAAGATTCTGTAATTTGAGGTTCCATTCATAAATTCAGAATATCAGCTTGTCTTTTCTCGTTAGCGTTCATCCTTGAGCCTCTGACCTTGCCAACTACTAACCCATCTCCAATCACTCTCTCCTTTTCAAAGTCTTTAAATGCCCTTTTGTCTTCCAAATTTGTGGCCATCTTTCCTGCAACAGTTTCTTTTGTTGCATTGCGCTACGTAAACACTCGAGCACAGACATTGCTTTCACAGTTATTGTTTGTAATAAACCGATTCTGAAGGGTGTTGGCAGGGTGGACACTGAGAGAGACTGTTTGCCCTGGCTAGGGAATCTAGAACATGGGCAAATCTCAAAATAATGGTCCAGCATTTAGAAATGAAAAGAAATTCCTTCAACCAGAGAACTGTGAACCTTTGGAACTGTCAACCCCAGAGGGTTGTGGATGCTCCATCGTTGAATATATTTGAGACTGAGATGCACAGATTTTTGGCCTCTGAATCAAAGGGTGCAGGGAGTGGGCGGGAAACATGGAATTGAGGCAGATGATCAAGCATAATCATATTGTGTAGCAAAGAAGGCTCAATGAACCATATGGCCTACTTCTGCTGTTATTTCTTATGTAACAGCTGTGAAGGCTTACAGAGGTAAAGATTTATGAAATTGGTTCCAGGGATGACCGACTAGAATTACAAGGAGAAATTGGAGAAGCTGGAGACTGGACAGAAATGGTCAAAATTATGAAGTGTCCAGACAGAGTAGATTGAATTAGTAGTTGCCAGAAGGGTTGAAAACCAGAAGACACCGATGTAAAATGGTTGACAAAAGTACTAATAACAACATAAAGAAATACCTTTAACAAGTGGTTAGGACCTGGAACGCACTGCCTAAGAAGGTGGTGGAGGTACATTTAATCGTGGCTTTCAAAAATGAAATTGATAAGCACATGAAGAGAGAGGATTTTCTGGACTACAGCAAAAAAGGAGGGAAATGGATCCAGCTGAAGTGTTCTTATAGAGAGCTGCAAGGCCAAGTGGCCTTTTTCTATACAGTAACCTATTTATGATTCTGTGTAAGTACAAGTAGTTTCCCTCCACTGCATTTGCACATTTTCAAGCAAATAGATTGATCCAAATTTTGCAGCTACAGCATTGAATTCCAATGAACCAGACCATGATCATTTTGTGAGTTTGAATGTCAACAATCAATTTAGCACAGTTTTCGTTTGGGTGACATCCTTTGAGTAGCTTTCTCTTGATAAGGGTTGACTGTCAGACAGATGCTCTTGACAGTCAAGATTTTGTTTTGATACTGATAGGTAAGGTGGCATGGATGACCGACTGAAACTGAAGTAACTGATTCTGAATGAACCTGTATGTATAAATTGAGGAATATATACTGTTAGGTCTATGCAATATCATTGCTAGTTAAGGAATGAATGGCGTCAGGGAATCTTTGAACAAAATTCAAAACTGCTAGGTGGCCATTTGTCAACCTTACAATAATTGCTTGCTTTGTGACTGGATGATGTATTGCTCAACACAATGTGTTCTCAGTTTTAAAACATGGACATAAATCATTTAAAAAATCTTATTTTAGAAGGTAGTCAATAATTTGAAACATGCATTTAGCATGCTGAACCAGGGGAAAAATGCACAATTCATCTTGCCAACCATCACTTTCCCCTTCAGCCTTTCTCTTTAACCTTCATTCTTAACCCTTTGACCATGTAAACTTTTGACCTATCTTCTGAGAATTGCCTTCCAAATCTATGCCTGTCTATTCCTGCACATCCGATTTTTATTTTGCATTACTACATAGATTCTGTTGCACAGAAATGTTTAAAGTTTATTTATTAGCATCACAAGTGGGCTTAAATTGACACTGCAATGAAGTTACAGTGAAAATCCTCTAGTCACCACTCAGGTGTCTGTTCGGGTACACTGAGGGAGCATTTAGCATGGCCAGTGCACCTAACCAGCACATCTTTTGGACTTGTGGAAGGAAACCAGAGCACCCAGTGGAAACCCAAACAGACACGGGGAGAATGTGCAGACTCCCCTGAGACAGTGACCCAAGCCCAGGAGTTGAACCCTAGCTCTGTGAAGCTAGGGTTCAACTCCCGGCTACTCGGCTGAACTGGTCTGTGGCTGTGTTTGTACTTCATGCCACCTCTCACTCTGATTAACTCTTCCTACCCCGCAAGATTTTATTTCCTTTCTTCAGAAACTGCTCCATGGTGCCTACACAGTCTCCAAAGAGCCAGTATACTGAAGCAGGACTTCATAACTATTTGTTAAAGTGCAATGTGCTATCCATCCGAGATTCTTAGCAGCAAACAGGGGGAGAAATTCTGAAACTCGCTTCCCATTTAAGGTCATTCGGTTGTTTTCGATACAGTAATGACTGTGGGTAAAGTTGTATTTTATGGTTAACTTGATAACCTGACATTTCATTTGTATAAGGAAGCTCAGGAGAGGGGGCAGCTTGCAAACACTTAGGAAAACTATGGGAGGAATTTTTGGCACCACTTATAGAATAAAGCATTTGATAAGGAAGCAGCACAGAGCGAGTAACCTTAAAAGACAGTAGTTGGTTAAGGAGCCTGGATATAGTAAAATTTTAATTGGAGGACTAATAGAGAGGGCGTTAATGTTTCATTTCGCATCATTGTAGAATGTTTCTGAGAAAATTACACTTTTAAGTTCAGAATTTTATGGACAAATAGTACTCACTGAATTTAAAGTTAACAAAAAGAAGCCGATGTTTTTGATTTGATTTATTATTGTCACGTGCGTTGGGATATAGGGAAAAGTATTGTTTCTTTTGTGCTACACAGACAAAACATACCATTCATAGAGAAGGAAAGGAGAGAGTGGGGAATGTTGTGTTACAGTCATAGCTAGAGTGTAGAGAAAGATCAACTTAATGCAAGGTAGGTCCTTTCGAAAGTCTGATGGCAGCAGCGAAGAAGCTGTTCTTGAGTCAGTTAGTACATGACCATGAATTAGTTATTTCAAGAAGATGGATTTTATTCTTGAATAAGCTTTATTGTGGCATAGACAGCATCACGCAAGTAATGGGAAAGTTTAAGTGCATATGGACATTCACAGTTAATTACCAAAGTCGTGGACATTCAAAGTCAATATTATTTTTATTGTTTCCTTTTCTAAATTCAAATGGATTTGGACTATTAAAAGATAACTAAAATCAGCAGCAGATATTCCTATTTGAGATTGACACTTAAAACAGTTGATTGTTTCCTGAAATATTATAAAAACGAGCTAATGGGCAGATTGATGCAAATTGTTTCCAATAACTGAGGGGCCAAGAAGGAGGGGGCATAAATGTAAAATTAAATGGAAGAGAGTTGGAAAAAGGCTGTGAGGCTGCAGATTCGCTTAGTGATTATGATGCAATTCAAGATTAGATTAGCTCGGTAAATGAAGAAATTAAAGGCAAATGGAGTCTAGATGGTTAAATATGATTCTAACTATTTACTCGCGTGGAAGGTAAATACTAATAAGGATTGATTATGGGTTTGCACTGCTACCTCTCAACAATATGTTCAATTCCTGGCTAGGGTCACTGTCTGTGCCGAGTCTGCACACTCTCCCCATGTCTGCGTGGGTTTCCTCTGAGTGCTTCGTTTCCTCCCACAGTCCGAAAGGCATGCTGGTTAGGTGTATTGGCCATGCTAAATTCTCCCTCAGTGTACCCGAACAGGCACTGGAGTGTGGTGACTAGGGGAATTTCACAGTAACTTCATTGCAGTGTTAATGTAAGTCTTACTTGTGACACTAATAAATAATTTTCTTTTTAAAAAAGGCATTAACAAGTCTAAAGGAATTCCTGAGCCAGGTCTCTCTCAAATTTTCAGCTCAAGTTGCGGCAATCCCACAACAGTATCGTTCTGTAATATTAACCTCATCTTAGAACAGTAAATATAAAATATTGCATTTTAAACACATGCTCACTGTGTGTTCCCTTTCTCCATCCTGTCTTGTGCATTTTAAGTTTACTTTTGGTTAGCTCTGCATTCTCAATCTTTTGTCGTTTTAGATAAAGCTTACTTTTTCCAGTTTCGGGATCATATGTTTTGGGTATAGGTGTTAAGAAATTGCTCCTCTGATTGTCTGAAAAGCTGCTCCAAAAGATGGGCCTTCAGCTAGACCCAATTTAGAAGTGTAAAGATTGATTGTTCACATCTATGGTTATCATGTTCTGTATTGTAATCAATTTCAATATTTTATAATTTACATACAATTAAGTATGGCAAAGCATATTATAAATATCCTGTTTCCATGCATAATTTCTGTGTATTTTAATCCAGCTGTTGACAAGTTGATTTATTCATGTCACAAGTAGGCTTACATTAACATTGCAATGAAGTTACTGTGAAAATCTCCTAGTCGCCACCCTTCAGTGCTGTTCGGGTTCACTGAGGGAGAATTTAGCGTGAGCAATGCACCTATTTATAAATAAAAATCATCAATGTGTAGTATGTGCACTGTATCACTATGAAACATAATTGTTGGGGGACAGGTTCATGACCCTTGCACTTAAAGCAGAATATTAATTTTTGACAAGATGTTTTATTGCTGTTTTGCAATGTAAGAAATCAGGCAGCAGCATTGTGTGCTTGGGTAATAAATGATTTATGAAAATAGTACAAAGTGCTCTTTGTGCTTTTATTTTTATTAAAGTAGCAAATTGTATAAATTGTTAAAAAATGAACAGTTAATGGAGAAACCTGAGAGAGGAATACCCACCATC
Organism: Carcharhinus amblyrhynchos; assembly: GCF_965287045.1. NCBI lineage: Eukaryota > Metazoa > Chordata > Chondrichthyes > Carcharhiniformes > Carcharhinidae > Carcharhinus > Carcharhinus amblyrhynchos. Next base: position 16,887,172 of record NC_137346.1, read on the forward strand.
CGTGCAATAGTGATAAGCAGACAAACTCTACTGAGGCATCTAATATGCAGCTGGATAATCAGTCATCAGGAACATCTGTGCCTTGTCCTTGCAATCCTTACTCTGCCTATATCAGTGCAGAAAGGGCTCTTTGGCTTATTGAGTCTACACCAACAATAACCATTGCTAAAGTCATGCAATAGAGGAAGAGATTGCCTGATCTCTGTTTGCTATCCATGCACTAACAGCAGTAACTTCATGGGAGCAGAAAGCAGAGCCCACAAAAACCCGTCCGCTGCCACTCTTTAAAGTTTGAAGATTTAATTTCAAATCCTCATAACGTAGGAATGAGAGTAGGTAATTTAGCCCCTTCGACCTTTTCTGCCATTCATTCACAACATGCCTGATCTGCAGCCTAACTTTGTGGGAGGAATCTACCGGCTTCCCACAGTGGGAAGTTTAGCAGCAGGGGAGCTTAATTTTACGTGAGGCCAGAAATCAGTTTCTCGGTGGTGCGATGAACTTTAGGGATTAAGCTCTCAGATCGTAAAACTGAGTTAAAGGTAGATCGAGCTTCCCAACAAACCATGTTGGAAGTCCTTTTGCATGATTTGCACGTCATGCCAAGTCATTAAAAGACCAACTTGCCAAAATTAAGTTTTTCCCTCCAAATTAAGTTCCCCACCAGCATAAAATGAGATTATTCACACTTCTGGTGTGTACCTGGCGAGCTTCACTGCTTCCCGGACTTTGAGTAGACACTGCTTTGGCTTTTTTGGATTGCAGGACCAGTTCGCCACCCATTGAGTGCTGCTGAGGAACGGTACAATGCCACACATGCCTCCACAAGGTCCACAATTGAGCAGACAATAGGCCTCCCAAATATGAGGTTCAGATGTTTGGTTACTCCAATTCTTCATAGAATGTGTTCCAAATCATCATTGTTGCACCTTGCATAAACTGAACACAACAAAAAGGGATGTCTTGGCTGAGGGTGACATAGAGAATCAAAATGTCTCCTCCAAAGATGATGAACATTTAGGGCTGGCAAGTTCTAGGATTTCACGGAGCCACATGCAGAAGCCATGCAAGGGGAGAAAGTCCGTATATATGGTTGCTTGGGAGCAATATCAAATCTTAATCAGACAGGGATGCAGTCATGTCACCTTCACACCTGCTCCCAATATGGAGGCAAACCTGGTGAAGAGCTCTTTCCAAGGAAACAAATATATGGGTCCATAGGAAGGAGCAGCATGAGAACACAAATTTGTCTCCTTGGGATCATTCCTCGATGCAGATTTATCAGGGAAAATTGTATTCCTCCTGCCCAGCTATCACTCACCCATTGTAAACTCATATCTCTTGACATTTTCATCATGCTGTGTAGTTTTGAGGTTACTTTCAAGTCTACTTGGAGTGCCTCACCTGCACTATGGGTTGCTGAGTAGCAACCATTCTGACCCTCCTTTCACACAGTCTCCTACAGGACTCAGTCCAATTGCCTTAGCATTAGTGCGAGGCTATGGTACAGCGTTCTGGACATTGCAGCCAAGATATCTTTCCTATCTTACCTCGTGGGCTAAAACTTCGGTCCTTCTACGACTTTCAGTGAACTTTTGTTGCAAACCCTTTATGCAAAGTCTACTGCAACCGTTAATACGGAGCTGAACAAGCCAAACTAATCTCCATGTGGCAAAGGCTTCAGTCAACTACATGTACATCTCTTTAATCTTGCACTCAATCCCTTTTGCAGCTGAGGCTGAGTTGCTCATTGCCTCCTTGTTTGCAGCCTTTACTTGTATGTTAACTCAAATTGACACAAGGGAGGCCGTAAACGACTGGACGTGCTCACCATGGCTTTCTCCAGACATGTAGGGAAGCCTCTGGTTTTGCACTATTAATAAGAAGTTTTGATCCAGAAACTGCATCAGCAACGTCCCTTGCCACTCACACAGCATATTTAACTGCCCTGGAATACTAACATCCACATCTCACAACCAGGCAACAGTGGCAGGAGATACAGCGACCTCGCTGAGCTCCTTTTCAGATCTCTGAACATGGTGAGCTGCAAGTATTGGATTGGATGATGCACGCCCAGGCCACACACTCACAATGACGGCCAGTGCTTAAACATTGCAGTGTGGGTTGTTTTGTAATCATTTATGTTGATGATATGAGAGAAGTAAAATTCTTCTATTTTGTAATGTGAAAAAAGTAAGGTTCATTACCAGAAACTGGGGACCGAAATTCCAAACTCTCTGCCCAAGATTATTGAAGCAACTACCAGCAAGATGAAATCCATGATGCTTCTAAACAACTACTACTCTTCTTTCTCAGAAAACTAAGGAAATTTGGTATGTCAGCCACGACTCTCAACAGCTTTTACAGATGCACCATAGGAAGCATTCATTCTGGTTGTACCACAGTTTGGTATGACTTCTTCTCTGCCCAAGACCGCAAGAAACTACAAAGGGTCCTGAATGAAGCCCAGTCCATCACGCAAACCAGCCTCCCATCCATTGACACTGTCTACGCTTCCTGCTGCCTCGGAAAAGCAGGAAGCATAATTAAGGACCCCACGCACCCTGGACATTCTCTCTTCCATCTTCTTCCATCGGGAAAAAGATACAAAGGTCTGAGGTCACATACCAATGACTTAAAAACAGCTTCTTTCCTACTGCCATCAGATTTTTGAATAGACATAACTTGCACTAAGTTGACCTTTCTCTACACCCTATGACCACCATGACTTAACACTGCATTCTCTCCTTTCCTTCGCTGTGAATGGTATGCTTTATCTGTATCGCACACAAGAAATAATACCTTTCACTGTATGCTAATACATGTGACAATAATAAATCAAATCAAAGCTCCAAGTGCAATAGTTCTACACCCATGTCATTTATGTGCCTTCAACACTACTTTATTTTTCTCTATTGCTACGTTTAGGTGCAGCTCCAACGTCCACTGTTGAGGTGGAGGCAGCCTGCTGACTGCTCTGCCCTCTTGACTGCAATGACATTGGTGGGTGATCCCCGGTGGTTCGGGGGCTAGAGTGCCCCAGCCTGCTAAGTGTTTCTGCTCAGGTGCAGATATACCTTCCATAGCCTGGAGACAATGGGATCACAGGAAGAGGAGTGGCAGGGCACCCTTGGCTGTGTGGAAAAAAGCCTGTGGTGTGCTTGACCTACTCCTTTTTAATTGCCCCTTGGTACCTCCCTGACTCCTGGAGAAGAAGGGGCACCTGGAGGGAGGTTAGGAAAGTGCTCTTTTTTTTCGCTGGTACCTGGAATGGAGAAAACTTGAAATTTAGTGGATGCCTAAGCAGACTCCAAAATTAGATCGAAGTAGATGTAGCTGCAGTTGAGGAGTCAGTGGGCTGATGATGAATATTGGTGGTCAGTCTATCCTGGAAATGGAGGCAGAGACGTCAAGGAAATTAAGAAAAGTGTCAGAGATGCAAGAAAGGCGGGGGAGGGGTGGGGTGTTCGATCTTTGGGGCTGCCCTTTGCAGCTGGAGTCAGATTCATTTGTGTAGATGCATTTGACAACTGCAGACTGAAGGCATCCTCAATTGACTTCCTTGGGGAGTCTTGTCCTACTCTCCGGCTATTTGGCGGCCTTTCCTCAAAAGGTATGAGGATTTGATTGTCTGGAATGCTGCCTCAGGTCTTGGCCTACTTGGTGCGTGTTTTTGTTCTGCAGACAGCAGGATTGATTGTCATCCCAATGGGTGCCTGTGCAGCTTAGAAGAATGTGTGCCTATGGCAGCTCCTAAGTCCTCCCCAGTTAGCACGCAGCATGCCCTGCAACTAATAGAACATTGGCAGCGTGAAGATGCCGGCGCACATTCGGTATGTATGTCCAATGTGCTGCTGAATCCTGCAATCCAAGCTCCTGTCTAACATCCCTGGGCACCATCCCTTATGCATAGACAATGCTGCTGAGCCTGGCAGAGCGCAGCAGGTCACTTATCCACTTCCTGTACTGTTGGGCAGTTCTTTGGTGGGCCCCACAGGCATGAACCTCTGCTGCGCCCTCCGCCCAGGCCACCATAATCAGACAGGAGGGTCTCGGCTGCTGTCCTTGGGAAAACACAATGACCCACCTTGCCAGGACAGCATAGGAGGAGAATTTTCAGGAGGCTTCATTGTCTGGTCTGTGACACTTCAGTCTCGACAAGAATTTGTAGCTCCTGGTTTGCAGTGAGCATATAGCTGCCTAGCTGCCCCTTTAAATATGGAACCTGGACCTTTGGCCTCATCAAATGACAATGGGGAGGATGACTGCCTGCCCCTTCCCACTGCAAGGTTCAACAAGCTCCTTGCAGTTGCATATATAATGAGCTGACCAGTACAAGATCACATGCGTGCACCTGATCCAGCCATGCTATGCTGCCCACCCTCTATAGTGAAAATCGCTCCCACCTCTGTGCCTGCCCTGGTATGTGACACTGTGTACTGACTGCACACTGACAGTCAGTACACAGAGTAAGTGTGCAAGAATCCAGAATGGAAGATTCCAGACTCTAAACTTGTCTCTTCCTCATATCCTGTAATACCTTGGGATAACAATCTATAAGTCTCATATTCAAAATTTACAGTTGGTCTATCAAATGTTGTTTGCAGCTGAGAGTTCAAAACTTCTACTACCTTTTCTGCATAAATGTTCCCTGATTTCACTACAAAAAGGGATAGCTCTAATTGTTAGACCTCCTGCCCCGCCCCACCCACTCGTCTTCAACTTTTCAACCATGAAACTAGTTTTATATATCCTAACCATTCCTCTTAACCTTCCCTGGTGTTCTAGTGGTTAGGATGCTGCGCCAGTTCATTTCCCAGGCGGAGAATGAAGAGTTATTGGGCAGCATGGTGGCACAGTGGTTAGCGTTGCTGCCTCACAGTGCCAGGGACCTGGGTTCGATTCCCGGCTTGAGTCACTGTCTGTGTAGCATCTGCACGTTCTCCTCATGTCTGTGTGGGTTTCCTCCAGGTGCTCTTGTCTCCTCCCACAGTCTGAAAGGCATGCTACTTAGGTGCATTGGCCGTGCTAAATTTCCCTTAGTGTATCCAAACAGGCCCTGGAGCATGTCAACAAGATGATTTTCACAGTAACTTCATTGCAGTGTTAATGTAAGCCTACTTGTGACTAATAAATAAATAAACTTTAATCTTTTGAAATCACCCCTGAACCTTCTAAATTCTAGGAACTAGAAATCTAGTTTATGTAATCCCTCCTTGTCTCTAACACTTGGAGACCAGGTATCATACTGGTAAACTTGAGGGCAATCCAGCGAAGGGCATTACATTCTCCTTAAGATGTGTTACATAGAACTGCTCATGGTACTCCAGGTGCAATTTACTCAGGACTTTGTATCGTTGAAAGATGACTTCTGCTCCTGGTCTACTCCTGCTCCCATTTCTTGTCTATCCTATTCTAGCCCTGTGTATATAAAGGCCAGTATTCCATATGCCTTTTGTATTTGTACTCTGTATTGTTCATGACAATTTAATGACCTATGTACCTGGACCCAAGTCTCTTTGGATCGCTACTGTTTCTACTTTTTTTAACATTTAGGAAGTACCCTATTTAATCCCTTTTCAGTCCTTAGTGGGTAACTTCCTATTGCTTGCATTAAAATCCCTTTGCTCCAGTTTTGTCCATATCTATCAATATTTTTGTAATTTATGCTTCCGTCTGTGTTGCCTGCAATAGTTCCTATCGTTATATCATCGGTAAATTTAGATATATAGCGTTCAGCCTCATCATGTCACTTGTAAATAGATAGAATAGTTGAAACCCAAACACAGAGAAGCTAGTCAAAGAGGTACAATAGGTATGACAGGCCATAAGGGAACAGATGTAGCAGGAAGGCAGTGCAGTCACAAACCTTCAGACATAGGCCAGCCACTGTAGCAAGTTGTCAAACTGCTTTCCAATCCAGCTCCGATTCCCAGCTCAGACTCACTGGTGTACGTAGTTTTTCAGCCTCATCCTAGTCAGACTACTGGTCTCACAGGATTTTTAACACTGTTAAATTTAGATTGCGAATGTCGAGAAATAAGTGCCTAGTCTGCACATTTGCTATACTGGCACAGGAGCCGAGAGGTAAGTGAAAAGAAAGAAGGATGAAGATTAATTGGAAGAAGTTGGAAAAGCGAGCAGCTGTGGGAATACCCCATGCGCTAGTGTGTGTCACATTTATCAAAGAAACAGACTGCGGTGTATATTTTGATTTTCTGTCTGTTCAGCTTGGAAATTGCAGCAGGCTAAGCAAGCTATTCTTAGCAATGATATGATGTGTTTTCTTTCTTTAGCATCGCTATGGCAACAAAAGAGAATGTGACATCACAACGAGGAATGCTGAAGTCAATACAAAGCAAAGTGAACACCTTGGCTAGTATCCTTTTTAAAACCTTTTTAGGGTAAGAAAAAATTGGAAGGTGAACTTGCAGTGCTGTCTGTCTTGATGTTTCTATATCCTTGAATGGAAAACTGAAGCGTTCTAACCTTTGTTAAACTCTTTTCCACGGGATATTTGATTTGTTGTCACGTGTATTGGGATACATTGAAAAACATTGTTTCTTGCGGACTATACAGACAAAGCATACCGTACATGAAGTACTTAGGGGAAAAGGAGAGGGTGTAAAATATAGTGTTGCAGTTACACGTAGAGCGAAGAGAAAGATCAGCTTCATATAAGGTAGGTCCATTTGAAAGTGAGACAGCAGCAAGGAAGAAGCTGTTCTTGAGTCAGTTGGTACAAGTTTTTAGACTGCATCAAGTGACTGCGGTGTTTTTTGTTTGTAAGAATTGTTCGTTTGGCACAGTGACTAATTTGTTGATCAAAGTGAATCACGCACATTCAGTGCAAAATATTCCAAATTGTAGATGTTTCAATTTTCAGAAGTGTGAACCTTTCAGATGTGAAAAAGACATTAAACTTTGAAAGAAAACCATAAGTGAGGATATGGCAATTACCAATTTTACCGAACACTGTGCAATGTTGCAGACCTTTGGGTGTAGTTGTTATTAAAAAAACTATTCTCACCATGAAGCAAACACAAGTGAATTTGTTTTGAGGTTTTTCTGTATTTGAGTATTATTTGTAGTCAATCCACAGCACATTTCACTCAGTGATTATGGTCACATTGTGGTTATTTTATTGGAATCCAGAAGCTTAGACTAATAACAGGATGACTTTAAGTCAATTCCCACCATGACAGTTGGGGAAGTTAAAGTCAGTTAATTGAATAAATGTGGGGCTGCCATCAGTGACTGTGAATCTACTGGATTGTAAAAACCCACCTAGCCCCTTATTGCTCTTGTGTGGAATGGGAATCTGCAGTCCTTACCTGGTCTGATCTATCCAGACCCAGCAAAGGGATTGGCTCTTCACTGCCCTCTGAATGGCACAGTACTATGTAATTTACAAGTCTAGACAGATATGGAGAGTTTTCTTTGGACTGCAGCAAAGCAGTAAGGGAAGGGTCCTTGAGCAATTTTATTTTGTATTCATTTGTGGGACGTGGGCATCGCTGGCTGGCCAGCATTTATTGCCCATCCCTAGTTGCCCTTGGAGGACAGTCGAGAGTCAACCACATTGCTGTGGCTCTGGAGTCACATGTAGGCCAGACTGGTAAAGACGGCAGATTTTCTTCCGTAATGAACACTAGTGAACCAGATGGGTTTTTACCGACAATTGAGAATGGTTTCATCATCAAAGTCTGCAACAAGACCTTGATCAATTGGGCCAATGGGCTGGTGAATGGCAGATGGAGTTTAATTTAGATAAATACGAGGTGATGCATTTTGGTAGATTGAACAAGGGCAGGACTTACTCAGTTAATGGTAGGGCATTGGGGAGAGTGACAGAACAAAGAGATCTAGAGGTATAGGTTCGTAACTCCTTGAAAGTGGAGTCACAGGTGGACAGAGTGGTGAAGAAGGCATTCAACATGCTTGGCTTCATCAGTCAAAACATTGAATACAGGAGTTGGGACGTCTTGTTGAAGTTGTACAAGACATTGGTAAGGCTACACTTGGAGTACTATGTACAGTCCTGATCACTATTATAGGAAGGATATTATTAAACTAGAAAGAGTTTAAAAAGATTTACTAGAATGCTACTGGGACTTGATGGTTTGAGTTATTATTAAACTAGAAAGAGTTTGAAAAGATTTACTAGAATGCTACTGGGACTTGATGGTTTGAGTTATAAGGAGAGGCTGTATAGACTGGGATTTTTTTCCTCTGGAGCATAGGAGGCTTAGGGGTGATCTTATAAAGGCCTATAAAATAATGAGGGGCATAGATCAGTCAGTATCTTTTCCCAAAAGTAGGGGAGTCCAAAATTAGAGGGAATAGGTTTAAAATAAGAGGGGAGAGATGCAAAAGGGTCCAGAGAGGCAATGTTTTTCACAGAGGGTGCTAAGTGTCTGGAATAAGCTGTAAAGTCTTTTAAGTAGCGTTTAGACAGTTACATTGGTAAGTTGGGTATAAAGGGATATGGGCTAAATGCAGACAATTGGGACTAGTTTAGGGGTTTAAAAAAAAGGGGCAGCATGGACAAGTTGGGCCAAAGAGCCTGTTTCCATGCTGTAAACGTCTATCACTATCAGTAAATTCTTATTTTACTTTATTTCGTTTTATTGAATTCAGCCACCACCAGCTGCCTTGGCAAGATTGGAAGCGATAATACCACTAGGCCTTCACCTTCCCATTGAATATAAAAAGGTTCACCACATAGTTTGCCCATAGGTTAGAGAAAAACTGGTTTTGATGCCATGGGAAAATGTCCATTTTCAGAAAGCTCCAGCCATCCCCCAGATCTCCTTTAAAACATTACTGTGTTCAATTGTGACTGGTATATTTTAGAAGGAGTAGTGAAGTTAGCTACAAATAAGTTGCAACGTAGGTCAGGATTGTTACTTCTAAAATGAAGCAATTCAGAAGTGATTCACCCAAGTTATCCTCTAAAATTAATAGTTGAGCCTTACAAACCAGTTAGCTTTGCAGTTCAATCATTGGTCTGATAAATTAGCTAATCTCAGTTGGTCTCAGTGATCTCTATTAGAAGAATGAAAACAAGGTCTCAATCCCTATTGTAAAGATATCAGCAAGGACATATTTGGACTTTATTGTGATTCTTATGCAGTCAGATTATCGTTCTGAAACAGCCCCTCTCATGCATAAAGCACAGCCACGTCAGTGAATGCTTGGCATTCATGGAAAAATACCCCATTATGGAATCTAAGCCGTTGGAAAGGAGAGAAACTGAGGTGGGGAAAGGGAGCTAAGACCTTTGTAAACCCTCATTGTTCAATGTTATAACACTATTTGATGGAAGTTTATAAAATTATGAGGGGTATAGATAGGATGAACAGATGGAAGCTTTTTCCCAGGGCAGACATGACAATTACAAGGGGACACAAGTTCAAGATAAGGGGGGAAAGGTTCATTGGAGATGTGCAGGGGAAGTTAATTACACAGAAGGTGGTGGGGGCCTGGAGTGCACTGCAAAGTGAGATGGTTGAGGCAGTTAGGTTAGTCACATGTAAAACTTATCTTGATGGGCATATGAACAAATGGGGAATCAAGGGATATTAGCGATTGGTCTAGATAGGTAAACATGATCGGCGCAGGCTTGGAGGCCAAAGGGCCTGTTCCTGTACTGTACTGTTCTTTGCTCTTTGCACTTCAATAAACTGAAAACAAAGTTATGTTAGGTTCTTTAACAGCAATTCCAGATCGATTTCCAGCCATAAACAACTTGGTTCAGAGGATAAATCTGAGGAAGCGACGGGACACATTAATTTTGGGAGGTGTCATTGGCATTTGTACTATCTTATTGCTACTGTATGCTTTTCACTGATGAAACATCTCCATAAGATGTTTGCACAGCTGCAAAGCACTGGGGAGGGAGGGTGGGGGGTGGTGGGTGGGTGGATCTTGTGTACTCAACCTGCATATATATTGGCTGGATTGCGAGCGTGATGGATTTCGGTTACATTGGAATGCATTAAACAAGTATTCCTTCGGGCCACAGTTGTGTGATTGGTTTATGATCAAATGTTAAACCTCTGCTCTTTGTTGAGTTTAACTATGCTCTTGAAATATATAATTTTGAAGTACACATTATAATTTTGTGAAAGGATGCATTAGAATGTCATCTGTTTCCACCTCTTTTCTTTCATTATCCGGATAGTAAGTTACTCTCTCTTTTATGAGCTATTATAAGGCCAGAACTTTTTAAAAAACTGTTCTTTGAATCATATATCTTATGTATTTTCAAGAGCATTTATAATGTGTACATAAAAATACCTTGGTACACGATGGTCCTGTATATCAAGTGCTGCGTCACACTGCCAGAAAATGTTTGCTCCTTTTGATATCATCGGATGTCCAGTTTCCAGTCTCTTCAGCGAGAAGTACCCAAATTAAGCAGAATACTGTGGATACTGGAAATCTGAAATAAAAATGGAAAATGCCGCAAGTACTCAGCAGCTTTGGCCGCATCTGTGGAGAGAGAAGCAGAGTTGAGGTTTCAGGTTGACGACCATTCACCTAAGCCAGCAGCCCTGATGCAAGTTCACCAACTTGAAATATCAACTTTGTTTCCCCTGTCTGAGCTGCTGAATGTTTTCAGCATTTTCTGCCTTTCCCAGATGAATGGTTCTAAATTCATCCCCAAGTGAAAGGGCACCCTTGGCCAAGACCTGGTTTGGGTCAGATATCAAGCTTACCAATTCTTTTGGGAATGTGAAAAAGGCTTAAAGAGAAAACAAAAGCAAGAAATTATTTTTTTAAATATAAATATATCTGGACATTCATGCAATCGTTCAGATTTGAATTGTTCCACAAGTCTCCCAAAGCTTTATTAATCTGGCGAATTTCCAAATAGTTGTCATTTTGCCGTGAGCACCATTTATGCACGCACGTGCAATCTTGTACTTGATTTGGGCTAATTTCCTAAATATGTAGACGTGAATGCACAGCACTCATTTATATCAATTTGTACTATGCCATTGGTAAATTATGGTAATGCATTGGAATAAGCTGCTGAAGTCACCTCCCACCTAAACCAAGCAATTTCACTCCTCTTAAAAAAAAATGGGTGCATTATATTGAAACATTTCGATTTCTCTGCAAAAACACAATTGCCAAAGCCTACTTTTTAAAAGAAAGAAGAAACCATAAAACCTTGAAATGTCTGCGCTAAGTTCCAGCTCTGCTGTGAATGAAGAACACTCGTTTTGCATTTATTTTTCAGACATTTTGCAGTAAGGTTGAGATTCTTTTCCCTTTATCCCATTGTATCACTGCACATTTATTCCCAAACCACTAACTGTGGCCTTCTCAATGGTTTCAAGAAACTATGACGCACTGTTTGCTCCTACTTAAGAGGAAGAGTCTGTTTCTATTCCTCAGATTGAGGTAACCGATTTGAATGTTGCAGTTTAGAATTCATGCAGGTACAAAACTCAATGCTTGGAAATATGAATCATTCCAATGAAGTGTTCAGAGAAAAAAAACACTTTTTTTGTACATTACACTGATTTTTGGATAGAGGCTCTGATCTATTTACCATGGCATCTTTTATGAATTAACTTCACAAACTGGAAAGCAAAGGTTGACTGGCTAATTGGATCATTTGAATTCAGATTGTTCAATTGCATAGCTTTAATTTTGTTTACCCCACAGTTCAGTTGATTCACTTAAAAGATGCAATTGTGCCCTTCAGATGGAGCTTACACAGCTGCTGTGTTTTTTTTTTGTTTATCTATTCAAAGCTTTTGATGTCAAAAATCTATTATTTTCTCTGATCTTCCCCCTTCTCTTTTTGTCCTTTTTCTCTCCCTCTCTCTTGCCCCCACCCTCCCCCACCTCTGCTTCTTTAAATGCTTCTGGAAATTTTGTTAATGTAGATTTTAATAATCTTGTAAAATAATTTTCAGTTCTCTGCTAATGTGCATTTTCTGCATTGTACAGAGGAGCTCTGACTGTGTATGTAATTTGTTAATAAATTAGAATCCTAAGTGATCCTGCTTTCTGGAGTTTGGCATTTTGTATTGTTAGAGATGTGGGTTAATTTTCCCTGTTTTCTTGTGGCTCAGTTAGCCTCAACAAGAGGAATGTCCCCCCCACCCCCACACAAACACACACACATATATACACACGCAGTGCTGTGACCTTTAGTGCAGTTACATGACTCATGGTAAAAAGAAACTGGTCAATTATTTCACACATTCCTTAAGATGATGGTTGAAACTTTGTAAGCCTAAAGGAGTCTCTCTTGATGCACCTGGAGATAATGGAGGTTAGAAGCCCTGGTCGTCTCACGTGAAACTGGAGCGTAAGGTGACGTTTGGGGCAGGGTTATCGCTTGTATTTGCTGAGAGCTGACCTCGTGTTCCAGACTGACTTGCTGGGCTGCACCTGTGGATGACTTAATTATCGGCTCTCCCCCAGTCAGTTTTAGTCACATGATAACAGTAATGATGTGTTCTATTAGCCACACAGTGGGTTGATGCTGATGTAATTCATATACAGTGGGGGAGTATTTGACATCAACATTTGAGTTATGATTGTGCTCCTGAATGACTTTATTAGAGAACCCATCTTTATGCGGATGGCAGGTATTGCAGCAGTTGTCATTTTATCCCTCTTCCATTGGAATGTTGGTGATCAGTCAATCAGTTGCATTTTAAGTAACTTCCCAGGGGCATGTCTGTCTCTGTGTGTACAGAAACCACAGAGGTCACTTGACTTGAGTCCATTTTGCCAAGGTGTAGTGTCCATTTTCCAATAAACTATACAGGTATATGACACAGCTGTAGCAATACTCATCCTGAAATTGCTATTTGATGTAAATTCACAGCCAGAGTTAATGACTGCAGTAACTCGCTCTTTTCACAGAGTTCAGTTATTTCGTACAGCTGAAGATTTTACCACTGTTCATAGTCCTAGCAGCTGCCTTACCGCGATCTTCAGATGTGCAGGAAATATTGTATTCCAGATAATCTGTATTTCTTTAGTACTATGATTGACCAATAGCCTGTCAAAGTTTTCCACTGTTTTACTTGTGCTAAGGAGGTTGAGGAAAGTACATGGATGAGCAAAAGTTTTAAAGTTTATTTATTAGTATCACAAGTACCTTTATGTTAGCACTGCAATGAAGTTACTGTGAAAATCCCCGAGTCGCCACACTCTGGCATGTGTTTGGGCACACTGAAGGAGAACTTAGCATAGCCAGTGCACCTAACCAGCATGTCTTTCAGACTGTGGAAAGAAGCCCACATACACAGGTAGACTCAGCACAGGTAGTGACCCAAGCCGAGATTTGAACCCTGGTCTCAGGCGATGTGAGGCAGCAGTGCTATGCCGACTCATCTTGTCAGCATATCATACACTCTAGTGACACAAATGGGAGGACTGTGGCTGTGACATAGGATAGCCACCATGTCACCCATAAGACCCAAGGAAGGAAGGTGATCAAGCTTACTGTTCTTCTCTCTGGTTTTTTGCTTATCTATGCACTTTGCCAACCTCCTTCAACACAGTAATTTTAACAGTACCTTTTAGCTGGATTCCCACCATTTTCCCAACGGTGAATGAAGGAGTGTATCCAATTCCAGATGCAGCTCTGTGATGCACAAAAGCAGCTCACATTCTGGTGGTGTCATTCAGATTAAAGCATGTAGATATGTTCCCACTGTGGGAATCGTCGCAGGCGGGATGGAATATTTGACACATCATTTAAAGGTTTCTTATCCTTGGTTGGGAATTTCTGATGTGGATACGACCAGAAAGCCCCGCCCTGTTTCCCAGAAATTATTCCTGATGATGTCCCTCTTCCATTGTGCAGCACGCTGCCTCAAGTGAAGCATCCTGGATAGAGGAACACAGAGGAAACGTAATGACGGCAAAAGACAAATAGTGATTAATGAATGTGCTAGTTTGAAATTGTTCAAATATTTAGAAACAAAATTGCAGATGGAAAGCATAACCAGAAAATAATGTAATATCAAGAAAACAGTAATGAAGGATGCAGCGATAGTTCACAGTTCTGTCTTATTCAGTGGCACGTGGCTTTAAGCCAATATGTCAAAAGAAAAGCAAACATTACAAGCTCAAATAGGAACGAACTCACGGTGCTGGGGCAAAACAACCAAGATTGAGGTCATGTAACTTCAACATTTGTTAAATATTTATTTTAAAAATGTTCCCAGCTGACAACTATTGCTGTATCAATTCTATCTCGGTCTGAGATCATTTAGATAGGCGTAATTTAAATTTTCTTTGGTTAGGAAGGATAATAATCAGATGGTTGTGGAGACAACGAGGAGAAATGATGTGTGAGCCATAGAAATTTCAGGACATTCATTAACCAACAATTAAAATACACACAAATGTTTGGAATTTTAATTTTCAAAGATATAACTGCAATGTTTGAGGGGCACAAGTTGGAGAATGCTTCTGTCAACAATAAACACTCTGGTCCAATTAATAATGTGTGACAATACTGTGCCTTTAAGAAATGTATTTTATTCCTGTTTCTGCACAGGATGTTTCTAATAGCCTCTGCTATTTTATTGGAACCGTTCTATCTACAACCAGCATCCTGTATTGTTGCTGCAGCAGCACAATTAATTCTAATGGCTAGAATGTTGATTTTATCTTGAATTAATGCTATTCTGCTGTTTTACCCTGGGATTTTTCAGAGTGGAGCTTGTTTGGAATGATCGACAGATATGATCATGTGATATGGAAGCTTGGCTTACACAGAATATTCATGCTTCGATGCTGTCTTTGAGTAAAGAGAGAGCAAGTGACTCTTTTTCCCCTTTCTGAAGTTGGAGATTGGAATTGGCTAGGACATAAATTTCTTGGAGATTCTGCTGTACAAGACTGGATTCTTCTCTGAGAGTCGCTGTTTTGGAAATTGCTGTCTGGATCTCTGTCCAGAAGTGTTAAAAATCTGAAAATCCAGCATCATGTGAGCATACTTGTTTTCCTGCTAACTGATTCTGAAGAAGGGTGTATGTCTATGAGCTATTGCTTTAAATTATGTGACATTGGCGTACCTTTAAGAGATTTTTTAAAAACTGTGTTCTCTGTAGCTCTTGGTTCTCGTTCCTGATGAGTTGTCTCTAGGAGCCTTTTTATTGCTACTTAAATGGGGTTTATTTATTTTTACTTTGGGATATTTTACGATCCCGTATTGTCAGGAGGATGCATATTTGCAGGTCAGGTGACAGGGACTCTTTCATTTTCAGTTCTGAGCTGCAGGTTTTAGTTTTGGAAGGGACATCAAGCTGGAAAGAAGTCTCTGTCTGTCTCTCTCTCTCTATACTTGGTTTTGGTAATTCTGCTGGCTAGCTGAAAGCAAAACTTATTGCCTTCCTGGAGTAAATAATCTGCTGTCGGTGGCTTGACCAGAGTCTTTCCCTGGTGTTCTGTGAAGCTGTTCTGACTTCAAATTGTTCTGAGTGTATTAAGAGAACTGCAGCATTCATCCAAAGGACTCAGTTCCAGTATCACGCGAGTATTAGTCTTTGCTTTCTTAAACTTGTGGAAGGATTTTGTTTATGGGATTGGTTTAATTGGAACATCTTAGATATATTTGTTAAGAGTTATACATTATTGTGGTTGTTTTGTTTTTGTTTGTAATTAGTAAAATATCTTGCTAATTTTCTTACTATACATGTCAACTATATTCTTAATTCAATTTTGTTTGATAAAAGCTCCCTCATGGGCTATTTGAATCACACCTGAAGTGAAACATATCATGCTTATCCAAGCCAAATTCAAAGTGCAAATCTTATAATCCAAGTGGGCTCCATAAAACACTTCAGAATTCTTGACCTAAATCATAACAATTAGAACAATAGAGGTAGCTAGCTATTGAAGTTTATTTATTATTCACAAGTAAAGCTTACATTAACACTGCAATTAAGTATTGTGAAATTCCCCTAGTCACCACAGTCCAGCACCTGTTCGGGTAAATGCACCTAACCAGCACATCGTTTGGACAGTGGGAGGAAACCAGGGCACCCGGAGGAAACCCATGCAGACACAGGGAGAACTTGCAAACTCCACACAGACAGTGACCCAAGCCAGGAATTGAACCTGGGTCCCTGGCACTGAGGCAGCAGTGCTAACCAGTGTGCCACCATGCCACCCTGTGATTAATTAGGATTAATAATCCTATTAAGGATTAAACTTTGCCATGTGTAAGTATTTTAATTGGTAAAAATTTACGAATTCTTTTTGTTATATTCTAACTGTATGTTCTTAAATAAATTTGTTTTGATAAAAGCTTCCTAATGGGCCACTTGAACTATACCCGGAGTAAAACACCTTATGTTCACCCTAATGCCCAAATCGAATGCAAAGTTTGAGGTCTAGGCTCATTGCAAAATATATCTTGGAGTTTCTGGTCTGGGCATTAACAGGAGGCAAAGTCCCAAACATACCTTCAAACTACTAACCAATATCTCTGCTCCGTGTGCTATAAGGAGTGGGAGAAGCTCGTTTGACAGCAGATAGCGCAGAGAAGAAGAAAATCCTGAAAGCTGAATGAGCTGGCTTTCGATGAAGGTGAAGGTTCTTGCTCTTACCACCTTTATTGAAAATGGCCCCAAAATGGCTTCTGTCTTTCTCAATCTCATTGCAGCAAATGACATAGTTTAGCACACTGGTCTCTGTCAGAATCTTGAGAGTCCTCCCTCCGTGGATTACTGACACCATCAAACTATTACTTCTGGATAAAGAGTTCAAGCTGCATGTGGCTGATGTGACAGCGCATGGAGGAAACATTTCAACAGCCATCCCAGAGATCTCATCTAGTCCCAACCCTTTTCAATCTCTCTGTCAATGATCTGCTTCCATTCCTGTTTCAGATCATCTTTGCTGATGATAGCTACTGTCTCTCCCCGGCTTTTCTAAACTAGAAACAGCAGTAAACAACAATGTTGTAAAGCTAACCAACTAATGTAAGCTTTCAGTCCAGCAGTAAAAAAAGCAGTCTCAAGTACATTCCACCTTCACAATGCCAGAGTCAAGAGGAAACTCAATATCTTCAATGGCAGGAGACTGAATCATGAACAATATCCTATTTATCTTGGTATTACCCTTGACCAAACTGACATACAAAAATCATCTGAGCAAAGATCAAAATGTGAAACAACCTCCTCAGCAAACTCATTGGCCCTTCATGGGGTACAGATGCTGAAACCCTAAGGACCTCAGCTTTTGCCATCATCTACTCCACTGCAGAGTACCATGCATCAGTATGGTATAATACTTAGTATACTTAGACTTATGCTAAGTATAAGATGCATTGGCCATGCTAAATTCCCCCTCAGGAACAGGCACCGAAGTGTGGCGACTAGGGGATTTTCACAGTAACTTTATTGTAGTGTTAATGTAAGCCTACTCGTGACACTAATAATTAATCTTTAAACTTAGTGCTGTAGAAGGCCATTTGGCCCATCAAGTCTGCACTGACTTTCTCACAGAGTATCTTACCTAGGCCCTCTTCTCGCACTACTTCCAAAACACTTCTTCTTGGAAAATTTTATCCATCTAACCTACACATCTTGGGACACAGGCAACTTACCATGGCCAATCCACCTAACCTGCACTTCTATATTTTGGCAAAACCAAGCTTAAATCTTAAATTCTAACTACTGCTTTGAGAAGGTGCAGTGGGTTCTCACTGCAATATGCATCGAACTGGATGTGGGAGTCCCTTTTCTTTATGTGTATAAAAAAGGGGGTCGCAGCATTTGTAAAATAGGGTGTGGTCATCCTGAAATATTTAAATCTGCAGTTTGCTTCCAGTGTTATCTCTTTCCTGGTAAAAATGCTTAGCCTACAAAACTGCATTTGATACAAGTTGTTTGTTGAGACATGCTGCACTAATTTAATGTTTTGGAATTTACTCTAGTTTTCCTTTCACCAAGGGATTATGTTTTATAACAACAGAAAATGCTGAGAAGGCGCTAGACGTCCAGCTACATCTGTGGAGAGAGAAACAGAGTTAAGATTTCAAGTCCCTATAGTGCTTCTTCAAAGCCCATGTTTAATAAACTGGTGTATAATGGGGAGATTACTGATGAATGAATTAATGTCACTAATGTATATTGAGATGGATAGAAAACTGGCAGTAACTAGTGGAGTATCACAGAGATCGGTGCTGGGACCCCACCTATTCACAATATATACTAATGATTTGGATGAAGGAACAAAACGTAACATTAACTCGATTGAAGTTTGTTTTTAGCACCACCTTCTCAGAGAATTAAAGCTTGGGCACAATAAAATTTAGATAATATAGAAACATGGAAGATAGGATTAGGAGTCTATTTGGCCCTTCGAGCCTGCTGTGTCCTTCATCGCAATCATGGCTGATTATCCAAATCAGTAGTCTAATCTTGTTTTCTCCCCATTACCTTTGATCCCATTAGCCCCAAGCACTACATCTAACCGCCCCTTGAATACATTCAATGTTTTGGCATCAACTACTTCCTGTGGTAATGAATTCCACAGTCCTCACCATTCTGTGGGTGAAGAAATGTCTCCTCATCTCTGTCCTAAATGGTCTACCCCAAATCCTCAGACTGTGAACCCTGGTTCTGGACTCCCCCCATCATTGGGAACATCCTCCCTGCATTTACCCTGCCTAGTCCTGTTAGGATTCTATAAGTCTCTATGAGATCCCCCCTCCTAACCTAGTCGATCTCTCCTCATACATCAGTCCTGCCATCCCTGGAATCAGCCTGGTAAACCTTCACTGCACTCCCTCGAGAGCAAGAACATCCTTCCTCAGAGAAGGAGACCAAAACTGCATATAATATTCTAAGTGTGGCCTCACCAAGGCCCTGTCTGATTGCAACAACGTATCACTGTCCCTGTACTTAGTGTTTCGCTTTGAAGCCCAACAAATCATTTGCCTTCTTTACCGCTTGCTGCACCTCCATGCTTACCTTCAGTGACGAGTGCACAAGAACACCCAGGTCCCACTCTCCCAATTTACAGCCATTCCAGTAGTAATCTGCTTTCTTGTTTTTACCCCCAAAGTGAATAACCTCACATTTATCCAAATTATACTGCATCTGCCATTGATTTGTCCACTCGCCCAACCTGTCCAGATCATTCTGAAGGATCTCTGCATCTTCATCACGGTTCACCCTTCCACCCAGTTTGGAATCATTTGCAAACTTTGAGATTGTTACATTTTGTTCCTTCATCCAAATCGTTAATATGTATTGTGAATAGCTGGGGTCCAGGCACTGATCTCTGTGATACTCCACGAGTTACTGCCTGCTTGTTGGAAAAGGATCTATTAATTTCTACTCTTTGTTTCCTCTCTGCCAACCAGTTTTCAATCCATCTCAATATACTCCCCCCAATCTCATGCCCTTTAATCTTGCACAATAATCTCTTATGCGGAAGTTTGTCAAATGCTTTCTGAAAGTCCAAATATCCACATCCACTGGCTCCCTCTTACCAACTCCACTAGTTACATCTTCAAAGAATTCCAACAGATTTGTCAAGCATGATTTCCCCTTCATAAATCCACGCTGACTCTGTCTGATCCTGCCGCTGCTTTCTAAATGCTCCACTATAAATTCCTTGATAATGGATTTGAGAATTTTCCCCACTATCGATGTTAGGCTTACTGTTCTATAATTCCTTGTTTTCTCTCTCCCTTTTTGAATATCGGAGTGACATTAGCTACCCTCCAAATGCAGGGACTGTTCCAGAGTCTATTGAATCCTGAAAGATGACCACCAATGCACCCCTAAACGTACTTGTACACGAACGATCAGCATGCAGTCAAAGTGTAACTCACGGTGGACCTTACACACAGCACAAAGACAAAAGCAGGCAACTCAGAGATCGGGGCAATTGAGGAATGTGGTAGTTGGCCCTAGTGGGGGGAAGTCCATCTCACGGATTCAAGTTTGTCCCTGGCGTGAAAAGGCAAGTGAAAAAATAACTTTTTTTTAAAAACACGTCAACAATTGCAACAGCACATATTAGGAACAAGTTTCATATAAATATTTTTAAAAAGTCATATCTCTACTTCATTACACAATACTATTAAATTGAACATTCGGATTGATAGATTGGGGAGAATTACTTAAAGGGATAACTGTAGACAGGCAATGGCAAACAAAATGGGTAAGAGGGCCAATCCATGGCTTACAAAGGAAATTAGAGGTAGCATCTGATCCAAGGAAGAAGCATACAAATTGGCCAAGAGTAATAATAGGTCTGAGGATGGGGAGCAGTTTAGAATTCAGCAAAGAAGGACTAAGGGATGGATTAAGAAGGGAAAATAAAGTATGAAAATAAGCTTGCAGGGAACATAAAGACTGACACTAAGCGTTTCTATAGATATGTGAAGAGAAAGAGGTTGGTGAAGACAAATGTAGGTCCCCTACAGACAGCAACAGGGGAATGTATAATAGGGGCACAAAGAAATGGCACAGCAACAGAATACATACTTTGGTCTGTCTTCACAAAAGAGGACACAAATCAGTTAACAGAAATGTTGGGAAATGCAAGACATAGTGAGAGGGGAAAACTGAGGGAGATCAATATTAGTAGAGAAATGGTGCTGGGAAAATTGATAGGATTAAAGGCAGAATAATCCCCAGGACTTGATAAACTTCATCCCAGAGTACTTAAGAAAGTGGCTGTAGAAATAATGGGTGCAAGGACAGGTACCAAATCTCTCGACTATTGCTCATTCCACTTTGAGGTAAGTGATCCTAGGATATTATTTGTGGTTTTGGTGAGGCCTGTTTCAGTGGTCGCGGGGAAAACCGAGTGGAGAAATTCAACCAGATTTGAGTAGCTACAACAACAGAAAATGCTGGAAAATCTCAGCAGGACTGACAGTATCTGTGGAGAAAGAATAGAGCCAACGTTTCAAGTCTAGATGGCTTTGTCAGAGCTGAAGATGAGGAAAATCAGACAAGATTTATGAGATGAGGGTGGGGAGGTGGGGCGCTGGTTGAAGGTCTAATTGATAGGAATGGCATAGACAAAGAGACAAAGAATGTAAATGGTGGTGATAAAGACTGAGAATGGTGTTAGTAGCGTCCATTAAGAGATCAGAATGGGTAAATGGCACAACAAAAGTACAGAGTGTCAAAGGACAACCTGAGGAATGTGGTAGTTGGCCCTAGTGGGGGCGGGAGAGGGCTGGAAAACAAGGTAGAAAGCAAGTACCCATTTGGAAGATGAAGGCATTTCTGGACTGAACATTGGATATCATCTTCCAGGGAAATTGATTTTCTGCCAGTGTGAAATTCCCGCAGGATCTTTCATTGGTGCCTGCCATTCTGAAACAGGAAATCCACTGGTGGACAGTGTGAAACTGGCTTCCTATTAATGGGATGCAGATGTAGGCTTAACCGGAATCTTTCTCCCCCACACACACCCGATTCTCTGTGACGCCAGCAGGAAAACACGCCAGCCCACATCACAACCCAAACAGCATGGTGTGCAGAAGTCGGGACTTATCTGATGTTCAGAGGCAGCCAACGACCCTGGGACTTCACAACAATGGGTTGGGGGAGTGTTTGTCACCTTCCTGCTTTGGTGTCATCAAGGAAGTCCATCTCACGGATTCAAGTGTGTCCCTGGAGATCCATCTTATTTCTTCAAAGGTGGATCAGTGACGTTGGGTGCTTTTTAAATATGGCACCCAGATACGACAGCAGGACTTGCACAATCAAGCCCACCCTGCCACAGAACTAACTCCCCAGATGCATAATTGATGAGATCAGGGCTGGAAGAAAGAGATTTTATTCCCATTAACCTCTGTAGTGGGAAACACTCCCTATCCCTGCAGTGGGACTTAGGCTGGAATTCTCCGCTCTCGCGCACACAGCTACCGCTGCCAGTGAGGACAGAGAATTTGGTGTTCAAAGTTTGACACAGTTTCGGATGGCACAGTGGTTAGCACTGCTGCCTCACTGCACCAGGGATCTGGATTCGATTCCAGCCTTGGGTGAGTTTGCACGTTCTGCCCGTGTCTGCTTCGGTTCCTTCCCGCAGTCCAAAGGTATGGGTTGACTTTGCTAAAATTTCCCCTTAGTGTCCCAAGATATTAAAGGGAATTACGGTGAATTTGTGGGGGTAGGGCTGGAGAGTGCTGGGTAAGAAACCCTGTCAAAGAGTCAGTGCAATCTCGATGGTCCAAATGGTGGTCTTCTGCACTGTAGGGATTCTATGATTTCTATTAAAAAGCATGAAAATAGAAAGTAATGTTTTTAGGCAACAAATGCTTAAGGTTTTAAATTTTCAAAGACGGATGTAATTAACATAAAATCCCAGCAATTTTGATGTGGCTGTCAATGATACCTCTGCAGCAGGACTGGATAACCCCAACGGCAGGCAAAGTCGGAGAATTCCGGCTCCAGTCCTGATGGAGAATCCTGCCTGAAATATATTGGAGTCAATGAACGGCATGGTGGTACAGCGATGGGGACCCAGGTACAATTCCAGCCTCGGGTGACTGTCTGCATGGGGTTTGCACATTCTCCCCATGTCTGTGTGGGTTTTCTCTGGGTGGAATTGTTGGTGCAGGCTTGATGGGCCGAATGTCCTCCTTCTGCACTGTAAAAATTCTATGAAAATACCTTTGATTTTAATTTGATTTATTATTGTCACACATGTATTAATATACATTGAAAAGTATTGTTTCTTGCGTGCTATACAGACAAAACATACCATTCATAGAGAAGGAAACGAGAGAGTGCAGATTGTAGTGTTACAGTCATAGCTAGGGTGTAGAGAAAGATCACCTTAATGCAAGGTAAGTCCATTCAAAAGTCTGACAGCAGCAGGGAAGAAGCTGTTCTCGAGTCGGTTGGTACGTGATGTCAGACTTTTGTATCTTTTTTCCAAAGGAAGAAGATGGAAGAGGGCATGGCCGGGGTGAGTAGGGTTCTTGATTATGCTGGCTGCTTTGTCGTGGCAGTGGGAAGTGTAGACAGAGTCAATGGATGGGAGGCTGGTTTGAAGTAGTCATTTAGAAATGAGTTAAACTTCAAAATGAAATCTGAGAATTGGTATATTTGCTTGTGAAATTAAACAATTTTTACTTCTATAGAATCAGTTCACCAGTTTTAGTTATAGCATTGTATTGTGTAGCGACAAAATTGCATTATGGAAATGGCCATCTGAGAAAAAACACTAATAATTTACTTGTGTCGGATTACACTTCTGTACGTGCTTTCCATTAGCCTCCAATTCCATTATCGTTTAGGGTAATGCTTTTTGAAGAGCTATCTATTGTAATGAAACCTCATTTCCTAGCAGTTAATGAGCACTTCTGCAAGATGCATTCAAATACACGTGCTTAGAGGTCTCCCCTTCTCCTTCTGATATTCTTTCTCCACACACTGAACACCATGCAAAAACATAGAACTGAAAGCTTCTCGAAGGCAATAGATGATGCTGGAACGCCCACAGCCCACAAACAAAAAAAAAAGCAACATTTACAATAGAAAAATAGACAAAATGTTGATGAAAACAGCATGACTATAATGTTTTTGGGTAATAAATGCTTGCAGACACAAGATTTTAAATTTCCAAATGTAAACATAATCAACATATCCCAACAATTTTGGTATATCTTTCAATAATATTTCTGCATTCTGAGAAAATATTTGAAAGCTTTCAGTCACTTTATCAGTGTATGCAGCATTTCCCAATATACAACTCAGTTTTGCCAGTTTTTATTAGTGTCACAAGTAGATTTGCATTAACACTGCAATGAAGTTACTGTGAAAATCCCCGAGTCACCACACTCCAGCTCCTGTTGGGGTATGCTGAGGAAGAACTTAGCACGGCCAATGCACCCGAACAGCACATCTTTCGGACTTGTGGGAGGAAACCGGAGCTCCCGGAGGAAACCCACGCAGACACGGGGAGAATGTGCAAACTCCACACAGACAGTGACCCAAGCAGAGACTCGAACCCGGGTCCCTGGCGTTGTGAGACAGCAGTGCTAACCACTGTGCCGCCCCTGTGCTTGCAATGAGTACAGGAGTTGGGACATTTTGTTGTGGTTATATGAGCTGGTGAGACAACACTTGGAGTATTGTGTACAGTTTTGGTCACCCCATTATAGGAAAGATACTGATAAACTGGAAAGAGTGCAAAGAAGATTTACGAGGATATTGCCAGGATTAGTGGGCCCAAGTTATCGGGAGAGATTGGCCAGGACTTTATTCCTTGTAAATTAGAAGATTGAGGGAGTGACGTTATTAAGGAGTATCAAATCATGCAGAGCAAAGATAGGGTGGACACCCTCATTTTCCCAGGGTGGGAGAAATGAAAACTCGAGGACATAAGTTTAAGGTGAGAGGGGAAAGATTTAAATAGGACCTGAGGGGCACCTTCTTCACACAGAGGATGGTGCGTGTATGGAATGAGCTGCAAGAGGAAGTGATTGAGGCAGATACAATAGCAACACTTAAAAAGCATTTGGATGAGTATATGGTTGGGAAGGGGTTAGAGGGATATGGGCCAAACGCAGGCAATTGGGACTAGCTGGGAGAGCACCATGGTCAGCATGGACTGGTTGGGCCGAAGGGCCTGTTTCTGTGCTGTATTGCTCTATGATGCAACCAGTTGTGAAAGGCAGAACAATGCACCTCTTCATCCTGAGAGGATTTTCAAACTTTGCTTCCACACAAAGACTTTTGAAAGAAATTGCATGTCAAGTTACCAAAGATTTTATTTTGAGAAATTCCATCAGTTATCAATTGCGGTCAGCATTGGACAAGATTGAGCATGAGTGAGGATAAGCATATGTGATTGTGGTTTCTATCAAATAATACAGAAGAGTTTCTTGATTAAGAATGAACGGTGGCACAGTGGTTAGGACCGCTGTTTCACAGCACTGGGGACCTGGGTTTAATTTCGGCCTTGGGTCACTGTGTGGAATTTGCATGTTCTCCCCGTGTCTGCGTGGGATTCTTCCGGGTGCTCCGGTTTCCTCCCACAAGACGTGTGGGTTAGGTTGATTGGCCATGCTAAATTGCCCCTTAGTGTCAGGGCATTAGCAGGGTAAATACATGGGGTTATGGGGATGCGGCCTGGATGGGATTATCAGTGCAGGCTCGAAAGGCCTGCTTCTGCAATGTAGGAATTCTATGATTCTAATGAAATTCAGTTAATTTTTCAAGTGTTCGAGGAATTAAAGAGCTTCTGTATTTTAAAAAAAATGGCATAAGTAATTTGCTTTTTGGCATCTTATGAAATAACGTGTGTGTAGAAATTTGTTAAAGAGCATTGTGCACTGGATCGCAACCACCCCCGTTCCACTAAAGGGAAGCCCATGATTTTCTGCCTATTCATTTTAAGAAGGCTGGACATTTAAAGCAGGAATGATTAATGAAGGGGACAGTGGTACTGAGTGTGCAAGAATCGAGTGAGGTTTAGAATGGGTTAGGAGGAGGCTGGTGGATGAGAATATAATGGAGAGGGAAGGTTGAAGCTTGATGGCTTTCAAAGAACCAGCCACATTTTGGATCCATAAGTTCAAAAGATATAGGAGCAGAATTAGGCCATTCGGCCCATCAAGTCTGTTCTGCCATTCGATCATGGCTGATATGCTCCTCGTCCCCACTTTCCTGCTTACTCCCCATAACCCTTCAACCCATTACCAATTAAAAATCTGTCTAACTCCTCCTTCAATTTACTCACTATCCCAGCATCCACTGCACTTTGGGGTAGCAAATTCCACAGATTCACAACCCTCTTTGGCCTATCGAGCCTGCACTGATAATCCCACCCAGGCCACATCCCCATAACCCCACGTATTTACACTGCTAATGTTCTTATGTTCTTTGGGAGAAGCAGTTTCTCCTTAACTCTGTTTTAAATTTGCTACCCCTTATCCTAAGACCTCTTGGCCTAGAATGCAATGCAGGCTCGATAGCCCTAGAAATCAGGACCTCTTGTCCTAGAATGCCCCACAAGAGGAAGCATCCGCTCCACGTCTACTTTATCCCATACCTTTTATATTCTATATCTCAATTTGGTCTCCCCTCATAGAATCCCTACAGTGCAGAAAGAAGCCATTTGGCCCATCAAGTCTGCACCGACCACAATCCCACCCAGGGCCATATCCCTACATATTTTACCCACTAATCCCTCTAACCTACGCACTTCAGGACACTAAGGGGCAATTTTAGCATGGCCAATCAACTTAACCCACATATCTTTGGAGTGTGGGAGGAAACCCATGCAGATATGAAGAGAATGTGCAAACTCCACACAGACAATGACCCAAGCTGGGAATTGAACCCAGGTCCCTGGAGCTGTGAAGCAGCAGTGCTAACCACTGTGCTACTGTGCCGCCCTAATTCTTCTAAATTCCAGAGTGTTATAGGCCTAACCCGTTCAATCTCTATTCATCCCATTCACTTTCCTTCGCCGTCCTCCATAAGGCTAATGCACCCTGCTCTTGAGTATAATTCCAGACTAGTTCTGTTTCTAAAATCCTCTCCTCAGTCGTGTGGAGCTTGAGTTTACTCTTCAGACGCCTCCTCTCAATGCTCACAAACCAATTTGCCCGGTCCCGCTTCATCTTAATCCCCAAACTGGCCTGTTCTCTTAGATGCTGAGACCTCCTTCCCCCAGTGTGTCCAAAGCTCAAACTGCTCGAGAGCTCTGTTGTCTTAAATGTTTTCCCAAGTTCCCAGATGCGAGGAAAAAATACCCATGAAATGCTTCCCAATCTTGAGACCCTATTCCATTACTGCTGCATCTGGAGCTCGTGCTCCCAGCTCTCAGATCTGTTGCTTGGCATAACATTTCAATTCTGATTAAATGCTGAAGAATGTAATTAAAATGATATTTAATTATATCAGTGTTATCTTCATAAAGTAGAAAGCACGTTGTGGCTCTGCCTGTTCACAATGTGGAGATGCTGGTGTTGGACTCTGGTTATCATTAGCTTGGTATATGAGCTGCTGAAAGGTGTAATCAAACTTGATTGAACTTTATAGAGATTCCTTTTTTCCCTCTTGTAAATACCACAAATGCCCAAATGAGGCTAAAAAATTCAGAAAGGATGATTCAACCATACATCTAAAGGTTGCTATCTCCAGCATCTGTCCACACAAGGAATATAAAATTGTATTGAAGGGACAATGTCACATGTGCTTGATGAAGCTTAAGTCACCAAGCAAAAATGTCAAGTTTCACATAAGCCAAAAGAGAAAATGCCAGAAAATCTCAGCAGGTCTGGCAGCATCTGTAAGGAGAGAAAAGAGATGGTCAGCCATATCCCTGCAACCCCAAGTGGGATTGTTGTCGGTGCAGACTCGACGGGCCAAATGGCTGCCTTCTGCACTGTAGGGTTTCTATGGAAAGAAAATTTCTATCCTGTGAAATCGGAAGAAAGCCACGCAGCCACAGGGAGAACGTGCAAACTCCACACAGTCAAAGCTGTGACAAGAGGTCATCTGGATTCGAAACGTCAGCTCTTTTCTCTCCTTACAAATGCTACCAGACCTGCTGAGATTTTCCAGCATTTTCTCTTTTGGTTTCAGATTCCAGCATCCTCAGTAATTTGCTTTTATCCAAGTTTCACAAAAGGTTCAGTCCTTGAATTCCAGTTAAATGTGGATTCATTTGGCGTCTGCTCTACCTTGTGTCCAGTTATTAGAAAAAGGAAGCCATTCAGCCCATCAAGCCTGAACCAACAACAATCCCACCCCGATCCCATCTCCATAATCCCATAACTTTACCCTGTTAATCCCTCGATGCTAAGGGGCAATTTAGCCTGGCCAGTCAAGCTCACCTGCACATCCTTGCCCTCCAGTTTCCTCCCACACACCAAAGATGTATGGGTTAGGTTGATTGGCCATGCTAAATTGACCTTAGTGTCAGGGAGATTAGCAAGATAAATACAAGAGGTTACAGGAATATGGCCTGGGTGCAGACTTGTTGGGCCAAATGTCCACCTCCTTCCACCGTAGGGTTTCTATGAAAAGAAAATTTCTACCCTATGAAATCGGAAGAAATCTCCACAGGGAGAACATGCAAAGTCCGCACGGTCACCTGTAAAATATATATCTGTGGAATGATCATGTGTTTGGCAAAGTTGGGTACAAAAACAACTTAACATCCCCAAAAAGCCACATTTAAAAGTCCTCCATTGTAATCAACAGTAATGGAACCACAAAAAATAAATCAGATTAGTGAAGCAGTCAAATTATAATCATTGCCTTACAGCAGAAGTTGGTGACCTTTGGCCCTTCATTGATATATAATTAAAAATGAATCACTTGTCTTGCCTTTGCTACTCCGACAGGTACTGGATAAAGGCTCAGCATCGTTTAATGATCTTGTGGGAGTCGTTAGTCGTACATGACACATAACCACACTTCAGAGTTATTCCCTTTATATTTGAAGTCTCCCTCATTGTACACAAGCTGAAGCCAGTAGAGCGAATGGTGAATCCTGTCTTCTCAGCAGGAGAGTTATTGAGTGAGCGGAGGGATTGATTGATGGCAAGGTGGGGAATGTATGATGGAATAATTAGATGTGGACTGTGAATGGAATAGGCTGTACGGCCTGATAACTCACTGGCTTTCTCGGTCTAGTCTTTATGTTTTCAGAACAGGGCAGATATCATTTTGCCTTTCTACTGAAAAGGCTGCTGCTGCTGTGGGCGGTACAGTGGTTAGCACTGCTGCCTCACAGTGCCGGGGACCTGGGTTTGATTCCCGGCTTGGGTCGCTGTCTGTGCAGAGTCTGCACATTCTCTCTGTGGGTTTACTCCGGGTTCTCCGGTTACCTTCCACAGTCCAAAAGAGGAACTGGTTAGGTGAATTAGCCATGCAAAATTCTCCCTCAGTGTGCCCAAACAGGCACCAGAGTGTGCCGACTAGGGGATTTTCACAGTGACTTCATTGCAGTGTTAATGTAAGCCTACTTGTAACACTAATAAACTTAAAAATGACACTAAGTTTATTCTGGAAATCACTGGAAACTGGGTTGAAAGTATGTAAACTAAAGTTACTCCTAGCAGAGAGAGAAGATTTTCTCTCCATCAGCCTGGACTGAACTGTAACATAGGAGATGAAAGGCCTGACCAATGATATGTGGACACCACTGCACTACTCAACTCTCCATTTGGATATGCTGTGGCGTTGTATTTTGGTTAGTGTGGCGACTAGGGGATTTTCCCAGTAACTTCATCGCAGCGTTAATCCAAGCCAATTTATGACACCAACAAATAAACTCTTAAAAAAATGAAAAGATTCACAGAGAAAGCGTTTAAGTGTGGCCCAGCACGCCGATTCCTGGGCTTGTTCACAACTCACTCCTTGAGACTTGAGCAGGACTGAGCTCCTGGAATTCTGCCTAATTGCTTTGTAAAGATTCATCTCACTGCAGCGACTGCAGATGGACTCATCCCTTATCGACACCATGTTGTCTCACTGTGGGAAATAGCCCTGGCGGATTAAACAAGCGCTGCCTGAGAATATATGCCAATTAAGTCTTCATAATCAGGTCTTCTGCATAAACAATCACATCAAAAAAACGTCACACCGAAATGTGACAGCAGCAGCTCCCTTAATGGAAAGGACAACACAATTGTCACAAGAAGGAAACCAAAGGGTAAATATTTCTTTGGTTTAAAGTTTTAACGTTTAAGCTTTTAAAATTTATAGTTTATTTATTTGTGTCACAAGTAAGTTTACATTAACACTGCAACGAAGTTACAGCGAAAATCCCCAAGTCGCCACACTCCAGCGCCTGTTCGGGTACACTGAGGGAGAATTTAGCACGGCCAATCTATCTAACCAGCACGTCTTTCAGATTGTGGGAGGAAACTGGAGCACCTGGAGAAAACCCACGCAGACACGGGGAGAACGTGCAGACTCCGCACAGGCGGTGACACAAGCTGGGAATTGGACCTGGGTCCCTGGCACTGAGGCAGCAGTGCTAACCACTGTGACACTGTGCTGCCCACTTGAATGGTTCTACTAATATATAAATGATGAATCATTTTCTATAATGTGAAATTTTCAGTTTGTGTTAAATGTGTTTAATCTTATTCATGGGGTCCTGGTTAGTGATCAAGCCTGATTTCAACCCTGCGGCTCAGTGAAATGGAGGAGGGTCACTCATGCAGACCATCTACCTGCCCAGGCTGCCCTCGCTGTAATGATTGAAATGTGGCAGTCAATTGATTTTCTTACATTGGATATGAACAGCACTAGCAAAGACAGCATCTGTTACTCATCCCAAAGCAGGCAGGAATTAGGATAATGATCTGATTTTTTGATGTTTGTTGAGGGATTTGTTATTGGTGAAGACACAGATGACCTTCAAATAGTGTCCTATGAGGACAGATGGTTGATATCTCAATGCAACAGTGACAGTGCAGCACTCCCTCAGCACTGGAATGATCACCAGACTTTGTGCCCATGTCAGTGGAGTGGGGCTTGGGGGTGTGTGCCACCCATCACATCAGGACTAGCACTAATATAGGAAGGGAGGGACAGATAATAGTTTATAATAAGGCATGGCAGTAAACTTTAATATTGTGTAAATGAGAATTGTTTTCACAGAATCATAAGAACATAAGAAATAGGAGCAGGAGTAGGCCAACTAGCCCCTCGAGCCTGCCCCGCCATTCAATAAGATCATGGCTGATCTGTCGTGGCTCAGTTCCACATTCCCGCCCTCTCCCCATAACCCTTAATCCCCTCTCTTATCAAAAACCCATCAACCCGCGTCTTAAAAATATTTAGTGAGGTAGCCTCCACCACTTCAACGGGCAGAGAATTCCAGAGATTCACCACCCTTTAAGTGAAGAAGTTCCTCCTCAACTCCGTTCTAAACCGCCCCCCCTTTATCTTGAGGCTGTGCCCCCTAGTCCTACTGTCCTTTCTGAGCGGGAAGAGTCTCTCCACCTCTATCCTATCCATCCCATTCATCATCTTATACGTCTCAATGAGATCTCCCCTCATTCTTCTAAACTCTAACGAGTACAAGCCTAATTTATTCAGCCTCTCCTCATAACTCAACCCCCTCAACTCCGGCATCAGCCTAGTAAACCTCCTCTGCACTCCCTCCAAGGCCAAAATATCCTTGCGTAAGTACGGCGCCCAAAACTGCACACAGTACTCCAGCTGCGGCCTCACCAATGCCCTATACAGCCGCAGCATCATAGCATCCTTACCATGTAGCTGGAAGCCATTCTGCCCATCAAGTCTGCACCGACTCTCCGAAAGAGCACCTTACCTTGGCCCACCACCCTATTCTATCCCTGTAACCCTGCACATTAACCATGGCTAATCCCACCTAACCTACCCATCTTCATGGACACTAAGGGACAATTTAGCATAGCCAGTCCGCCTAACCTGGCAAATCCACCTTAACTTTACACCTTTGGCCTGTGGGTGGAAACTGGAGCACCTGGAGGAAACCCACGCAAGACAGTGAGAGGACATGCAAACTCCACACTGTCACCCAAGGCTAGAATCTATCCCGGTTCCCTGATGCTGTGAAACATCCAGTGCTAACCACTGTGCCACCCATCATTTTTTTACATTGAAGTCGTCGTGATTAACGTCTGCAGATTATCTCTCCCAGTTCCTCAGTTTATAAACAGTAGTTCTTTGGCAGAATTGCACATCATTTATCAAAGTCAAGAAAATAGGTTGAATAGAGTGTTTGTTCATCTGCCTCAGTGTGGGAGGAACTACACTGGGACATGATGCACATTGGCAAATGGCCAACTCTTTAAAGGATCTTAAGTAATGCAAAGTTGTGACAATGATTGATGTTGCCCTGTTCATTTTAATAATGTTTGTGCAATTTATTGTGAAACAATTACTACGCTATAAATTGGCACACAATTATTGTGTTCTGGGCAAAATAAAGTTTGATTTTCTTGTGCGTGATACTGAAAAATGGAAATGCGCGTGGCCTAATTTTAACCGGTATATAATATTCTTCTTGTTTAGCTACGTAATGGTAAAATCTTTGGTGATGCAGCACTATAAAGCAACAGTGGTTAGCACTGCTGCCTCATAGTGCCAGGGACCCAGGTTCAATTCCAGCGTTGGGTCACTGTCTGTACAAAGTTTACACTTCTGGTGTAATCTGCCATTCTGTAACCTCGATGTGGAGATGCCGGCGTTGGACTGGGGTAAACACAGTAAGAAGTTTCACAACCCCATCTCTTTAAAGGATCTTTGGTGTTGTGAGACTTCTTATTCTGTAACCTCCCCAGTGCAAGGTGATGGTTAACAGCTCTGTGTCTTGGCAGGCCTCGGATGGACTCTTCTTCAGAAATTGGTCTCCTGCTATTCCGTTTCGAACTGCCTCTTGTTTCACTTGCAACAAAGGTGGATTTTCACCGGATGAAATCCTCGGATGAACAGGTTTGGAGTGAAAGGTAGATTGATATACTTGTGTCAGACATAAGATAGGATTGTGGTGGTGGAAGGCCATTCTGATATCTCAATTGGTTTGCCCAGAAAGATTCGGATCACCCCCCTCTTCCCCCATTCAGTATTCAATTGAGCTGTGAGTTTCTTTGCCTCCCAAAATTCACATTCCACACTTTGTGTGAAGAAAATATTCCTTGGAGCCGTCTGGAATTTTACCTCTATTCCCTCGTGCTACAAGTCATTAAGAGGTGAAAGTTTCTGAAACATTTCTGGAGCAACACCACTGACTGAGAGGGTCCTGGTATAGGTTGACTGAACGAGCATTCCAGTCATGCACTAAGGGTGTGGAATCAAAGTGATATCTTGCTTTTAAAACTCACTTTGACACTCCCAGCCCCAAAAGTAAAAGGAACCATTGCTGTGTCCCTGTTGTGGAGACAGTTTCAGACATTCGCATCTGCAGGCAAGCGGCTAACGTGAAATGCAATCTCACAGCATATCCTAATGGAGAGTTGAGTAATGCAGTGGTGTCCACATATCATTGATCTGATCTTTCAATTTGCTGATGACACCAAGATTGGTGGAACGGCAAATTGCGCGGAGGGTGTGGAGAGTCTGCAGAAGGATCGAGATAGGCTGGGCGAATGGGCCAGGAACTGGCAAATGGAATTTAATGTTGGCAAGTGCGAGGTGGTCCACTTTGGTAGGAATAATGGTAGGAAGGACTATTACTTACGTGGCGAAAAACTGCAGCAGGAGACGGTGCAGAGGGACCTCGGGGTCCTTGTGCATGAGTCGCAAAAACCCAGCTTGCAGGTGCAGCAGGTGGTCAGGAAGGCGAATGGGATGCTGGCCTTCATAGCGAGGGGGATTGAATATAAAAGTAGGGAGGTCTTGCTGCAGCTGTATAGGGCATTGGTGAGGCCGCAGCTGGAGTACTGTGTGCAGTTTTGGTCACCGCACTTACGCAAGGATATTTTGGCCTTGGAGGGAGTGCAGAGGAGGTTTACTAGGCTGATACCGGAGTTGAGGGGTTGAGCTATGAGGAGAGGCTGAATAAACTAGGGTTGTACTCGTTAGAGTTTAGAAGAGTGAGGCAAGATCTCATTGAGACATATAAGATGATGAATGGGATGGATAGGATAGAGGTGGAGAGACTCTTCCCGCTCAGAAAGGACAGTAGGACTAGGGGGCACAGCCTCAAGATAAAGGGGGGGCGGTTTAGAACGGAGTTGAGGAGGAACTTCTTCACTCAAAGGGTGGTGAATCTCTGGAATTCTCTGCCCGTTGAAGTGGTGGAGGCTGCCTCGCTAAATATTTTTAAGAAGCGGGTTGATGGGTTTTTGATAAGAGAGGGGATTAAGGGTTATGGGGAGAGGGCGGGAATGTGGAACTGAGCCACGACAGATCAGCCATGATCTTATTGAATGGCGGGGCAGGCTCGAAGTGCTAGATGGCCTACTCCTGCTCCTATTTCTTATGTTCTTATGTTCAGTCTAGGCTGATGGAGAGAAAATCTTTGCTAAAAGTTAGCTTACATACTTTCAATCCAGTTTCCAGTGATTATGAGTTTACAGAATAAACTTGGTGTAATTTTTAAGATTATTTATTAGTGTCACAAGTAGGCTTACATTAACACTACAATGAGGTTGCTGTGAAAATTCCCTAGTTACCAAACTCCGGCGCCTGTTAAGATGCACTGAGGGAGAATTTAGCATGGCCAATGCACCTAACCAGCACATCTTTTGGACTGTGGGAGTAAACTGGGGCATCCAGAGGAAATCCTTGCAGACACGGGGAGAATGTGCAAACTCTGGGCATACCCAATCTGGAAATCGAACCTGGGTCCCTGGCGCTGTGAGGCAGCAATGCTAGCCACTGTGCCACCAGGCCACCCAGAGTGCAGAGCTGTTGGATTATTCTTGAAGGGTAATTTGGCAGCTATTCAGATGAACCATGGCCGCTATGCAAAATGAAGGATACTATCTTGGCTGACACACATTGTTCCTCGGAATTGGGGTTAGAATGTATTGTCAGAGTGGTGGGACCTTTATTTTTCCACGCCGCGCACCTGCCTTCAGTTCTTGGAATAGATGCTGGGGGTAAAGGTCTTCTGTGCCTCAACAGTGATACCCTTCAACTTAATGTACCCAGAGAGGTAGAAATAAAATTAAAAATGACAAAATAAACATAAAAGCAGCACGAAGACAAAGAGGATCCTGAAAAGCGATCTTGCCTGAAGCACACATAGCCCTCGTCCCTGTTTTTCCACACCACCTCCACGCCCACCACAATGAGCGTCCTGGTCCTATTATATTCTGAGAGACTTGTTTTGGCAGGAGGTATTGTCTGCTAGCCATTCTTCACTGCTTCTGATCTTTGTTAAATGCTGCAGAGATAGATAACTGCGTATGTTTGTGGGGTGCTACGTACAGCTCCGAGGAACCACGCTGATGTCTTCAGCCCTCTAGTCAACCACTTGCGCACCAATGGTTCTCAGTGAAAATTAGATGATGAATCTTGAGCCCTTTCCTGCCCCCCCAGATCAATGGATTTGCCATCCATTCATTTCGATCCTGGAAAAGGCCGAAGCACATGGAGCGCACACTATTTTTCTGGAGAAATGTCATCGCAATGGTTTGCACCTTGTGAAATGGGGTGAATTATGGTTGAGTGTGATTGGGGATTTCTCTAGCCTTTAAACGTTACAAATATCAGTTTTTAAGCCTTAGACTGACTCTGCAGCATTAAAGGAAAAACATTGGATTTGTATTCCTGCAAGAGCAGCAGATGTCTGACTGTAAGCTGTGGATAAATGGACTGAGTCCTCCAGTATGCTGTGTAGAATTTCTTTAAAGCTTAAATAAATCAGAGTAGATTTTCATTACCTGTGGACTAACCCGTCAGCTCTTGCTGTCAGTCATGGCTCAAAGACCATACTCTTCCGTCTGAATCAGAACGTTGTACTGCAGAGACCATGGCTCCATGTCCTAAAGTTTAAAGCTCATTTATTAGTGTCACAAGTAGGCTTACATTAACACTGCAGTGAGGTTACTGTGAAAATCCCCTAGTTGCCACACTCTGATACCTGTTCGGGTATGCTGAGGGGGAATTTAACATAGCCATTGCACCTAACCAGCACATCTTTCCGATTGTGGGAGGAAACCGGAGCACTCAATGGAAACTCCACACAGACAGTGACCCAAGCCAGGAATTGAACCCAGGTCCCTGGCGCTGTGAGGCAGCGGTGCTAACCACTGTGTCAGTATCCTGGTGCTGTGCTGTCGACGATACAGTTTTTCAGATAAGATGTGATACCATCATCTACCCTCTTGGGTACTATGTTGAGAGAAAGCTGAGGCATTCTCCCCTGGTATCCTGGTCAATACCTATCCCTCAACCATTGTCACTAAAGTAGATTTCCTGACCATTTAGCACATCACTGTTTTCAGGACTTTGCTATGCATTGTTGTGTTTCCTACATTACAACAGTGACCACACTTCAAAAATAGTACTTAATGGGCTGTGAGGTGCTTTGGATGTTCTGAAGTCATGAAAGACAATATATGAATGCATGTTCTTTCTTTACCTGTTTTAAAGTTGAACAGTCTGAAATGCAACTTTATTTTATTATTTATTGGTCAAACTTCTGTTACCCTGAGGTGTAGACTCCAGCCTGGGTAGAACTCAATGGATCTTCTGAATCAAATTGGAGGCAGAGACTCTAAACTCTTCTTAAACATACCTGGATCTGCACTTTGTGCTGTAAGCTACAGGGCTATGGGACAGGTGGAGGAGTGTGGGACTAGAAAAGGTACCTGGGTGTCCTTGGGCTGGCTTGGACAAGATGGACTGAATAGCTCCTCATGTGCTGTAACTTTTCTCTGGTCTTATGCCAGGGCTAAAAACGTACAGCTAAGTGGCTTCACGTGTCAGCCCAGATACCAAGTAAATAAGAAAGGAAAATAAAACTTCCTTTCCCAACACCTTTTACCGATGCCCAGATTTTGTGTCTGTGGTGCAACTGGTTAATGGTTTTTTCATTCATTCGTGGGACATGGGCACCACTGGCTGGCCAGCATTTATTGCCCATCCCTCGTTGCCTTTGAACTCAGTGGCTTGTTAGTCCATTTCAGACAGCAGTTGAGAGTCAACAACACATTACAAGTTTAGAAGAATGAGAGGCAATCTTACTGGAAAATATAAGATCGGGAGGAGAGTTGGTGGGGTGGATACTGGGAGGATGTTTCCATTTGTGAACAGACCAGAACTAGAATAGGATGGAATAGTTTAAGAATAAGATGGAGGTGAGGAGAATTTATGTCTCTGAAGAGGGTCACCAATGTGTGGAATTCTCCTTGTCAGGGATCTGTGGAGGCTGGGTCATTGAATTTATTCCAAGCTGAGTTAGTCTGAATTTTGATAGACACTGGAGTCAAATGTTATGTGAGGGGGTGGGGGGGTGATGACAGAGAGAAAAGACAAGTTGAGACTACTACCAGATCAGCCATGAACCTCTTGTATGATGGGGCAGGCTCAATGGGCTAAATGGCCTATTCCCGCTCTTACATTCCGATGGCAATAACTTTTTATCTGGTTGCAGCAACTTACATACATTTTTCCAGGACTGCAGAGGATGTTCAATCATGGGATGGTCTTTATCACTCTGAAAGAACTGATTTCCCAGTTGCAGAACAATATTGGGTGGAAAGAAATATGATGCACAATGTCAAGTGTGATGGGGGCAACACTGGAGAAGGAGTTAGATTAGGGGTGGCGAGGTGGCGCAGTGGTTAACACTGCTGCCTCACGGCGCCAGGAACCTGGGTTCAATTCCGGCCTAGGGTCACTGTCTGAGTGGAGTTTGCACATTCTCCCCATGTCTGCATGGGTTTCCTCCCAAAGATGTGTGGGTTAGGTTGATTGGCCATGGTAAATCGACGTTCTTATCAGAAGCATTAGCAGGGTAAAATATATGAGGTTACCAGAATAGGGACGAGGTAGGATTGTGGTCGGCACAGAGTCGATGGGCTGAATGGCCTCCTGCACTGTAGGGATTGTATGATTCAATGAAAGATCGATTTGTCCAGCATAACTTTACAGATTTATTGTTTTGGGGCCACTGTTTGCATAATTGCACCTGTATAATTAAACTTAGTGCTTTCAAAGAATACCTTTCAAACCAATTGAAGGATGTATTTAAACATTTAGTCAATGTTAATCAAATTATAAAATCTTGGGAACAAAAAAGTAATCCAATCTCTTTAGAGTTGAAGACATTTGTTAAATAGCACATCAGGAAAATTAGATTTGATGCAGTTGTTTGACAAGTTATATTTTAAACCAGCAATCTAGCTTTTGAACCATGAAAAGTCATAAAACTGGCATAAATCCCACCCTCAAAGTTCTCTTTCTAAGTTTCGCTTCATCCATTTCAAAGAATTTTAGTTATAGTTAACCAAGATAGTTAACGTTCTGCATTTGTAGCTGATGAGCTGTCATTTGAGAGGGAACTGTCATTCCAGTGTTTTATTTTAAATATAACTATTTTCATGTTCTGGGCCAGTTAATGTCTCCCACACAACATATTGATTCCTAACCATGAGACTGCAGACTTGATCCCAGGTTTCTGCTTTTGATTTGATTTGATTTATTATTGTCACATGTATTAGAATCCCTACAGTGCAGAAGGAGGCCATTTGGCTCATTGAGTCTGCACCGACCACAATCCCACCCAGGCCATATCCCCATAACCACTCATATTTACCCTGCTAATCCCCCAGACACTAGAGTTCATTTAGCGTGGCCAATCAACCTAACCCACACATCTTTGAAGTGTGGGAGGAAACCGGAGCACCCAAGGAAACCCACACAGACATGGGGAGAAAGTGCAGACTCCACACAGACAGTGATCCTCAGCCGGAATTGAACCTGGGTCCCTGGCACTGTGAGGCAGCAGTGCTAACCACTATGCATCATGCTATACAATGAAAAATATTGTTTCTTGTGTGCTATACAGATAGAGCATACTGTACATAGAGAAGGAAAGGAGAGAGTGCAGAATGTGGTGTTACAGTCAGTCATAGCTAGGGTGTAGTGAAAGATCAGTTTAACATGAGGTAGATCCCTTCAAAAGTCTGATGGTACAAGGGAAGAAGCTGTCCTTGAGTCATTTGGTACATGACCTCAAACTTTAACATCTTTTTTCTGACAGAAGAAGGTGGAAGAGAGAATGTCTGGGATGCGTTGTGTCCTTGATTACACCGGCACTTTTCTGAGGCAGCAGGAAGTATAGACAGTGTCAATGGATGGGAGGCTGGTTTGTGTGATGGACTGGGCTTCATTCATAACCCTTTGTAGTTTCTTGCAGTCCTGGACAGAGCAGGAACCATACCAAACTGCGATACAACCAGAAAGAATATTTTCTATGGTGCATCTGTAAAAGTTGGTGAGGGTCGTTGTGGATATGCCAAATTGCCTTTGCCTCCTGAGAATGCAGAAGTATTAGTGGGCTTTCTTAACTATAGCATCAGTGCAGAAGACAGATTGTTGGTGATCTGGACACCTAGAAACTTGAAGCTCTCGACCATATTCACTTCATCCCCATTGATATAGACAGGAGCCTGTCCTCCACTATGCTTCCTGAAGTCGATGACAATCTCCTTTGTTTTGTTGACATTGAGGGAGAGATTACTCTTGCTGCAGCAGTTCACCAGATTCTCTATCTCGTTCCTATATTCTGCTTTGTCAGTTTTTGAGATCCGACCCACTACAGTGGTGTCATCAGCAAACTTGAAATTTGGGTTGGAGCTGAATTTGGCCACACTGTCATAGGTGTATAAGGAGTATCGTAAGGCGCTGAAGCTTTGTGGGGCACCGATATTGAGGATGATCATGGAGGCGGTTTTGTTGTCTACCCTTACTGATTGTGTACTTGTGTCTTACTGTACTTGGTTGCTGAGGCATAAACATTTTAGACCTTTCAGTGATTTTCCTGGTGACATTCCTGTGTCCATGCATTTGCAAAGCAAACAGGACTCATTGATTATCAATCAGGAGCAGAACCCCTGGTGAAGTTTTCCATTCCATGTCCTAAGATCATTAATACCTCACTGGCATGATAAAATGGCAGCACAGAGGTGAGCACTGTTACCTCAGTGCCAGGGATCCCAGTTCGATTCCCAGTGTGAGTTGTTATCTGTGCAGAGTTCTCCCCGTGTCTGTGTGGGTTTCCTCCGCGTACTCCGGTTTCCTCGCACAGTTTGAAAGACGTGCACTTGCCATGCTAAATTCTCCCTCAGGGGTCCTGAACAGGCACCAGAGTGTGGCAGCTAGGGGATTTTCACAGTAATGTCATTGCAGTGTTAATGTAAGCCGACTTGTGACACTAATAAATACATTTTAACACAGTCTAACACAACACATGGTGATCAAATCAGAAAGTTTCCTGACACTTAAGACTGAAGTTTAGTAGGTGAATCATCTGGAAGCCCATAAATCTATGATATCTGTACATCAGGTACTCTACCTCAATGCAATGTTAACATATCGGTTACGTGTCCCAGAATTTGTAGTCAGTGACACAACAATGACAATTGCTATTCAGTTTGTTTACATCTGCCCACAGATTTTTCACAGGTTTTTTAGTGGCAATTTAATTCTCTGAGAGACCATTTTCAGTGTGACGTTCTCAGTGGGAGATCTGTGATGTGTGTGAGCAATATAAACATCATTGTGTCTCTGCAAGCAGTCGAATGGAAAAATCCTCACTGAGACACAAAGCGTAAACCAGGCAGTGTGAACTGGAATATTTGTTTGATTGTAAAATCATACACTGAAAATAAACAGAGAGAAAGGATAACAGGATGCTAAGAGAGGGAGAAAGAGATTAGAGAGCCAGAAAGAAAAAGTAAAATAAAACATTTCATTTAAATATAATTCCAACAGTTAAATTCTGAAGGAATGAGGCTCCACACCTGGCAAATTAGTTTTTCAGTGCTAGAGAGGTTGTTACATGGTAATTAGGTCTGATCATGCAATAAAAAATGGGTAAATTGAATTAAGCAACATATATAATACCATAAGATGAGAACTTAGTAAATCATACCGCAAAATATTTTGATCTATTTCAATACACCAAGCCTAACCTTTCTTGCCATGGTCTGTGGGTAATTGGTGGATCAGTGCCACAATTCATGTCCTCTGTGTATTTCAATTCAAATGATCAGCAGTTGATCCTATAGCTGATGATAAAGCAGGTTTGAGGGGCTGAATGGACTACTCCTGGCCCTATTTCTATTAATTCATAATCACATTAACACTGCAATTTTTTACATACTAAGTTCTCATTTTGTGGTAACACTTGTGTTGCTTAATTTATCAGATCATGTAAATTTTCAGTACAAAAATCTGACTGAATTTTCAACAACAGACTGTGGGGATTGTTTACTGTAATTTGTAGATCATTTTTAGTTAAGTAATGGGTTTATGGTAACCAAGTTAATACTATTTAAGTATATTTAAGACCAGGCTACAGATTCCTTAATTCTGCAAAAAGCATTTTGTCGACATTATATGTATAAAGATGAAAATAAAATAGCTTGAGTTTATAGAGCACTTTAACACATCACTCAAACATCTTAAAATATATTATATAAAATGAATGACATTGAATCCCAGTGCCAATACTGGGGGAAAATAACTTCTATTCCCAGATTTTGCATATAGTGTCAAGTACTCAAGGAGCAGACTGCAAACTCAGAATTGTATCATTCTACACAGACTGAGCAATTCATTGTAATCTGACCTTGGGAAAAATACCCAGGTTACAGCAGTATGACTCCTTTTCCTCATTTATCATGTCAACCGCCCCGTGGCTTCTTAGCTCAAATTACCAGTCTGAAACTGAATTGAGAGCTGTTACGCTCTGCGGATTTGTGTCCCCTCGGGGCTGCATTGAAAATGCCAAGCTCATTTTGCCTGGTTCCCTTCAACCATCAGGAAGAAACTTTCATCCCGTTAGTTTGGAGTGGATTTAAACCCAGGTGTGAGGAAGCAAAAGGAAAGAGTTTCCAACTCATTCAGCTGGCTATACTATGGCCTGGATTATTTTGGTCAGTACCGACAGAGAGCTACTGACTGTCCGACTTGTATCAGTGTGGGCTTTAGAGTGAAGACCATGATGCAGCATGGCATGCTTGGCAGCGAGGAATCAAAGGCATCTTTTGACCGTGCGAAGGACAGAAAGGCTCTTCAATCCACTGGAGTGAAGAATCTTCACTAGGAGACTGGCAGCACAATGGTTAGCACTGCTGCTTCACAGCGCCAGGGACCTGGGTTCAATTCCCGGCTTGGGTCACTGTCTGTGAGGGCTCTGCGCATTCTCCCCGTGTCTGTGTGGATTTCCCTAGGTGCTCCAGTTTCCTCCTACAGCCCAAAGATGTGCAGGCTGGGTGGATTGGCCATGGTGAATTGCCCCTTTGTGTCAGGGGGACTGGCTTGGATAAATACGTGGGGTTATGAGAATAGGTATTGTTGTCAGTGTAAGCCCAAATGGCCTCCTTCTGCACTGTAGGGTTTCTATGATATGCTATGAAGTTTTAACCCCAACTTCCTCTCCCTCAAGCCAGTCTTATTGAGAGTCTTGGCTCCATCTGGGGAGGGAGTGTTCTCGAGGAGGCTGCAACCACAAAAGCAGGTAAAAAAATCTGTTCTGTACTGGCGGGGAGGGGGTGGGGGGTGCGTGTAAAGTCTAGATCTCCTATCTGCAGGCCTGGTTCAATAGCAGGGCTTGGAAGGGGAGTGGTCCAACAACAGGGAAGGTTACAGAATGGTGGCTGGAAGCATTGCTACTCTTCCTGGCCCACAAGCAGTGCTGCAAAGGCATTTAGCTTTTCCCTGAAGCTGTCCTTGCTTTCCTCGGGCTGCTAGGTTTCCCAAGGACCGGGAAACCCAGGGTTAAATGTACAAAGCAGGGTTAAGCCTCAGGCGCCCAATCTCAAAATAATATTTCAATGAATGACCTGCTTCCTGGGAGCAGACTGACTGGGCTGTCCATCCTCATCCTGACTCATAGAACGTAGAAAAACTACAGCACAAACAGGCCCTTCGGCCCACAAGTTGCGCTGATGATATCCATACCTACTAGGCTTACCTATAACCCTCAATTCTATTAAGTTCCATGTACTCATCCAGAAGTCTCTTGAAAGACCCTATCGAATTTGCCTCCACCACCACTGATGGTATCCGATTCCACTCAGCCACCACCCTCTGAGTGAAAAACTTATCTCTGATATCTCCTCTGTACCTACACCCCAGCAATTTAAAATTAAATTAAATTTAAAAATGAAATGAAATGAAATTAAATCGATTAAACACAACACTAAGCAGATTGTGGTCAGGCTTGAATTATTTAAACAAAATTACATCTCAGCTGACTTTACCCCTGCCCATTTTGCAGACGAAAATCACCCTTACAGAGTCTAAACCAAGAAGTATGAAACAGGAAACACCAATCAGATTGAATCCATGTACAGAATGCCAAGTAACAATAGGGAAAGATAGATCAAGAGGGAGAGATTTAAAAAGAAAGTAATAGCAGCATCTGCAACACCAATTATTTTCTGAAGTAATGACACCCCACACTTGCAAAATTACATTTTTAGACTCAGAGGGATTGTTAGACCATTATTTCACTTAACACAGCATTAAATATTCACTTGTACCTATACATAATACCCCTAACTTTTTCTGATATCTTTAGTGAGGAACTAGCGGTTATAAGCTTATTTATTAGTGTAACAAATAGGCTTACATTAACACTGCAATGAAGTTACTGTGAAAATCCCCTTTTTGCGACACTCCGGCGCCTCTCTGGGTACACTGTGGAAGAATTTAGCATGGCCAATGCAGTTCACCAGCATGTCTTTCAGACTGTGGGAGGAAACCAGAGTACACAGAGAAAACCCATACAGACACAGGAAGAATGTGCAGACTCCACACAGAGTGTGACCCAAGCCAGGAATTGAACCCAGGCCCCTGGCACGGTAAGACAGCAGTGCTAACCATTGTGCCATCCACATGTACCTCAAATTCACTCCATTCCATTGATTTAAGTGTTGAGTCCATCTACAAGCACTATTGCTGCATGAAAGGATATCTCTGACAGTGACTTTTGGATTTCTGCGATTAACTGCGCATGTACAGACACCAGAGGTTGCTGTCAGATTTGTTGCATTATGAAAGTGAACTTCGAAAGCTTCATTACAATTCCTATTGCAAAATCTGGACCAGATCTGGCTAACACGAGGGGACATAGCTTTAAATTAAGGGGTGGTAATTATAGGACGGATGTCAGAGGTAGGTTCTTTACTCAGAGAGTAGTAAGGGCATGGAATGCCCTGCTGCAGCAGTTGTGGACTCGCCAACTTTAAGGGCGTTCAAATGGTCAGTGGATAGACATATGGATAATATTGGAATAGTTTAGGTTCGAGGGTCATTAGATTGGTTCCATTGGTCAGCGCAACATCGAGGGCCGAAGGGCCTGTACTGCACTGTAATGTTCTATGTTCTATAATTGGTGCTGTTAATAGCTATGGAATGGTGTTATTATCAGTCAACTAAGAGGGCTTATAATAATAAAGGATTGGCACCCAATAAAACCAATTTCTTCTGTTTTTTGCTTTAGATTTCCAGGATTTGCCATTTTTCTTTTGGTTTGAGGTAATCATTTTTTAAGCACCGATACAATGTTTGAAATTTTATTTGTGTATTGGGACACATTAGCAAAGTTCTTACACTTGCTTTTGTAAGTCAATTGTAATGCACAAATAGTGACCATGCATGTTACATTTTATTCCATCCCATGCAAAGTTATACAAAACAAGTGTATGTACAGAGTTTCCCTTTTTCAACTTGCGAGAAAATAAGTCAACAGACACGTCAAAAGTATCAGATCAAAGATACCAGCAGATTCATGCTTTAGCAGAGCTGTTGTGTGAACTCAGTCATTCACCCAAAGATTTGGTCATACAACCTTATACAATAGAAAATT
Organism: Carcharhinus amblyrhynchos; assembly: GCF_965287045.1. Classification (NCBI taxonomy): domain Eukaryota; kingdom Metazoa; phylum Chordata; class Chondrichthyes; order Carcharhiniformes; family Carcharhinidae; genus Carcharhinus; species Carcharhinus amblyrhynchos. The sequence goes on from NC_137346.1 coordinate 16,931,659, forward strand.
TTCATGCTAATACATTGATTGCGGTAAAGCATTAACCCTGATATAATGTAATAAAATCAACACTGAAGTTAAACTATTCCGACAGCATCTAAAGATATTTGCGTAAATAAATCATTTTGATGCAATGTGGGTGTTAACTATACTGTCTGAATCATGGATGGTGTGTCCTAGTGGCAATTAACCAGCCAGCTTTAGTGTATAGTTCTGGGCAAATAACCTATCAAATTACAATGCATAAAATGATGGCCTTTCACTTAGAAGACTCTTTGTACTGGATTATTTTAATCTATAGGATTACTGTGGATACGTTAAATATACCACTGTATAAATGATTTGTTTGAAGGGCTGAGAATCTATTATCATGTACTTTTTATCAACTAATTCCAATCCCAAGATTTTCAATGTCTAGAAACCAACTTTGGTCAGTTCCATTGCGTCATAGCTCAATGTGACATTCAGTTGGGGGAGGACTGCTGTGTACGCTTTCAGTAAAGGGAACAGGAAGAATTTCCCAATCATCAAAATTCCCGCTCATTTCATAGAATCCTGCAGTGCAGAAGGCCATTCAGCCCATCAAGTCTGATAGAACATTTTACCCAGGTCCTATCCCCATCACCCCATGTATTTACCCAACTAACCTACACATCTTGGGACACAAAGGGGCAATTGAGGGTAATGCAGCAAGTCTGAATGCTGAAAAATTACAATCAGCTCATAAATCTCTTGTAATTTGGAGGAAATTTATTGAAGAACCAAAACGATATTGCAATACAGTGTTGTGTTTGACAATGGCAGGAGAGGTGAAAATCAAGAAATAGTAATTATTTGCTGCCAAACTAGTTTTAAAATCCTTCAGGTCATAGGAGAGATGGTGGGTGGAATTTTTCCATGGCAATCGTCACAGGCAAGGGTCGGACCATACAAACGTCCATTGACCTCGGGTGGGACATTCCAGCCTTGGGATGAGCATGGCTGGAAAAATCCCACCCGGGAAGTCTGCGGATGGTTTTGTAGTTCTGGAAAAGAATGAATCGGGGAAGGAGACAGGCCGTCATTTTAATGTAGTGAGGGTACAGGGAGCAGGAAGGAAATTTAGTCCAACAACACTAATACAGAAACAAGAAAGGTTGCAATGAATAGTGAGGCGGGAGGTAGGGGAGGGAGAGAAGTGTCTGTGGTTGCTCAGCAGTATTGGAAAAGGCTTTAGCATCTCTCTAGATATGGTTCAAATCAATATGAGATTCAATCTATTGGTAGTACAACTTATTGGTTTGTTAAAATACATTTTGTGAGTCTTGGAGAAACAGGATATTAAAAATAAAGTGACTGACTTGCCAGGAAATAATGTTCTGTGATTCATGTTTATTTAACGCTTTAGTAGTGCTGCCTGCAATACATCCTGCACGCAGTTTAATTTATGCAGAGAGTCGACTTGAAGGAAGCAGCCATTAAGGCTTAAAGTATATCTTATATCTGGAATCTCGAGGAAATATGTGGACATTAATGGATGTCTGAGTAACATCGAAAATAATAGCTGGCAGAAGGAGACGTTAAATGTATGGAATGAGTGTCAAATACAATAAATGGCTAGTTTGTCTCTCTATTAAGTTGCTCAATGAATTCGAAACTTATATCTCGGAAATTTGCATTATATACCAACCTCGTGAACCATCAATGAACTTAATGTATGAGGAGAGATTGACTCAGTTAGGATTGTTTTCGCTGGAGTTCAGATGGATGAGGGGGGATCTCATAGAGATTTATACAATTCTAACAAGACTAAACAGGGTGGATGTTCTCAATGGTGGGGGAGTCCAGAACCAGGGGTCTGAGGATTCAAGGTAGACCATTTAGGACGGAGGTGAGAATACATTTCTTCACCCACAGGGTGGTGAGCCTGTGGAATTCATTATCACAGGAAGCAGTTGATGTCAAAACATTGAGAGACGGCTGGATATAGCACTTGGGGCAAATGGGACCAAAGGTTGTGGGGAAACAGCAGGATTAGCTATAGAGTTGGACAATCAGCAATGATGATGATGAATGGCGGAGCAGGCTCGAAGGGCCAAATGGCCTCCTCCTGCTCCTATCTTCTGTGTTTTGCTGTTTGAAGCAATGTGTTCTAAAGGGCAAGGATGATTTTGGTCTCTGTATTGCCTCCCCTAAAAAAAACAAGGAACAGTGATCGAGCCAAACTTTGGTGAACACTAATAAGCTGCTGCAAAATTAAAAATATCTTTGGTACACCATCCAGCGTAGTGGCTGGTTTGTCAGTTGCACTGATAACACCCACCAGTCCCTTACACTCTCAGTATCATCTGAACCTTGTGCATCACCCACATATCCTCACAAGGACATGTTGGAAAATAAAACTACATGACCAGAATTCCCCCATTCTGCCCGCCATGGGAATTGTAGGGGTGGGAGGGTGGGTGGACAATGCAAGGATTCACGGACCTCGGGTGGGATTCTCCGGGTCTGAGGTGAGCATGGCTGGAGAATCCCACCCCCATGTGTGTATTACAAGAGGAATTTCCCTTTCAGCCTTCCATAACTCTATACTGAATGTCCAATGGTATTGATGGAGGCGGACATTAATATGGCACCGGTAAGTACACAGCCAGTCCTACAGACGGAGCGATCTCCACTCTGACTGCTGAGCTATGATGCAAGCTGAGACTTTTGAGATGCACACAGTTACAACAAACAATCCATTCACAATTTATAATTTTTAAGTTTTAATTCTATCCAAAAAACCAAATTCAAATTGAATCCAATTCAGGGTCCCCACCTGAGGGACAAACAAGATGCCAGCTGACAGGAAGAGACATTGCTTGGGCTTTATCTGAGGCTTCATGTTCTTAAGTTCTTATGACCATCTTAGCCCAAAGGGCGAGATGGCTTTGAAAAGTTGCGTCAGGAGCTGCCTCAGTTTAACCTCATTAGCTACTGTATTAAGTCTTCAGAGGTAGAAGTCTCTTCCCAAAATCCCTTGATCTACAAACCCTAGAATGCTAATAGCATTCTACCTCCGGGGGGTATCAGAGGAACTGACACTCCCAGTTAAATACAAAGCAATGACTCCCTGACTGGCCCATCAATTGGATCCTTAATCAGAGAATTCGCACTCCAATAAACCAGCCTCAATGATTGAAGTCATGACAGCTACCCTGATCTCTAACTCTACCCTAGACATCAGCCTATCCCCAGTGCAATGGACTAGCCTCGTACGCTGCATGATCATGGTTTCAGCACCCTCCCCTCGCTGCCCTGCTATTTGCATTCTTTGGCTGGACAGGTGGGTAACAATTAATAAGGATGGGAGAAATCAATCTTCAGCAAGTGGTTGCAATTGGATGATTTCCAAATGTAGCTGAAATAAAAGTTAAAATAAAACCTCAGATTTAACACCATATGAAATCTATATACACAGCTTATTTAAGTTGACAGATTTGTAATGGTGCTTTCTTTAATCATTCATGGGACATGGGTGTCACTGGCTGATCAGCATTTATTGCCCATCCCTAGTTACCCTTGGAGGGCAGTTGAGAGTCAGCCACATTGCTCTGGAGTCACATGTAGGTCAGACTGGATAAGGATGACAGATTTCCTTCCCTAAAGGACATGAGTGAATCAGATGAGTTTTTCCGACAATTGTTCTATGGTCATCAGTAGATTCTTAATTCCAGATTTTGTAGAATCCTACAGTGCAGAAGGAAACCATTTGGCCCATCGAGTCTGCATTGACCACAATCTCACCCAGGCCCTATCCCCATAACCTATGCATTTACCCTAGCTAGTCCACCTGACACTAAGGGGCAACTTAGCATGGTCAAACCACCTAACCTGCACATCTTTGGACTGTGGGAGGAAACCGGAGCACTCGGAGGAAACCCATGCAGTCACGAGGAGAATGTGCAAACTCCACACACAAAGTGACACCAGCCCGGAATCGAGCCTGGGTCCCTGGCGCTGTGAGGCAGCAGTGCTAACTGTTGTGCCACTGTGCTGCCCATAAATTTATTTTATTGAATTCAAATCCCGCTATTTGCCATGGCGGGATTCGAACCCAGGTCCCCAGAATGTTAGCTGAGTTCCTCAATTAATAGTGTAGCGATAACACCACTAGGCGATATAGAGCTTGTATAAATGTTTCAATCAGAATATATTTAATTATTAAAAAATAACAATTCCTCAACCCCCTCCACTCAACCACATCGTTCCAAATATTGTATTTTCAGGGACTGTTTGTTTTGGCCAGTTCTTGACTCAAAATAAATGAGGGTGGGAAGCCAGTTGGCCACTTTCCAGCTTCCAAAAATAAAATCTTCCTTCTAAAATAACATGCATTTACTTTTAATCGATAAGTCCCTGGAATTACACTTCCTGAATTTAATAATCCCCCAGTATGTTGCCAAGCAAGTGAAGCTTTAGTGGCTAAGAGATTGCTTCGCAAGAGCAATCAATCATTTTGTGAATGTGACAAAACAAATCAGAAGGAGCGAACATATTTGGATGACACCCATGTTTGTAAGCAAATACAACCACACAAAAAAAAGTACAATACCACAGCAGAGAATATGGCCATTAAATTCACACCCACAAGATACCTCAACCACATAATTCAATCATGATACATTCACATTCCGCATGCAAGTGACAGCTTTTTTCATAAAAAGTACAAAATCCTGCTATTTACCAAAACCAGCATCACAACACCCAGGAACCAATACTGGTTCCCTCCTGTGTTCCAATATCTTCCACTCTTGGTTCCTTTCCTCCACTTCTTTCGCTGTGTGGTTTAATACGTTGCCACTGGCAGGTTTTAGCTCTGTGGTCGACACTGTCCTTTTCTGTCATACAAAAATCACAGTGCGCACTTACAAAGTTTTAACACGGGAAAAGGGGTTTGTTAAACAGATCTAAAAGGGCGAGAGGTTCCTCTGCTTCCAGGCGCATGCATTTGTGCCATTCCCGACAAGGAGGGTTCCACAGAGCTCTTCCACTTTCAGGTACCTCATCGGACTTGGCTTTGAGTAGCTTTGAAATCTGTCATAAGACTGAAAGGAATGTTGTTTCCTGCATTCGTTGCAAGTGATTGACATGAAGCTAAATTGAAATTGGCTGGGTAGCCCCTAACACAGATGAAGACCCTCTTGTCCTGAAGTTGATAAACTGCATTTTCCACAAAGAGACAGACTTCATCTAGTTATATCCCACAAGAACTAATCCAAAACCCTCTTGCTTGAGTGGCATGTTTTCTACGCAGTAACTGAAAGAAATATGAAAATGACATTAGAAATGACTGAACAAAACAGTTCAAATTCATTGATTCACATTTGTTTCTAACTTTCTTTCTATGCCTTTAAGAAATGTATTTGTCCTGTTCCTTCTGCAGGATCTGTTTTAGCAGTTTTTTTTATTATGGGGTGGCACAGTAGCACAGTGGTTAGCACTGCTGCTTCACAGCTCCAGGGTCCTGGGTTCAATTCCTGGCTCGGGTCACTGCCTGTGTGGAGTTTGCATGTTCTCCTCGTGTCTGTGTGGGTTTCCTCCGGGTACTCCGGTTTCCTCCCACAGTCCAAAGATGTGCAGGTTAGGTTGATTGGCCATGCTAAGAAATCGCCCCTTAGTGTCCAGGGATGTGTAGGTTAGAGGGATTAGTGGGTATATTACGTTGGGATAGGGCCTGGGTGGGATTGTGTTTGGTGCAGACTCGAAGGGCCTCTTTCTGCACTGTAGGGTTCTATGATTCTAATTAGTGCCACTGGGTCTATAACCGGCATCCCTATATTGGTCCTGCAGCAGCATAATTGTTCTAAGTTGCTCGAAAGTTTGCTTTAATCTGAACTAATGCTGATTTTCGTGATTTCCCCTGGGGTTTTGCAGAGTAGGACTTGATTAGTTTGATTTATAAGTAAGGTTGTATGACTGGGTGGAGCTAGACTTACACAGAAAATTCAAGTCAGATGCGGCATGAAGTTGTTAGAGAGCAGTGCCCCTCTTTCACCGTCTGAAGTTGGAGACTGGAATCTGCCAGAAAATAAGTTCCTTCCTCTGAGATTCTGCTTTATGAGAGTCAGAAGACCAATGTCTGTCTAGACCTTAGTCCGGACGTGCTAAAAGTAAGACATCCAGCATTTACATCAGCTTTTTTTTGATGCTAACTGGTTCTGAAGAAAGGATTTGTGTCTATGGGGAATATTGCTAAATTGGAACAACAGATGGAAAGCTATTAAAAATTATACTTTGTTGTGCTTAAGTATTTTAACTGGTAAAAGTTATGCTAATTATTTTTGTTATGTTCTAACTGTGTTCTGAAATGAAGCTTGTTTTGAAATAAGCTTCCTAGTGGGTCAACTGAATAATACCTGGAACGGAATATGCTCACCCTAATGCCAAAATCTAAAGTAAAAGTTGCAGTCTAGGCTAACTTCATAATATACTTTGGAGCGGCATGGTGACAGAGTGCTTAGCACTGTTACCTCACAGCGCCAGGGACTGGGTGTGATTCCCGGCTTGGGTGACTGTGGGCAGGTTCCACATCTTCCCCCGTCTGCATGGGTTTGCTCCAGTTTCCTCTCTGAGTCCAAAGATGTGCAGGTTAGGTTGATTGGCCATGCTAAATTGACCCTAGTTTTGGAGGGTTAGCAGGGTAAATATGTAGGGTTAGGGGGATAGGGTGGGATTGTTGTTAATGCAGGCTGAATGGCCTCCATTCAGGCTGTTAAAAGCACAATATGAGGTTTCATCACATGAAACCTTCATTAATACCACTTGGTTCCTCATGGATCGTGTGGTTGGCAACCGAATGTACGGCTATTGGGAGCGTCTAGATTTTTAGTAAGTATTCAGGCGCCAGTTTCTATGTATCCCAGCTGTTTTTAATTTGGATTGTAGGCAGCAGCATGAATGCATAAGGCTCAGCACAAGGGAAGGCCCTTTCAAGGCATAGACATACCAAAGAACCATAGTGCACTGCGCGACATGATCACGTGACAAAATGGGCTCAAGCAATTGCTCCATGTGTCTTGGTGTTAAAAGGGAACGGTCCACATGTGGATAAGGAATGTTGTGACACAGAGCTGTCCTGTCACCACCAACAATGTTACCCATTGGTGGCTGCATGAAGACCCAGTTAGACATGGGTCCTCTGGCCCCCAATTTAGTCTCCAAGGAAACCCATTTAGTCAGACACCAACAGTTCCATTGAAAACAGGTCAACATAAAACTGATATTTCAATTTATTCAACACTAAACATGATTATTGTTTATTTCCTCAATTGCAGGCTCAATCTCAAGCCTATTCCGCCATTCAACAAGATCATGGCTGATCTGACCGTAACCTTAATCTGACAATCTCACTTGTTTCTGCCTGGTCTTAAACCTGGGACCTTTCGCATATTAGGCAAACGCGCTAACCATCACACTACAGAAATACTCCTTAAACCCCACAAAATCAGTCCTGCCATCTAACATGATTCTGGAAAAACTAGTTAGAGATATATAATATATACGACAGGCGAAATCACAGTTAGGAAAATTAAGAACATGTTTATGTCAAACCGCAAACACCAAGAATCTTTTGCACATACTGTCAAGTTAGGTAGGAGGTGTTTGGATCTATTTTTGTAACGCCAGGTTTGGTGTGCATACTGTAGCACAAGCTATTGAATCGACAATGCTTCAAATCTAATTAAGAAATTTCCCAGAGTGCAAAATGTTTTATTCGAGTTAATGGGAGAAACTGTACCAAAAATGCACAGTGGTTCCCTGTTAAATGCTACGATGAAAATCACCATGCCTCCTCCATGAGATATTGCACTCTTCATCTGGTGTGCAAGCAATTTCATGGAGTCTTGCCACATTGCCTCTCTGGGATAAAAATGAGCTGAGGTTATTTATTTCACAAGTCTGTTTCTGGCGAGATGCCACTGCTCTGGGCCCGAGGTCAGCATCCATCCCATTTCTGTCCGCTGATCTTAATGTGGTAATGTGAATGTAACATTTAGTGTCGACTGGATGTACCAGCCGTGCAGTTTGGACTCTCCATGACAACACACGCCAGCTTTTGGATAGAACACTTTCAGACAAACTTATTCAATTGTCATAAACACCACCTACTCTTACCATCGTGGTCTCTGTTCTGCTCCCTCCCACAACTACCTGGAGATGTCCTCTTACCAAAAACTTCCCTAACGTGGGGCATGTCCAACATTTTCCTGGTACAGCACTTACCATTAAAGTCTCAACCCTAGAACTGTTCAAGTTCAAAATCAGAATGGCCTTGGTCCACAAATCTTTTACAACCTCAAAGTAATGGCAATAAAAAAAAAATAAAAAATAAATTTTTCTGCACTAAAATGATAAGTGCATATGAATTAGGAATGGAAGTAGGCCACCCAGCCTCTCGAGCCGGTTCTGCCATTCAACAAGATCATGGTTGATCTGACTGTAACCTTAATCAGACATTCCTGTTTATCCCCAATAACCTATCATCCCCTTGTTAAGCAAGAATCTATCTAGCTCCACTTTAAAAATATCCAAAGACTCTGCTTCCACTGCCTTTCACTTGAAGTTAAGTGTTGCAGCTATTGTGGATTTATGGTGAGTATTAGTATCTAAAGAATTAAATAGGTTAGGTTAGGTTGATTGGCCGTGCTAAGTCGACCCTAGTGTCAGGGGGATTAGCAGGGTGAATGAGGATTACAGGAATAGGGCCTGGGTGGGATTGTGGTCAGTACAGACTTGATAAACTGAATGGCCTCCTTCTGTACTGTCGGGATTCTACGATTCTATAAGAGGAAGCTTTGGTTAAATGAAATCCGAGTCGACTCTGTCACACAAAGGGGAAAATATCTGGTTTAAAGTTTTCCAGATGGATAACAGAGAAATGGAGGAGCCTGTACAGATGGGGATGACGCCTTGGCTGCGAAGCATTGTGCATGAGGTGGGGTGACATCATTTAACCTAACAACATTAGTCATCGCACACTTACATCTACTTTCCAGAGAAGCAGGTTCTCAATGCCCGAGGGAGAGACAGAACTGGCAGTGATGTCGCTGAGCCTGAGAGGAGGAGCTTCTACTGCTGTCTTCAGGCTAATTGGCTGAGGCGAGATTGGAGGAAGGTGTAGGGCTGGTGAGAGAGCAAATGGCTGAAGTCGGGCGAAAGGACAGGTGGGAGGTGGATTGATGCTTGGCACAGTTCAATGGATTCCTGTGCCAGTGCTAAAAGCCAGGGGAGCTTCCAAGTGGCAAGGTTCTGATATTGCTGCAAGTGTGTAGACTGTCACAGCTCATACTGCACATGGTTCTTAGTGGTGCTGAGTATTGTAACCTTGCACAGCTGTTGGGAGATTTGGAAGGCCAATAAACGTCCTTCCTTCTGTCTCTTCCGCTCAGCTGAAGACTCTTCCACAGGATCCTCAAGATCCCGACGCCAACCCATCACCCACCCCCCACAGAACCCCCAAGGATGAGGACAAACCTCAAAGGAACATGATCATATCCGCTCTGTCCCAAACACCAGCACCCATTCTGGCTGTGATTAACACGTCAAGAGAGAGGGCAGACACAATCCGGTGAGGGCACTCGTACAGCTGCTGAAGAGTGTGCCAGGGTAGCCCTCGGGCAGCCAGAGGAGTGGCTGAGGCTGGGTCCGAGTTGGACGATGAGTCTCTGGAGTTGTCCACGAGGCAGCAGATGCTGGTGTGGAGATTTGGTGGGTATACCGGAGAGGTTGTGAGCTCTGGCCCAAACTGCAGAGGTGTCCATCTAGGCCACCTGCACTGCAATCACCCACTTCAGAGCAACGAGCCTCCTCCATGGACAGACTGGCAACTGTCCTGAAGGGGCAAAACCCAGCAGACTGGCAGAAGCAATTGTGGGGATGTGCTGTGACCTGCCCACCATCGCCAAGCTCAGGGGCCCAGAGTCAAACGATAGTGGGAGCTGAGAGTTTGGTGACTGAGCCAGCCTGTGGAACTTCATGGGAAAGGAGGGAGGATAGAATGATGCTGGGTACTCCTGATGGAGGCAGCCTCTCTTCCGTCTATCCTCCTCGTGCAATGCCACGGTGACAGAGGCTCCTCTTGGCAGTCAACAGGAGCCTTCCACCGTGGCAGGACCCTGGGAAGGCTCAGCTACAGAGAGGATGCCCACCAGTCATTCAGGCCAAAGGATGTAGCAGCAAACAAGTGGGGAACACTGCATCAGAGCACGAGAAAGACTTCTAAATAAACTCCACAATAAAAAAGAACAAAAACAGCCTGGGAAACAGGCCCTTCGGCCCAACGAGCCCGCGCCGCCATTTTAACATTACCCCCCCCTCCACCCATGACCCTTATCTATTGTTTTATGGCAATCCACATTGAGGGAAACTAATTTATGGACAATATATTACCTCCAATCAGCCTAATAGCACATCTTTGGGGTGTGGGAGGAAACTGGAGCACCCGGAGAAAACCCACGCAAGCACGGGGAGAATGCGCAAACTCCCACAGACACTGGCCCAAATCCATGTGTCTGCACAGCAAACAGTGATAGTCACTGAGCTGTCATGTTGCCCAGCATCTGGTCCAGTTTAAGCGCACACTAACGACATGAAGCACTAGGCTACTCTTGAACATCCAAGAGCAGCCCCAGTACAACCCATCGCGTGTATGTCCCTCGTTGGACAACAAGGCGGACCAACTTAACCTATGAATAATCACCATGTGCGTTATAGGATCTCTACAGTGCAGAAGGAGGCCCAATGAGCCTGCACCAACAACAATCCCATCCAGGCCCTATCTCTGTAACCCTACATAGTCCCACTGACACAAAGGGACAATTTAGCATGGCCAATCCACCTAACCTGCACATCTTTGGAGCGTGGGAGGAAACCGGAGCACCCGGATGGAACTCATGTAGGCAAAGGGAGAACATATAGACTCAGCACAGACAGTGACCCGAAGCTGGAATTGAACCCGGGTCAGATGGATGTGTTTAGTCTGGTTGTTAATGAAATGTATCATCGTTCGTTCTATGTGGAGAAACCCTGGCTTCACTGCCCCTAACTGAGAGGTTATTAATATGTCATTGCTGGTGAGCTTCTTCTGGGATAGAAACAGGAGTTTCGATAATTGGAGGTGAGGCAGGATGTGTTGAATGTTTGGGACTGGGCATCCTCAGTGTGTGCTGGCAGGACGGTAACAGGAATCTCAGGATAATGTTTGGACAAATATTGCACAACATCCGAGGCTGGAACTTTGTAATCTATTGGAACCGCTGCCCTGTCTGGGCATCACAGTACCCGAATATCCATGTAGTCACGTCCAGGGCCTTTTATCTGTAGGTGAGAGTGTTCCCTCACTCCCATCCTCAGATAAATGACTATTATTTGTCCCCTCTTTCTCAAGGTGTCTGAAAGGCGAAGTAATGGAGGGTAAAATGTGATACAAATATGAGGGACAGACATAATGGAACCCCTCCAGACCCTTCAAGGCATCTGAACCTCATTTTCAGAAGCTAAACTGTCCGCTCTATGTAGGCCCTGGTCTTTCCATGACTGTTATTGTAGCACCTCTCCACATCCTGTACAGGGAGCCTCACTGGAGTCATGAGTCAATGGGTAACACTTGTCATCCAGAAGCCAAACACCCAGAGCAACAGGACTACTGAACAGACCTGGTAGCTGTTACAGAGAATGTAAAAGGCAAGCCTGCTGCCCGGGTACCTTGCGCATGTCTGTCAATGATGGTCAGAGACCCTGGAAGTTTAACGAGTCAAATCTCTCCCTGTTAATAAAGGTGCAGTGCTGGCCAGCTAAAACCAGCGAATGATTCCCTGGACCCTGGGGAAACGTGCAATAGCCACAAAAGCCTCAGGTTCTTCCGAGTTCACTCTGGCTGTCCACAGTGAAAGAAATGTGTATTCCTACCCTCCTGAACAGAGCATCAGTGAACAGCTTGATGCAGTGGTGTGCAGCAGACTGCGTAATATCACCGAGGTCTCCACAAACTGCCCAAATAGATCATGTTGCAAAGAAGTTCAGCACAACAGAGGCCATTGCAACCACAAGCATTGGGTAGTCCCCAAAGCCTAAGCCTAATGGGATCTCTCCTGCTCGCACGTCACTAAGAGCTGTGACTGTGGCTCCTGAGAGCCTCCTCTGGCATTGTGACTCGAGCATCTGAAGACAGCTCGGTCTCCGCCTCAAGGATCTGCATAGGTTCTGCTGGACTCCCACTGAGGATTCATGATGGTTTTTATTTGATTTGATTTGATTTATTATTGTCACATGTATTAGAATACAGTGAAAAATGTTGTTTCTTGCGCACTATACAGACAAAGCATACCGTACATAGAGAAGGAAAAAGTGCAGAATGTAGTGTCATAGCTAGGATGTAGAGAAAGATGAACTTAATGTGAGGTAGATCCATTCAAAAGTCTGATGGCAGCAGGGAAGAAGCTGTTCTTAAGTCAGTTGGTATGTGACCTCAAACTTTTGTAGCTTTTTCCCAGCGGAAGAAGGTGAAAGAGAGAATGTCCGGGGCATGTGGGATCCTCAATTAAGCTGGATGCTTTGCTGAGGCAGCATAGACAGAGTCAATGGATGGGAGGCTGGTTTGCGTGATGGATTGGGCTACATTCATGACCTTTTGTAGTTTTTTTGCAGTCTTGGGCAGAGCAGGAGCCACACCAAGCTGTGATACAACCAGAAAGAATGCTTTCTATGGTGCACCTGTAAAAGTTGGTGAAAGTCGTCGCTAACATGCCAAATTTCCTTAGTCTTCTGAGAAAGTAGAGACATTGGTGGGTTTTCTTAACTACAGTGTCCACATAGAGGGACCAAGACAGGTTGTAAACCCCAGAATATCGTGGATCTTTTGCTGTGCCTTTCTTCCTCTCACTTGCCTCCTCACGGGAGTTTGTGTCTCCAAAAGTGATAGCTATTCCCACAATTGGCCTAGTTCAAAGGCCAAGGTTATGATGAGAATCTGAAAGGACCTCTTGCTGCAGGAGGAACAAGGCCTCTGAATAAGAGAAGTCCGAATTGGCAACTCTGCTTCTTGTCTGAGGCACATCCAGCGATTACAGCAGCCTGAACTATTAGGCCTCAGTTGGAGACTGTAAATACATCTGAACAAGCTGCCTGATTAAAAAAAAAACACCTGGTGTGAAACACATTCTGCAAATGACTTATTGCTCACACCATGAATTTACTGTAGTCAATTGGGAGATCAATCAGCTTAACTGCACTGTTTAATAACATTTGGATAATCATAGAATCCCTTCAGTACAGAATGAGGCCCTTCAGCCCATCGAACCTGCCCCGACAACAATCCTACCCAGGCCCTGTCCCCGTAACCCCAAGTATTTACCTTGCTAATCCCCCTGAAACTGAGGGGAAATATAGCACAGCCAATCCACCTAACCCCAATCTTTGGAGTGTAGGAGGAAACCACAGCACCCAGGGGAAACCCATGCAGACATGGGGAGAATGTGCGGGACTCCACACAGACAGTGATCCGAGGCTAAGATCAAACCTGAGTCCCTGGAGCTGTGAGACAGCAGTGCTAACCACCATGCTGCCCATAAATAGTGCGGATGGACTCCTAATTTCCAGCCCTGAACCCTCCAGCGTATTATTTGGATTGAGCACGATGACATGGGGAATGTGACCTGACGTCAGTGCAGCATTGGTGTGGGCGCATAGCCCTTCCATTTCTATCATGTTTCACTCAGCTTGCTGTTTCCAGTGATTGAAGGAACGGATTGAAGGTGTTTGTCAAAAGAACCAGAGGTGAAATGAGGGAAAGCTTTCTAACACAAAGAGCAGGTGGTTTCGGAACATCCTGTCTTTGGGGTGGTGGATGCAGATTCAATCGTAAACTTCAAAAGGGAGTTGGATAAGCGCTTGAAGTGGAAAAGAATTCCAGGGATACAGGGAAAGACTGCTGTTCAGATTGCCTTTAAGGGGAGCCAGAGCAGACTCAAAGGGCCGAATGGCCTCCTTCATGGGGTAATATTTGATGATTCTAAGAGAAAAACGGCAAAACTACACACACACACACACACACACACAATATATATGTATATACACATATACACCATTGTTTAAAAATCTCCAAAGCAATTAAAAGGCAGCATGGCAGCACAGTGGTTAGCACTGCTGCCTCACAGTGCCATGGACCTGGGTTCAATTCCCGGCTTAGGTCACTGTCTGTGTGGAGTTTGCACATTCTCCCCATGTCTGTGTGGGTTTCTTCCGGGTGCTCTGGTTTCCTCCCACAGTCTGAAAGGCGTGTTGGTTGGGTGCATTGACCCAAACAGGCACCAGAGTGTGGCGACTAGGGGAATTTCACAGTAACTTCATTGCAGTGTTAATGTAAGCCTTGCTTGTGACTAATAAATATAAACTTTAAGTGGCATGAATTAAACCCATAAATGTTGACTTTACATTTATGAAAATAGTTCATGACTCACGACCAAGATATATCCCGGTGAGGAAGTAGGAATCTAGGAAGGGGATAAATCAATCATAGTTAACCAAATAAATTAAGGATATTGGACTGAAAAAAAAAGATTTGTGGTAAGCCAGAGGATTGGGAAAGTTTTAAAAACCAACCAAAAATAAAGATGGAGGGGATAAACTATGAGGTAAATTGGCAAATAATATAAAAATGGATGGCAAGAGCTTCTTTAAATATATAAAAAGGAAAAGAGAGGCCAAAGTGAATGAAACAAGGGGAATAATGGGGAATCAGGAAATGGCAGAGGAGTTAAACAAATACTTTGGATGGGATTTTCCAACTGCGCTTCCCCCAAATCTGAAAATTCCACCTGAGATCAACCCCGCTCCCACCCCTCATCCAGTATGATCTCCCCCCTCCCTCTCACCACCACCCGCTCCACCCCTCCCCCCCCCCAACCCCCCTCGTGTCAGTTTTCACAGTGGAAGCATTCTAGAAGTACTAAACAATAAAGGAGCAGAAGACAGGGAGAAGAAATAAATGCAATAACTATTACCAGAGGGAAAAAGCATGAGAGAAACTAATGGAGCTAAAGGCTGATAGTACCCTGGTCCTGATGGGTTGCATCCCAGGATATTAATGGAAGTAGCTACAGAGATAGTGGACATACTGGTAATAATAAGGCAAGAATCCTTAAATTCTGAGAAAGTCCCAGAGAATTGGAAATCTGCCAATCTACACTTTTATTCAAAAAGGGAGGGAGATAAAAAGCAGGTAACTATAGGCCAGTTAGCTTAACTTCTGTCACTGGGAAAATCTTAGAGTTCATTATAAAGGATGTATTGGGGAGTATTTAGAAATACATAATCTCATCAAGTAGAGTCAGCATAGCTTCATGAAGGGGAAATCATGCCTGACAAATTCATTCACATTATTTGAGATAGTAATGAGTACAATAGGGAACCAGTAGATGTAATATATTTGGATTTCCAAAAAGAATTCAATAAGGTACCAGACAAAAGGATTCATAATAAGGTTAGAGCCCACAGTGTTTGGCAAAGTATATTAGTGTGAACACAGAATTGGCTAACTGAAAGAAGACAAAGAGTTAGGATAGGAGGAGCATTTTCAGGATGGTAACCTGTTACTAGTAGAGTTCCACAGGGATCAGCGCTGGAGCCCCAATTATTTACAATATATATTAATGAATTGAACAAGGAAATGAATGTACTATTGCCAAGTTTGTGGATGACACAAAACTAGATGGGAAGACAAGTGATGAGGATGAACAAGGAGTCTATAGTTAAGGAGTCAAGAGGGATATAGATTGATTAACTAAGTGGGCAAAAACTTGACAGACGGAATATAATGTAGAACAATGTGAAGTTGTGCACTGTGATAGGAAGAATAAAGAGCTGAACATTGCTTAAATGGAGAAAGACTGCAGAAAGTGGTAACACAGAGGGATTTGGAATAAATCACAAAAAGCTAGCATGCAAGGTAACTGGCAAAGCAAATGGAATGTTGGCCTTTATTTCAAAGGGAATGGACATTAAAAATAGGGAAGTGTTGCTAAAACTATACAGGGCACTAGTGAGACTGCACCTGGAATATTGTGAACAGGTTTGGTCCTCTTATCTAAGGAAGGATACACTAGCATTGGAGGCAGTTTGCAGAAGGTTCACTCAGCTGATCCTGAGTGTGGAGGAATTATCTTCTGAGCAGAGATTGAGCAGTTTGGGCCTGTACTCATTGGAATTTAGAAGATTGAGAGGTGACTTTATTAAGACATGTGGGATTCTCAGGGGGGTTTGACAGGATAGGTGCTGAGAGGCTGTTTCCCCTTGTGGGAGAATCTAGGACCAGAGGACATAATCTCAGAGTAAGGGGGTCACCCATTTAAGACAGAGATGAGGGGGAATTTCTTCTCTTGGAGAGTGGTGAATCTGTGGAATTCTTTACTGCAGAGCACTATAGAGGCTGGATTGTTACGTATGTTCAGGGCTGAGGTAGACAGATTTGTAATTAGTAAGCGAATCAAGGGTTATGGGGATAGGATGGGAAAGTGGAGTTGAGGATTACTCAGATCAGTCATGATCCCATTGAATGGTGGGGTAGACTCGATGGGCCGAATGGCCTACTTCTGCTCCTAAGTCTTATGGTCTTCAGTGCCAAAGAGGTTGTTCGGCAGTAACGAAGACTTATTTGTCACGTGGTTAAAAAGGGATACCGAAATGGACAAGCCCTATTTTTCTGTGGTGAGTTTATTTCTTACCTACACTGCAAATGGAGCTGGGGGGAGGGGTGGGGGTGCGGAGGTGGGTGATGGGCATGATTTTCCCAGCTCGCTGTGCTGCTTTATCACAGGAGGCCATTAAGTGGGCTCTCCGCTAGGTGTCATGGCCTCCGTGAGTCTTTGGCAGCCTGATTTCCAGCACAGTCAGCTCCGTGCCAATTTTTGGTGCAGAGATGTATAAATTATACAAAGCAGCATTTTCATTTACTTACCATATAATTAGCAGGCCCGGGACTGAAGTCTCCAGGTCCGCCAGAGCACTTTGGTAGAAGTGGTCAGAATTCAGTCACGTTTATGGCAGTTATGGAAGAGGACAAGGACATGACAGGAATAAAAGCTTCCAACTGGGAGAAGAGCTAATTTTAGCTGAAACGTGAGTTAGCTAAAGTGGGGCGGAACCGGCTATTCTGAGGTCATTAGGATGGCATGATGGCACAATGGTTAGCATTGCTGCTTCACAGCACCATGGACCTGTGTTCAATTTTGGCCTTGGATGGCTATTTGTGTGGAGTTTCACATTCCCTCCATGTCTGTGCAGGTTTCCTCTGGCTGCTCCAGTTTCCTCCCATGCTCCAAAGGGTGGATTGGCCATGCTAAAAATTGCCCCTTAGTGTCAGGGGGATTGGCAGGGTAAATACATGGGGTTCTGGGAATAGGGTCTGGGTGGTATTGATGGGCCAAATTCTGTGAAGTGGAGGCATTCAAGGAAGAGATATTGACAGTTCAGAGCAAGTGTTCTCCCTTAAAGAAAAAGGGAGGTACTCACAAATCCAGAGTCCCTTGGGTGTCCAGGGACCTGAAGGAGAGAATTAAGAAAGAAAGGGATACTTATAACAGATACCAAGGGGTCAACTGTAGAAAATGCAGAGAAAGTGCATGCGTGAAATTAAAAAAACTGGGAAAGGGAAGAGAACGAAAAATATATTGGTGAGTGAAATCAAGAGACATTCGAGCATTTTATTTATAAACACATAAACAGCAAGAGGAAATTTAAAGAAAGGTAAAAGCAAAATCCTGCAGATGCTGGAAATCTGAAATAAAAACAGAAAATGCTGGAGAAACTCAGCAGGTTTAGCAGCCACCTTCAGGGATCTGTGGCTATACACTCCAATGTCCCTCTGTTCCTCTACATTTCTCAATATCCTACCATTTGTTATGTGCTTCCTTGCTTTGTTAGCCTTCCCTAAATGTGTTAACTTGATCATCACTGGATTGAACTTAATTTGCAACTGTTCTGTACAACCAGCTAGTCCATTGATATATTCCTGCAGTCTACTGCTTTCTTTGTCATTATCAACTACAAGACCAATGTTGGCGTTGTCTGCAAACTTCTTCATCACAGCACCTACATTCAAGTCCAAATCATTTATATATACCACAAAAAGCAAGGGATCTAGTACTTAGCCCTCTGGAACCCCACTGGAAACAGCCTGGCATTTAGATCTGGCAACATCTGTGGAGAGGGAAAGAGTTTTGCATCCAATATGGCTCAGCTTCAGAAATGGAGAAAGGTAGAAATGTGATGGTTTATGCCGATGAAAAAAGAGGGAAGAGGGATGGGTTCTGAGTTTTATCAGAATTTTCTGTTTTTTTATGCCCAAAGAAAGAGTCAAACACATTAAGAATCATAAGGATAACCTGTGTATGGTTCTCAATGAATGAAAGTTACCAAAGTTCCAGAAGACCATCGGCTACTCTCCCCCTTTTTGAGAGAGAGAGCTGACTGGTGGTAATTTAACCTGAGGGTCACCACACCTCAGGTGAGGGGCAAGCTTGAGAAGGCTTGCCTGAGCCAGTATGGGAATCGAACCCACGCTGCTGACTTCATTCTGCATCACTAACCAGCTGGCCAGCCAACTGAGATAAACTGATCCCCATCTCAATGAGTACATAGAATCATAGAATATTCACAGTGCAGAAGGAGGTCTGCATCTGGCCTGCACCGACTCCCCTACAGAGCATCCCACCCACGCTCTATCCCTGTAACTCCACACACATTTACCCTGCTATTCCCCCTAACCTACACATGTTGGGACAGTAAGGGGCAGCTTAGCATAACCAATTCACCTAATCTGCATAGTTTTGGACCATGGGAGGAAACCAGAGCACACCGAGGAAACCCATGCAGACATGGGGAGAACGTGCAGACTCCACACAGATAGTGATCCAAGGCCAGAACTGAACCCGGGTCCCTGGTGCTGTGATGTGCCATCCTTTGCACAGCAGGTCAAAAGAGGAATAATTCATAAACATTGCAATCAGGGGTTAGGAGCTTGAAATATCAGATGAACCTAATATAGTGGGGGAATAAGTGTCAAAGGAGTATAACATCTTTGAAATTGGATAAATTGCTAGACCCAAATGTAATGTATCCTAGGCTATTGCCTGAAGCAAGAGAAGAAATAGGGGAGCCTCTGATCATCATCTTTCAACCCTCTCTGGCTACAGGTACAATGAGAAGTCTCACAACACCAGGTTAAAGTCCAACAAGTTTATTTGATAGTAAACCCACTAGCTTTCGGGATTTGCCCCTTCATCGGGTGAGTGGAGAGTTTACAATCAAATAAACTTGTTGGACTTTAACCTGGTGTTGTGAGACTTCTTACTGTATTTACCCCAGTTCAACGCCAGCATCTCCACATCATGACTACCATCGATACAGGTACGGTGCCAGAGAATCGGAGGATAGTTAATATTCTTCCATTCTTTACAAAGGGGGAAAGGAATAGACCAAGTAATTACAGGTCATTTAAACTAACCACGGCATTGGGAAATATATTGGGAAAAAATTCTGAAGGATAGATCTTCACTTAGAAAGCCACAATCAGACAGTCAGTGGGATTTGTTAAGGGAAACAAATACAGAAAATGCTGGAAAATCTCAGTAGGTCTGACAGCATCTGTGGAGAGAGAATAGAACCAATGTTTTGAGTCTGGATGACTCGAAATGTTGGCTCAATTTTCTCTTCACAGACGCTGTCAGACCTGCTAAGATTTTCCAGCATTTTCTGTTTTTGTTTCAGATTCCAGCATTTACAGTAATTTGGTAACTAACACAATTGGATTTTTGAGGAGTTAACAAGGTGAGTCGATGAATATAGTGCAATTGATGTAGTCTATATGGATTTTAGCCAAGATTTTGATACAGTTCCATATGGCAGACCTGTCACAAAAGTAAAAGCATTTAGGGCAGGATGGCAAACAGATACAAAATTAGCTAAGAAGCAGGATTTGAAGGATTATGGACAACAGTTGTTTTTCTGACTGCTCGGCTGTTTCCAGTGGGGTTCCAAAGGGCTCAGTACTAGGTCCCTTGCTTTTTGTGGTATACATAATTGATTTAGACTTGAATGTAGGTGTCATGATGAAGAAGTTTGCAGACAACACCAAACATTGATCTTGTAGTTGATAGTGACAAAGAAAGCAGGAATATATCAATGGACTAGTTCATAGTATGGAACAGTTGCAAGTTAAGTTCAATCCAGAGATGGTCAAGGTAACGCATTGGGGAAGACTAACATGACAAGGGAATAGATCATAAATAGTAGGATGTTGAGAACTGTAGAGGAACAGAGAGGCATTGGAGTGCATAGCCACAGAATCCTGAAGGCAGCTGGACAGGTGGGTAAGGCAGTAAAGAAGGCGTGTGGGATGTTTATCTTCATTAGCCAAGAGATCAATTTTGTGGATTATGAAAAAAATGTTGACTGGGCGAACAGGCAAAGGCTATTGTAGATGCTGGAGGCAATCAGAGTTGATTGGAGAGATAAAAGGATGATTGTATATGTGACAGACTGGTAAAATTTGGATATTGCTTTTGTTTATTAGTGTCACAAGTAGGCTTATATTAACACTGCAATGAAGTTACTGTGAAAATCCCCTAGTCACCACACTCTGGAGTCTGTCGGGTACACTAAGGGAGAATTCAGCATGGCCAATATGCCTAATCAGCACATCTTTGGAGTGCGGGAGGAAACCAGACACCCAGAGGAAACCCATGCAGATACAGGGAGAAGGTGCAAACTCCACACAGACTGTGACCCGAGCTGGGGATCGAACCCGAGTCCCTGGCGCTGTGAGGCAGCAGTGCCAACCACTGTGCCAGCGTGTGCTTGGTGGAACTGAAACTGGTGTCATTGGTCGTGAGACAAGACAGGGCTGTTTACCATCACCATTGTGAAATCCATGATAAAAGAAGTGTTAGATGAAGGACTGAAAGTTGTCGAAGTGGGCGTTCAGTTGGTGAAGTTGGTGACATTTACAGACATTGCACCCCGACTGCTTAGCACAGCAGATTCACAGACACTGATGGATAGAATGAGTGAAGTGGTAAAAGTTATTGAATGAAAATTAGTGTAAAAATGTTCTGAAAGTTACAAAGATTGGAAGACAAAGTGGTGGGAAAGCAGATGTCAAGATGAATGATCAATGGCTGCAACAGATATGACCAGGAAGCACCTGGGCAGAAGGTCACCACTGCAAATAAATCAGAGTTAGAACAGTAATGACAATGAATGCATTCTCCAAACAGAAAATATTTCTCAGAGCAGGAACGAGTAAAAACCTTGCAAAGAAGAATGATCAAGACTGTGATTTTCAGCGCCTTACTGTACGTGGCTGAAATGTAGCCCTTGATAAAAGCCCAAAGGGTAGACAGTAGTGAATTGTGGTTCTGGAGAAGGATAGACTGGTGTGCAGACACAGGCAAAGAAGTTCACAGGATGGTGGAGGAGGGAAGATCTTTCATGGATATCATCCAGAAAAGGCAAGAAGGTGGGTGGCACAGTGGTTAGCACTGCTGCCTCACAGCGCCAGGGACCTGGGTTCGCTTCTTGGCTTGGATCACTGTCTGTGTGGAGTTTGCACATTCTCCCCATGTCTGCATGGGTTTCCTCTGGGTGCTCCGGTTTCCTCCCACAGTCCAAAGATGTACGGGTTAGGTGGATTAGCCATGCTAAATTTCCCCTTAGTGTCAGGGGGACTAGCTAGGGTAAATGCATGGGGTTATGAGGATAAGGCATGAGTGGGATTGTGGTTGGTGCAGACCTAATGGGCCAAATGGCCTCCTTCTGCACTGGAGGATTCTATCATTCTAAGGTTGGATAGACCAAACTCTAAGGCAGAAGAACTTACTGAAGGAATATTAAAGGAATTGAAAATAAAAGGGAAAAAGAGAGTGATGATGTTCGACAACTAGAAAGTGAAAATGGAAAGCTCCTGAAGAGGAAGATGTTAAAACCATGATGCATGAAGGAATGAGCAGAGGATGTGTCATTATGCAGGTCACCAGTACTATAGACGATAAGAACTGCAGGTTATGCTGAAACTGTGTGAAATACTGGTTCGACCACAATTAGATTGTGTAGGTCTGGTCATTGCACCATCGATAAGAATTGATTGCATTTCAGAGGAGATTTACGAGGATATTGTTTAGATTGGTCAAGCTAGGATTGTTTCCTTCAGAACAGAGGAGACTGAGGATAGACCTAATTGATATATATAAATTATGAGGAGTCTAGATTGAGTGAATAGAAAAGCCTTATTACCCTTGGTTGAGGTGTTTATAACCAGGGGGCATTGATTTAATATAAGAAGTATGAGGTGTAGAAAGGATTCTAGGGGAATTTTTTTCACCCAGAGCAGGGATATAGACAAGTTGGTGAAATGGGCAGACAGGTGGCAAATGAAGTTCAGGGCAGAGAATTGTGGGGTGATTCATTTTGGCTAAAAGAACAGAGAGACAATAAAGATGTTCAAAACCATGAGGGGGCTGGACAGAGTCGATAGGGAGAAACTGCTCCTGTTCTAAAAGGATCGAGAATGAGAGGGCATTGATTCAAAGTGATTTGCAAAACAAGCAAATATGATGTGAGCAAAAAACTTTTTCACACGGTGTGTAGTTCGGGTCTGGAATGCACTGCCTGGAAGTGTGGTGGAGGCGGGTTCCATCAAGGCATTCGACAGAACATGAGATGATTATCTGAATAGAAACAGTGTGCAGGGTTATGGGGAAAAGGTAGGAAAATGGCACTAAGTCATGGTGCACGTTTGCAGAGCTGGCAATGATGGGCTAAATGGTCTCCTTCTGCACCGTCACGATTCTGTGATTCCGTAGAGGGAATCTGGATTTCACTACTTGACGGGAGAGGCAGGACCCTCAGAATGTTTAACAAGAACTTGGATATGCGCTTAAATGCCGTACCCTCTGAGGCTATGGACCAAGGGCTGGAAAATAGGATTAGGCTGAATGGCTGCCAGTTGGCAGGAAGAGACATGATGGGCCGAATGATCTCCTTCCAAGCTGTAAATGTGTAGAATTCTATTATTGTAAGAAAGTGTGACAACATGAAGTTTGTACAATTGGAAGAATTTTAATATATTGCTAGTGATGATGTAAAGTAAACATATCATTTCGTTATTGAAACATACCATTCCTGTAGGATCTGATTCCCATTTAAAAGTCAAATATATGCTACCGGATTTCCGCATTATTCTAAACTTTACAAGAAGAGGCATCTACTATCTCGGATCAGTTGTAACAGTATTCCATTCTGTAGGCGGGCAATTTGTACAGAAGGAAGATTAAAGGCATGTAAACCAAGTGGGGAAAAGAGAATGATGTTAGACAATTTGAAATGAAAACCAGGAAGCTTCTGCAGGCAACCGAGGGGGAGAACATAAAACTCTGAGGCGCGGAGAAATGAGCAGAGACCTGCCCTTCGACACATCATCACCACTGTGGAATATCAGAGTGATCTTCTGTGATATCAGAAGGGAGACACTGAGCTGACTGCATACTCCTGATTTAGATTAGAGGGGAACTTCATGACATTTGATCTGGGGAAGTTCTGTACAACACACTGGCTCCCTGGCCGCCTTTAATCAGCAGTTCAATGCAGTAAGAGGATGCCAATGCGTGTGTAGATATCTAATTCCCTTACACCACTGATGACAGAACAATTTTGTAAGAGCGGGAATGCCCTTTAAGGACACATGAAGCTTCAGGCAAATCGGTCCCCAAAACCCAAAGGATCTTAGTCCTGTTGCACTTAGTGAGAGGTGATGGCTTGGTGGTATTATTGCTAGACTATCAATCCAGAAACTCAGCTAATGTTCTTGGGGACCCCTGGTTCCAATCCCACCACAGCAGAATTTGAATTCAGTAAAATAAAAAATATCTGGAATTAAGAATCTACAGATGACCATGAAACCCGTTGTCAATTGTCAGAAAAACCCAATCTGGTTCACTAACGCCCTTTTAGGGAAGGAAATCTTACCCGGTCTGGCCTACATGTGACTCCAAAGCCACACAGCAATGTGGTTGACTCTCAACTACCCTCTGAACAAAGGCAACTATGCATGGGCAATAAATGCTGGTCACCCATGTCCTATAAAAGAATAAAAACCTTGACTTCTTACTCACTCACTTGTCTGATTTGAATTATAACAGCAAGGAGGCTTGGCAATGGTGGTTTTTCATGTTCTTGCCTTATTGGTGGATTATATTTAATGAGAATATGAAACTCTGGCAACATCAGAGGCTTAAGATTTAAAATGAACAGAAATGTATGTTGTGTCACCTGCCAATTGGTCTACAAAGATAAAAGACTGGGCATGCTTATTGCACAATATAATTATACTCAGATAAAATTGATGTTCAGAATTGGTTCATCGTTTGGGCAGCACAGTGGCCCAGTGGTTAGCATTGCTGCCTCACAGTGCCAGGGACCCGGGTTCAATTCCGGCCTTAAGTTACTGTCTGTGTGCAGTTTGCACCTTCTCCCTGTGTCTGCATGGGTTCCCTCTGGTGCTCCGGTTTCCTCCCACAGTCCAAAGATGTGCGGGTTAGGTTGATTGGCTGTGCTAAATTGACCTGAGGGTCGGGGGATTAGCAGGGTAATGTGGGGTTGCAGGAATAGGGCCTGGGTGGGATTTGCTCGATGGGCTGAATGGCCTCCTTCTGTACTGTAGGGATTCTATGATTGTATAACAAGAGCAATTTGGATTTGTTAATGCATTCACAGGATGTGGGTGGCGCTGATAAGACCAGTATTTGTTGTCCATTCCCAATTGCCTTCAACTTGGAATACTCTGTGCAATTCAGGTCACCTTATTATAGAAAGGATCTTATTAAACTAAAAAGAGTGCAGAGAAGATTTACTAGGATGCTACTGAGACTTGACGGATTGAATTATAAGGAGATGCTGAGTAGACTGGGACTTTTTTCTTTGGCACATAAGAGGCTGAGGGGTGACCTTATAAAGGTCTATAAAACAATGAGGGGCCTAGACAAGGTAGATAGTCAATATCTTTTCCCAAAGGTAGGAGAGTCTAAAACTAGAGGGCATAGGGTTAAGGTGAGAGTGGAGAGATACAAAAGTGTCCAGAGGGGCAATTTTTTCACACAGAGGGTGGTGAGTGTCTGGAACAAGCTGCCAGAGGTAGTAGTAGAGGTGGGTGCAATTTTATCTTTTAAAAAGCATTTAGATAGTTACATGGGTACGATAGAGGGATATGGGCCAAATGCAGGCAACTGGGATGAGTGTAGGGGTTCTAAAAAAAAAGGGCAGCATGGACAGGTTGGGCCGAAGGGCCTGTTTCCATGCTGTAAACCTCTATGACGCTATAATTGCACGGTTTGCCAGGCTATTTCAGAAGATAGTTAAGGGTAAACCGCATTCCTGAGTTTGGAATCACATGCAGCCCAGACCAGGTAAGGGCGGCAAGTTTCCTTCCATAAAGGACATTAATGAACGAGGTGGGCTTTTGCAACAATCTGGTCGTTACGTGGTCACCATTATTGACTAGTTTTTTTATTCAAAATTTATTTACTAATTTAAATTCTTCGGTTGGTGTGGTGGGATCTGATCCCATTTCTCTGTATCATTAGTCCAGGCCTCTGGATTACCAGTCCAGTAAGATAACCACTATGCTACCATTCCCATTACCCTATGTTAATTGATTCTCAAGTTGTGAGCAACACTGTTAAGGTCACATTTATTGTTATCAATGTCCTTATGTGCAATTGGAATTCTCTTGGAATCACTGAATATTTGTGCTAATGGTGCTTCCATATTGATGATTAATAGGATATTCTAGCATTTTGACCAATAGTGTCACTAAGAGAACACTTTGCAGATGATGATGTTACTGCCTTCATCCTTTCTGATGAAAGAGGTCACAGTGCTGCAATGCATCTTGTAGACTGTTACATATTACAACCACAGTGCTGGGGAAAGGGACAGATATTAGAGGCAGCATTAAGGGACAGATAAAGGGGCAGCACAGTGGCACAGTGGTTAGCACTGCTGCCTCACAGTGCCAGGGACCCATGTTTGATTCTCAGCTTGGGTCACAGTCTGTGTGGAGTCTGCACCTTCTCCCCATGTCTGCGTGGGTTTCCTCCCAGTGCCTCCCATAGTCTGAAAGACGTGCTGGTTAGGCACATTGGCCATGCTAAATTCTCCCTCAGTGTACCCGAACAGGTGCCGGAGTGTGGCGACCAGGGGATTTTCACGGTAACTTCACTGCAGTGTTAATGCAAGCCTAATAAATAAATAAGTAAATAGATATGAAGTCCAGTAGCAGGGTGCTGATCAGGCAGGCTTCTTCCTTTATGATGATAGCAGGGTCCTTGAGTGTTACTGCAGCTTTGCCCATCAGATTCCTGACTTGCAGATGGCGGAGTGGGATCAAGTGAGTCAATCATGTCAGAATATGCAGCCTTTGCCCTGCTTTTTTGAACCGCATTGTTGACGTGCCCAGATCAGTCAACCATCAGCCCTGGAACATTGCTGGGGCGGGATTCCGCAACACCCGGGGCGGGATTCCGCACTGCCCGGGGCGGGTTTCCGCAGCGCCCGGGGCGGGATTCCGCACTGCCCGGGGCGGGATTCCGCAATGCCCGGGGCGGGATTCCGCAGCGCCCGGGGCGGGTTTCCGCAGCGCCCGGGGCGGGATTCCGCAGCGCCCGGGGCGGGTTTCCGCAGCGCCCGGGGCGGGATTCCGCAGCGCCCGGGGCGGGATTCCGCAGCGCCCGGGGCGGGATTCCGCAGCGCCCGGGGTGGGATCCCGCAGCGCCCGGGGTGGGATTCTGCAATGCTGGTATTATTAAGTCTCAGGGATTGGACGTTTGGACTTCCTGTTGAAAATGGTCATTATCTGACATTTGCGTGGCACAAATGATACCTGCCAATTGTCAACTTGGATATTGCCCAAGTCTTGCTGTAAGCAGGCAGGGGTTCTATTATTAGAGAAACAGTGAATCAAGTTTAATCTTATAACGGCTCGATCTTAGTTAATTCAAAACACAGTTTTTATTTCTTAATTAACCCTTTGACACAGTGCCTTATGCTAGACACAATGTTATAATAACACGTGGTAACTGGCAACCCCAGAAATACTTTCTACAATATAATGTCTTTATATGGCCTATTGGTTTTCAATGTTGCTTCTCTGCTTTTCTGATATGAAAGAAATAAGAAAAATAAATTAACTGCAAGCAAAGCACAGTGAGCGGGAAGAGCAAATTATCCAGTGGTTCCCTGTGATGCCGGGTTCCCATTCCATTTGCAAGTCAGCCTCAGTCAAGCAACTCAAAAGCTTATTCTATTCATGCTGAGTATCTTCTACACACGCACCTCCAGTCACAAATGGTGAACAATTATTCAATGACTCGTTTAAATACAATGCAATTATAATGATGAACATTCTGGAAACAAAAGCCTTTGGATGCCAAACGTGTATTACTCAAGCACCATGCTTGATTTGTCATTTAATTATTTTTTTCCCCCTCATGGTCTCAGCTTCGCAACAATGCGTATCAGTTTTGCAAAAATTATTTTGAAATTAACCTGATAGCTGTTTTATTTCTTTTATTAAATGTAAGGCCGTTCGAATGCACAGCGCCTCAAATGTATCCTGTTTCCTAATCTTTTTTACCTGCATAGTTGACAACACAGGAGGTGATAATGATGAGTGCTCCCAGGACTATTGCTACAATACTCAGTAATCTGGCCAATCGTCCCAGTCTCCTGGCTCCATCTGTGTCACCTTGTTGTAAACTGTTTCTGGACTATTGGGTAAATAAAAAAAAGTGTTAGGTTTTTAAAAATACATTCAAAATTGTCAGCAAGACTTTCATTGGGTAGCTAAATGCAGATTGATGCTATCCCAATATTTTTAAACTTTTGCAAGTAAAACCATTCAGATACAGCCCTGATAGGCAAATCCAATATTTTAATGTGTTAATATTAAAGCATAAATCCACCTTCCACTATCTATAAATAAAAGCGAAATGAGGAATGAATGAATTTTGTTCCTTTTGGTCTTGAATTATTTTCATTTGATTTGATTTATGATTGTCGTTTGTATTAGTATACAGTGAAAAGTATTGTTTTTTGTGCACTATACAGACAAAGCATACCATTCATAGAGAAGGAAAGGAGGGAGTGCAGGATATAGTGCTCCAGTCGTGGCTAGGGTGTAGAGAAAGATCAACTTAGTGCTAGGTAGGTCCATTCAAAAGTCTGATGGCAGCAGAGAAGAAGCTGCTCTTGAGTCGGTTGGGACGTGACCTCAGACTTTTGTGTAAAAGAGTTAGAATGAAGTTTTAGAAGCATACAATGAGAGTAAAAGATAGAATTAGAAGGTATGCGGGGCACAGCTTGCAACAAGTCGCCACACTCTGGCCCCATCTTGTTTCTTTTTGCAAGCACTTAGAATTCATTTATTTTACACTTGAGTCCATAAACATTAATGTTATACTGGCTCCTCAATAATTGCAGGCTGTCCGTTAAAGCATTTTAAATGGACCAATGATCACTTTATGCTGGACTTGATTTAACTAATTGGGTTGGTGTAATGTAATTGGAAAAAGAGCCTTCAAAGTAAGTTGAAATGACATGATTACAGAACCTCATAGCGGAATCCTTGTATCCTCAAATGTCATTACTGTAAACTTAAGGAAATACAAATGTAACTTCTATTGTGTTACGATTTTCCAAACAAATGAGAAGGCTGCCAGCTAATTGATTTCTGAGAATCTTTGCGATTTCATATGAGGAATGTCAGAGACTACAAAACCCAGTTAGAGAGGAGACAAAAAAATAACTCTCCAGCCCTTTCCTGAATTGCAATGGTATTGATACGGTCTCTCGTTCATTTTTTTTGAAAAAGATTCTAACATAAACATTTGAAAATTCCCCCTATAAAGAGATTGGCCCTGTGATCTCAGCTGTCATTCTCCTGGTGTCTCCCTGTTTCTAGGGGATAGCCGAGGCGCTGAGCTATAACGCTTTTACGCTTGGCTGAACGCTCCTGCTTCTCAGCCGGCTGCCTGTACTGTTTATGCGGCATTCCACGGACAGAACAAAGACATGCCTCCAAATCATCAAGTCACTTTTATTTTATGATTAGACCTGAAGGATGTTTTATGGGATGGCTGGATGAATTCAATCTTCACGGAAGGGCATTCAGTTTTTTTTTACATTTCACTAACGTGCTGCAGGATATACTCCGATTTACATAATGCTCACCTCTATTGACTGAAATCTTAACATTGTTAATTAACAGTGTGATAGCAAAGTATATTAAAATGATTCCTGAGCTGGTTGGACTGTGGGTCCTTCCTATTGCTCAGGAACACCACAAAATGTTACTAAACGAAACTGGGCCGCCTGGACAAGCACTAGTAGGATAAATAGAAGAGTGAGAGGGGATTTCATAGAAACTTGTAAAATTCTATAAAGGCAAATTACTGTGGATGCTGGAAACTGAAACCAAAAGAAAAAACTGCTGGATAATCTCAGCAGGTCTGGCAGCATCTGTAAGGAGAGGGAAGAGCTGATATTTCAAGTCCAGATGACCCTTTGACAAAGGTTCATCTGGTCTCAAAACATCAGCTCTTTTCTTCCCTTACCAATGTTGCCAGACCTGCTGAGATTTTCCAGCATTTCTCCTTTTGGCTTGTAAAATTTTAACACAGTTGGACAAGGTAGATTCAGAAAGAATGTTCCCAATGGTAGGGAAGTCCAGAACCAGGGGTCATAGTTTGAGGATAAGGGGTAAACCTTTTTAGGACTGAGGTGAGGAGAAATTTCTTCACCCAGAGGGTAGTGAATGTGTGGAATTCACAACCACAAGAAGTAATTGAGGGGAAAATGGTCTGATTTCCAGAAGATATAAATCTAGGAGCTAAAGGGATCAAGGGATACAGGAGGGTGGGGAATCAGGATATTGAATTTGATGATCAGCCATGATCAAAATGAATGGTGGAGCAAGCTTGAAGGGCCAAATGGCCTATTCCTGCTTTTAGTTTCTATGTTTCTATGTAATATCATGACTCAGACCTTCAGCCTCCCTAATAGAAGGGAAATAAAGGCTCCACCTAACAGGGCAGCCACAGGTAATGGAAATTTTAATATGTTTACTTCAAACTCAGTCAGAATTTAAAGGTATCCAAATTTCATTCATATGAAAATAACTTTCAGATAAGTTTACCATCAAATATTTATTTAAAAAACATGCCTACCCTCTTGAGATAAAGGTTCTTAAGAATGTGGCAGCTCAATGGGTTATTGCACATGCTACCCCTTCACCTTCCAGCCTTGAACTTCAATCTAGCTTAGAACAATTGGATGAAAGTCTTGAATGGTCAAAGTCTTAATTAAAATGAGTTTCTCCATTCTGAAACCATTGCCTAATGGATACAAATTTATGGCATATGCTCAACACTAATAAGTGATCTCAAACAAGCCATTGGGATAGTTGATGTGGGTATTCTAAATACCATTCTTTAGTGGAATATATTTAGAAACGGGAACCTAAAAGCAGGGATAGGCCATTTAGCCCTTCAAGCCTTCTCCGCCATTTCTTTTGTCGATGGCTAATCATTAAATTCAATATCCTGGTCCTCCCATTCCTCCTATATCCCTTGATCCCTTTAGCCCCAAGAGCTACATCTAATTTCTTCTTGAAATCAGGCAACATTTTCACCTCAACTACATTCTGTGCTAATGAATTCCACACATTCACCACCCTCTGGGTGAAGAAATTTCTCCTCACCTCAGTTCTAAAAGGTTTACCCCTTATCCTCAAACCATAACCCCTAGTTCTGGACTCCCCCACCACTGGGAACATTCTTTCTGGATCTACCCTGACTAACGCTGTTAGAATTTTCTAAGTTTCTATGAGATGCCCTCTCACTCTTCTAAACTCCATTGAATATAATCCTAATTTGCAACATAAGAAAGCATTACCCTACCTCTAATCCATATTGTAGATTAACTTGGCAATTTTTGATATTGCTAACCATTGGAAATGTTCATTTTCTTTCCCAACCCTGATATCCTTCATCTTGATTAGATCAAAGTTACCCCGCCACCCAGTCTTCTGCTGTCAAAAATAAATTCTTAGCAGCAGGATGCCCACACTACAGGGGTGCACACTGACATGTTGCCAGTGCAGTATAACGGGCATATCAAAGTGGGATGCCAAATGGCAGTCAGAGCAACAGGTGGTGAATGTCCTTCTTCAACCAATCAGAGAATCCCTACAGTGAAGAAAGAGGCCATTCGGCCCATAAAGTCTGCACTGACCACAATCCCACCCAGGCCCTATTCCCGTAACCCCGCTTATTTACCTTGCTAATCCCCTGACACCAGAATCAATTTAGCATGGCCAATCAACCTAACCAGCACATCTTTGGACTGCGGGAGAAAACCAGAGCATCCGGAGGAAACCCACACAGACACAAGGAGAATGTGCTAACTCCACACAGACTGTGACCCCAAGCTGGAATTGAACCTAGATCTCTCGCTGTGAGGCAGCAGTGCTAACCACTGTGCCACCCCATATTGTTTTCCCAAGAGCTAAACTTGCAGGACAAGTAAGCCTGTGCCACTTTGGACAAGTTTCAATAGAGTTAGTCAGAAAGAACCCTGATGTGGAGATGATGGCGTTGGACTGGGGTGGGCACAGTAAGAAGTCTTGCAACACTAGGTTAAAGTCCAACAGGCTATTTTGGAATCACACACTTTTGGAGTGAGAAAGAACCCTATACTGCTGGTAACCTGAGGGTAGGTAATGTTCTTGACCTCTCAATCAGGAATGGTGTTTGTTGTAAGCTGGCGTTTAAAAGAACAAAGAGGCAAAAGGAGTAAAATGGAGAATTTTTATAAAAAAGAAATGATTTTGTAGGAAAATCTGTTAAAAGGAGATTTATACGATATTTCTGGTTGATTTTATCGCATACATCAAGAAAAATATTGATTTATTAATGTCAGGTTCAAAATATATGATTGCAGCTGTTGATGAGAAAGGGTGTGGTATATTTGGCCCAGGCACAAAATATTGCATTAGAGATTAAATCGGGACTGGTTGATGCAGTCGGTCATTACAGTAAATCAATACACTCATTACAGTAACATCACTTCAACCAAGTAGTCTGGATTCACAGTTTTGCACTTCCTCGTAAATTGTTTGTGATCAGCCGAGAGTTCTGCAGCTCTTCATTAACAATTCTGTTGTTGGGAGCACTCGCTCTATAGGATGAAAAGAATTGAATAATGGCCACTGCATCAAATTAGAGGTGATCTTAAGGGAGCTTACCCAACTAGCTGAAAGGTACTAAAGAAGCACCTGTGAGTAGACCTTTGTCAGGGCAGAATGTTAGTCACTTGTTCAGTTTAAGAACTGTGCAGTCAGAATTATCAACAAAAAACCAGGATTTTTATATTTGAGAGAGCAGTGGAGAATCTGCACATTCTCCCCATGTCTGCGTGGGTTTCCTTTGGGTGCTCCAGTTTCCTCCCACAGTCTGAAAGATGTGCTGGTTAGGTGGTTTGGTCATGCTAAATTGCCCCTTAGTGTCAGGGGGACCAGCAAGGGTAAATACATGGGGTTATGGGGGTAGGGATTGGGTGGGATTGTGGTCAGTGCCGACATGATGGGCTGAATGGCCTCCTTCTGCGCTGTAGGGATTCTATGATTCAGTGAACATAAATAGTTAATTCTAAAAGTAACACTGGGCTTGAAGCTGGGTTGTTTCTTGAGGTTTCGGCACATTGAGGCCAACTGCAGCTCTTAACTTCACAACAGAACCCCTAGCCTGCGAAAATCCCCAGTGAACCTAGGGTGTCTCCTTTCTTATTACAGATGCACAGATTAGACTAAAAAGAAATATTAATCAAGATTTCTTTTACTCAATCATGGGACATGGGCATCACTGGCTGGCCAGCATTTATTACCCAACCCTAATTGCCCTTGGAGGGCAGTTAAGAGTCAACCACATTGCTGTGGCTCTGGATTCACATGTAAGCCAGACCAGGTAAGGACAGTGGATTTCTTTAGTGAACCAAATGGATTTTTCCAACAATAGTTTCACAGTCATCAGTAGATTCTTAATTCCAGATAATTTTTATTTAATTTAAATTCCACCATCTCCCGTGGCAGGATTTGAACCCGGCTCCTCAGAACATTAGCTGTGTTTCTAGATTAATAGTCAAGCAATAATACCACTAAGCCATCACCTCCCTTTACAAAGTGCATGTTTGTTTTTAATTATAGAGAACAATGTGTTTCACTCTACAAGCAAATTTTATAGTACAGTATTCAATGGAACGTTCACCTGACTTTTCCTCCTCTTACTGAAGTACTTAGTGATAGAACAAGGTTTCACAAACATTAACCAGCATCTGGTACATTCTACTAAATAAATACAGGTATCAAGCATGAGGACATCACAGCAAAGCTCCCAGTACACATTTCAGCAGGGGCCATGGTATACTAATTCGGCTTTTGCTACCAAATAAACCTGTTGGACCTTAACCTGGTGTTGTGAGACTTCTTACTATATTAATTAGGAGCAGGAGCCCTGTCTGAGTTTCCTCCACCCTGATCAAGGGACACTACGGATAATTGTAGTGCTTTGTAACTTCCCAAGCCTGAACGTGGGCAATCCCATCTGTCAGAAGTACTTCTGTTTTGTTGATTTTGGAGGAACAGCATTGATCTGATATGACCACATCCTAAACACGTGCTGGTCAGGTACATTGGCCAAAAATAGGTGCCAAAGTGTGGTGACTGGGGGAATTTCACAGTAACTTCATTGCAGTGTTAATGTAAGCCTTACTTGTGACTAATAAATAAAAATGAATAAATAAATAACCTTCCCTTCCTAATCCTCTATGACCCAATGATAATTATTGCGTCACCCCATGATTACAAAATTGTTTGATTCAAAATGTTTTAAAATAAATCCCTAGACTTTTCCTGATAGCTGAGGAATATTTAACATGGTTGCTTTGTCTCTTGGAGCATTATGTATTTCATTAAGTTTCTTTTTAACTTGCATGTTCAAATTAATCACACATAAACAGCTAAGGGAAATGCAAACATCTGAGCAATTAATTCATCTATGGATTGACCCTTTAAAAAGGTTCATAACTGTGGTTAGATATCAGTTTACAAATATGTGATTATATTACTTATTAAATGGTACATCGTTCCTTCAATAGGGAGCTGTCAGCCTTTATTGTGCACCTGCCTGTAGGCAGAGTAAACAGAAGCTATAACATGCTTCACTTGTCATGTATCTCGTAACCATAAACCAGTCATATCACGCCATCTCATGTTGTCCCTTTGAAATTTGGTGCTAACCTGGGTAATGCATCATTTTAGAATCAGCAAATTAGATATACTGTCCTTGCGTGCAGCTATCACTGAGTTAGGGGCCAATCAATGAAGGGCGTATAAATGAATAATGATTCCAAGCACAGAATTTCACCTCTGCCCAATTGATCTCCATTCAATCCTGCTAAACAGAACTGCTAAAGAGCTTCTTCAATGAAGTGTTTCATTGGGAGCTGCACATTTTAGATGATCACTCACTTCTGTGACAAATATATAGTTCTTTATTAAAGGAAGAATAATTGAATAAGCACTTTCTATCCTGAAATCTAGTCTCTTTAAAAGCATGGACAGTATCTACCAGCCTGTCATAAGTAACTCAACTTTTTGCTTCTCAGCCTTCTGGCTAAGATCAAGCCTAAGATGTCAGCTTGGATCTTATACATCTCTCTTATGGGGACCTGGAATTGGATTCAATTGGATTTTGAATTTGGTTTTGGAGCAAGCAGGGAATGGATTTGTGTTTGCCCGGTCCACTCTGAGCATTGGCTTTATAACTTTAAGGATGGAGTGAAATTATTTTTTAGGGAAGTATCTCAATTTTTTAATCATAATTTTAATTTTGTGAAGAACTGCTGTCTTGAGTCTCTGTTATGTTCCTTAGTCACTACAGGAATGTAGCAATCAATAGTCTACAGAGAGGTGGTGGGAAAAGAGGAATGATTCAAAACCACCTATATGGAGAAAATAAGTGGATACACAGCCAGTATTAAATTTTGTGAGATTGTGTGATCAGAATTCAAGCCAAACACTAACTCCCACTAATCAAGCTAATGTACGGCAAAACACAGAAGTACTTGTCTGATCTATAGAGTTAGGACCTATAGCATTGGCAGGGGTATAGTGGGAACCTGCAACAACAGCTCTCTATAAAGCTAATAATCAACAAGACAGTGATTTGTTACTTTTGAATATTACTGCTGAACATTTTGCACCGATATTTCCACTTCCTTTTAAGTGCTTGCTTTGTTATTATTTGCTAGTCCCGATTGTGAGGTGGGTAATGAGACTCAAGGGGGAGCAGCAAGACAAACAAAGAAATAGTTTAAAAAATCATCTCAGCCAAGTAAATTTTTAATAATCAGGAGTGCCCTAGTTTTCATAAGGTGTTGCATACGCATCCGTGGGCATGTAACCTCCAATACCTCATCCAACTCCCCCAATTCATACATACAAGCCTTCAGAGCCAGGGTAATACAGAAATCAACACTGAGGAGCCCAAAAGCTTCCATCCCAAGATGTGCTGGTTAGGGGCATTGGCGTGTTAAATTCTCCCTCCGTGTACCCAAACAGGCACCAAAGTGTGGCAACTAGGGGATTTTCACAGTAACTTCATTGCAGTGTTAATGTGACCCTACTTGTGACACTAATAAATAAATTCTTATTCTCAATGTTCACACCAGCGCACCTCCCAGGGAAGATGGCATCAATGGACAGAAATATTGAGCAGGTAGGGCAGCAAGGTGGCAGTGTGGTTAACACTGCTGCCTCACAGTGCCAGGGGCCCAGGTTTGATTCCCAGCTTGGGTCACTGTCTCTGCAGTGTCTGCACCTGCTCCTCGTGTCATTTCCTCCGGGTGCTCTGGTTTCCTCCAACAGTTCGAAAGAGGTGCTGATTTGATGCATTGGCCATGCTAAATTCTCCCTCAGTGTACCCGAACAGGCGCCGGAGCGACTAGGGGATTTTCACAGTAACTTTGTTGCAGTGTTAATGCAAGCCTGCTTGTGACACTAAATAAATAAACTTCAACTTTGAAATCCTGCTTGACTTTTCACACCCCAGTCGGGGTCCTAGGGTCAACTCCTGCTACAGCTGCTGACACCGGTTACCTATTCACAGCCAGGACACCATGCAGATAGGGACAAGTGGGATTCAGGGATAAGAAAACAAAATACTGCAGATGCTGGAAATCTGAAACAAAAACAGAAAAT
Organism: Carcharhinus amblyrhynchos; assembly: GCF_965287045.1. NCBI lineage: Eukaryota > Metazoa > Chordata > Chondrichthyes > Carcharhiniformes > Carcharhinidae > Carcharhinus > Carcharhinus amblyrhynchos. The sequence continues at coordinate 16,968,032 of NC_137346.1, forward strand.
GTTGGATAAACTCAGCAGGTCTGGCAGCATCTGTGGAGAGAGAAACCAGCCGATCGCGCCAGTGGGATCTTCTGGTCCCACCGCTGACACAGCCCAGCCATGGGTTTCAGGACGGTGAGGGGTGCATTCAACAGGAAACCCTGTTGACAATGGCAGGACCTAGGAGATCCTGCTCTTGCAGGATCGACAGGCCGAAGGGCCATTTCTGCACTGAATGGTCAGAATTTTACCGGCACGCTCACCCGCCCAGAATCAGAGGAGGCAAGGCTTGTGAAACGGCATTCTCCGCTGACCTCGGCCACGCCCCAGTGAGGTCGTAAAATGTCGGCCAATGGACAGGATTTTCCAGCAATGCTTGCCCCATAACAGGAAAATCCCACCCACCCGAGGTCAACAGATCTCTGCATGGCTCCCTTCCCCCACTCCCATTCACAAGTTACAATTCCCATGGCAGGCGGGACAGGAAAACTGCCCCATGATTCAGTACTGGGGAACCTCCCACAAAACACATGGCAGGTTGTGGGGTGAATCCCGCCTGACATTTCAAATCCGGATGACTCTCCTTCAGTATCTTAATTTTTTTTTAATTTCAGGTTTGGGGGGGTGCCTCATGCCACCAAATCTCTCCAGGTGGCAGATTTGGGGAGCTGGTTTAGACAAATGACAGGCGCAGGGAGTGGGTGGGCCGGAGGAGACAAGAGCCCGGCTGACATTTTCCGTAACACCCCAACCCACCACCCCCCCCGGAAATCCCGTTGATAGCAGGCGGGACTGGAAGACCGCCAAATTGCCTCCGCTAAAAGCATGCCATGCGGGGGGAGTGGAAAATCCCATGGGGCGGGTACGGAAAATCCCGCGGGGGGGAAGGGAAGGGAGGTGAGAGAGCTGTCCAGCTGTGGTTAAAGGCGAGGTCAGCCCCACCCTCCAGCTGTCTCATCCTGCTGATGGATAACAGCCCCCCCCCACACACACACACACACACACATTAACTGGCACTAGGACTGGAAAACTCCCAATGTCTAATTGTATTTTTAGCGATGCAGTGGCAGTTGGGCGGGGGAGGTGGGTCAAAGCTAACAGCAGATTGAATCTGCATCGCACCCTTCTCCGAACAAAAACCCCTGAGCCAGGATTGAGTCGACTTTGGGATGAGAGTGACTTCAATGCAGTTTAAACACCGCCGCAGCCTGCACTCAGCTCCGACAATCTCTTCAATAGACACACACAGAGCACTGCAGCCCTGGTACCCCACCTCTCATTCAATCTACACGGCTCACACTCTCCATCACTTAGACACAATTTCCAATTCTTTTTTTTTGCTGTTGTTTTTGGACAGAGAGAGATCATTCCTGGAAAGAATATTTTGCAATTGAGATTTTTTTTCGAACTTAAAGGATTTTTTATACTCTCCAGATAAAAAGGGGGAAAAGTAATTGTCTTTATTTTTAGGAAAAGTGTGTTTCTCATCTGGGGGATTTTCTGTTCAATATCAAATGGAAAGTTTTCTCTCCAATACTAAATATTCTGATGCATTGGAATGTAAGTTAAGCTTTCTGAAGATAGTGGAGAGTACAAATGTCTCATCCCACTCCCCCTCTCCAACACCTTTGTATAAACACTCCTGTTTCACGCAGCTTAAGACCCTCTGCTTCCCCACTTCTTGAGTTGGATTTTGTTTTAAATATTAGGAACCGCCCCAGTGCATTTATTCGGAAACCTCCCTCCTCTGTTTCAAGTATAGACCTGGCCAAATACCCCACCCCACCTCTCCCCATCCCTTCCTCCTCCTCTCTCCCCCACTTCCATAAAACTTCCTGAGTGAGAGTGGAGGACGCGGGGGCCGAGATAGCTCTGATACAGGGAGTGGCTGATGGGGGAATGAAGGGGAAGAGGGACTGACATTCATGAGATCCAGGAGAAGGCATTAGGGCTAGTGGGGATTGGAAGGGCTGAATGGCCTGGAATTTTTTTTGTGGGGGGGGGGGTGGGAAGGGTGCTGTTCCTTGGGGTCAGGGAAGGCAAACAAAAGGAAAACCCCAAAGATGTAACTTTGTTTCCCTCCCCCCTTGAGAAAGTCCACTCACCATGATAGAGTAGACCAGCGCCACGATGTTGATGGGCCAGATGGGGCAGAAGCAGGAGACAATAGCCAGCACCAGGTAATCTCTGGGCGGGGGCTGATCCTGGGCACTGGTGGTCACGGTGGACGAGACCCTCCCCACGCTCAGGCGGGACGGGGATGTCGGCGGGGCGCCGATTTTGGACACGGACTCCGAGGAGAAAGTCAGCATGCCGTGGCCGTTCGGCTCGCCGTCCGCCTCCTTGCCCGGCAGGCTGCCGGAGAACGCCTTGGAGTCCTTGATGCCATTCTCCAGGCTCCCCTCCGAGATGTTGAGCAGCTTCTCCGTCTCCTGGTGGTCCCCTTTGGCCGAGGGCGCCTCTCCAGATCCGCCCAAGTCCTTCTCAAACGCCGCGTCCGCGTTCAGTGCCATCCCTGTCGGGCTCCCAGCAAAATGTGGTGAGTGGGGAAAGTGTTAGAATTTCATCCTCCAAAAGGGTGGGTAAAGGGGAGAGGGAGAGAAGAAAGAGAGGGAAGAAGTAAAATAAAATTTATATAAAGAAAAATAACTTGCCTGAAAAGTTAAGAGTGGAGATAGAGAGAAAAAAAATGCCAGGTTAAATAAAGGTTGAGGGATTTCCAGACTCCGGGTAATAAACACTGCAGCTGTTACGAAGCCAATAACACACACAATGTGTGTATTGGAGACACTGGGGTCCCTCACACTAGACCAGCCCAGAAGAGATATTGTGGAGCAGTCCATTCACAATCATCAGTCTAAATAACGGAGCGTTGGGGGAGCATTGTAACCTCCCCAAAGACACTTCGCCCCTCCCTGCTTCACCCAATCAGCCCTGGACCAGTTTCTCATCGGATGTGTGTGTGTGTGGGGGGAGTGAAACAGAACAACATCATCGCCAGCTGACGCCCTAACCTACCTCTGCCCCCAAGAAAGCACTGGGAGGCAGACAAGTGATGCAGTTTCGCTGCCGCTCCGCCTGGCTGCTCCCTCCTTTGCTCTGCCCCCCTAGGGCATACATACATCATTCTCAAACATGCATCTCTCCCCCCCCCCCAGCCTCTTCCCCCTCCCCCCCACCTCCTTCCCCATACACACAATCCCTCTTAATACTTCGTGCATAATTCATTCTCTTGTATTTGCAGCGACGCGGAACATCCATTAAAATTAAAATCGATAGCCCAAATTGCTTCCGCTAATGCATTCGGACGGATGGGATCCGTTTATATACATACTTATATATATATATAGACCACCCCCCGCCACCCCCGTCCCATGTTTGGAACCTGACTATCTACAGCAACACAAAGCAAAATTGTCCTGAACTTTCGCTCTGGAAGTCAGGTCCAATTCCTGATGTTTTGTCAGATGGAATTTCCAGTGGCTTGTTGTGATATGCGCTTGTCACATACACCAGTTAGTGTGGTCAGATTGCCACTATTCTGCATGATAGTAGATTGTAATTTGTTTTTGCAAAGGAGATAGCATAGGATTGCGACACCTATTGGAATGATTTGAATTTGAGATAAACCGCTCATCCTCTTTAACTTTTCTTCCTTTGGGACTTGAATAGATGAGTGTCCATTGGCGGTTAGCACTGACAATATGTTGCAGATGGGTTCAATTGATAGTTTAATCCGGAACTGTTGTGCCTTCTTCTCCTCGGCCTGCCCGCAGATGACCAATTGCACCCTCCACTCTCACTGTGTTTCCTCCTTGGGTCTTTTCCATGGTGGCACCCACCCCACATGGTTCTTTTCTCTGTCCCCTCCAATTCAAGGGGAGGCCATGGCCACTTTGTATTATTGCTAATCTATTAACTCAGAAACTCAGCTAATCTGGGGACCCGGGATTTGAATCCCGCCACGGCAGATGGTGGAGTTTGAATTCAATTGAAGAAAAAAATCTGGAATTAAGAATTTACTGATAACCATTGTTAATTGTTGGAAAAACCCGTTTGGTTCACTAATGTCCTTTAGGGAATGAAATCTGCCGACCTTATCTGGTCTGGCTTACATGTGACTCCAGAACAATGTTGGCTCTCAACTGCCCGAGGGCAACTAGGGATGGGCAATAAATGCTGGCTAGTCAGTGATGAACACGAATGAATAAAAAAAACTCAGCTACCAATGGATTCTTCCACAATACTGACACAATCACCTCTGCTGTTTCCCACCCCCCGACACACAGACAGGAATGAAACCACCAGCTTGGTTTTTGCCACAAACCCTACAAGCCCCTGATTTCACACTTTGCTACTTTGGTGCCTGCTCAAACGAGATCCAATATCTGTTCCTTGCTCACTGTTGAACTGGTTTGCAAATTCAACAAAATCCTTCATAGCAATTGCTTACACCTCTGTTTTGTTGCCCACCTCAGGATCCATCTCATTCCACCATTGCTGAAACCTTCATTCATTTTTTGTCTATAGGAGACTCCTTCTTGCCATTAAAGCAACATTGCTTTCATTAAACTGCTGCCCATCAGTGTGATGTGTAGCAATTTTGAGAAATTCACACATTGCCCAAATAGAAGGCAGGTGAATGTAGCTTCTGTTAAACTCAGCTACTCGGGCTGTTTACTTATATTTACTTCACCTTTAAGACGATGAACCTGTCCTGACACCCAGTTTCTCCACCACCCCCCACCCTCCACAACACACATAAACCCTTCTGTAGTTTTGCTCTTGCTGATATGCTGGGCTCAAACTTTAATCATCATATGAAACTGATGTGCTTCTTTCAGGAGCGTATGCAGTTGTGGAATACTGTTACCATTACTTGGTCATTTATTTTGGCTGCCACACACATGCTGATTGAATTGTCTGGCTATTGTGAAGCTGTCGTGAGGCAAAATCCTATCGAGATGGGTAGAGACTCCTTGTTGAGATGCTGGTAGGAGAAAAGAACGAACAAAGAAAAGTACAGCACAGGAATGGGCCCTTCAGCCCTCCAAGCCTGCGCCAATCCTGATGCCCTAACTAAACTAAAAAAAATTCACCCTTACTCCACTACTTGGTCCATATCCCTCTATTCCGTCCCTATTCATGTACCCATCCAGCTGCCTCTTAAATGTTATTAATGTGTCTGCTTTCACCACCTCCTCTGGCAGCGCGTACCAAGTACCCACCACTCTCTGCATGAGCAGAAGGTGTGGAAGTGTTGTTGGGGAGAGAGAATTACATATAGAGATTCTCACGCTATGCTGGGGGAGAGATGATGTGGAGATGCCAGTGTTGGACTGGGATGGGCACAGTACGAAGTCTCACAACATCAGGTTAAAGCCCAACAAGTTTATTTGGAATCATGAGCTTTCAGAGTGCTGCCCCTTCATCAGGTGAGTGGACCTCCACAGTCCAAAAATGTGCGGGTTAGGTTGATTGGCCATGCTAAATTGCCCATTAATGTCAGGGGGATTAGCTCGTGTAAATGCATGGGGTCATGGAGATAGGACTTGGGTGGGATTATGGTCAGTGCAGAGTCAATGGGCCGAATGGCCTCCTTCTACACTGTAGGATTCTATGACTCAATGACATGTGACAATAATAAATCAGACCAAATCAAGTCTCACACCCGTCACCCCTAATCTTGCATCTGAGTACCATAATGCATCACATTTAAAATTCATATTTTGTTGTTTAAATCCCTTCATGGTCATGCCCTTCCCTCCCAGTGTAACCTCCTTCATCCCAACAATACCCCTGAAATCTCTATTCTTTCAACTTTGGCCTCTTGTACACACCTCTCCCTTAACTCCGCCCATGGCAGTACCGTCTTAGAGGCTTAATTCCCCTACTTTAGAATTCCCTTCCTAAACTATTCTAGCTTCCCAGCTCCCTCCCTTGTTTTAAAATCCTTCACCTCTTAGACCAATCTTTTGGGCGCCCTTTCCAACATGTATTTCTTTTGTCTGTGTCCATTATTTTATGATTGTGCCGTTGTGAGATCCCCAGGACATTTTTCTGTGTAAAAGGGGACATGTAAATATGAGTTGCTGCTGTGGTTAAAGGCCTGGATATCTCTAAAGAATGCATCGCGTGGATTTATTGTTCTTCTTAATGTCTACGCCCTCTGCGTCAGCTACTGAAACCCTGAGTCTGTGCTGGTGCAAGCAAAAGAATTGGCACCTTCTCATGTTTTCCAAAGAAGGAAATTACTTAGTGCTATTAGAAAATTGATAGAATCCATCTCAAGTCTGCCTAATGCCATCTACACCCAGCCCTTTGGCAAATTTCAATTGATTTCTAAAGGACTTCACTGTTTAATTAAGAAAAGAGAATTTCTCTTTTAAATATTGATGAAAGTGCTGAATTTCTAAATCATCAATGCTTCGTTATCTATGAAGGGATCGGTTTAGATCAGTTGACTGGACAGCTGGTTAGTGATGCAGAGTGACGCCAACAGCATGTGTTCAATTCCTGTACCAGCTGAGGTCATTCACGTCCCCTTGCCTGAGATGCGTCAATCTCAGGTTAAATCACCACCAGTCACAGTCTATAGTCATCTGGGACTATGGCAATTTTAACTTTTGTAAGAAATCTCACAACACCAGGTTAAAGTCCAACAGGTTTATTTGGTAGCAAATGCCACTAGCTTTTGGAACGCTGCTCCTTCATCAGGTGAGTGGAGAGTTCTGATCAGAAAGGCATATAAAGGCACACACAGTTCACAAAATACTGATTAGAATGCGAGTCTTTACAACTAATCAAGTCTTAAAGATGCAGACAATGTGAGTGGAGATAGTATTAAGCATAGGTTAAAGAGATGTGTCTCCAGACAGGGCAGTAAGTGAGACGTTGCAAGTTCAGGCAAGTCGTGGGGGTTATAGATAGTGTGACATGAACCCAAGATCCCGGTTGAGTGCGGAACTTGGCTATCAGTTTCTGCTCAGCGACTCTGCGCTGTTGTGTGTCGTGAAGACCACCTTGGAGAATGTTTACCCAAAGATCGGAGATCGAATGCCTGTGACCGCTGAAGTGTTCACCAACAGGAAGGGAACAGTCTTGCCTGGAGATTGTCAAGCGGTCTTCATTCATCCATCGATTCACATCAATTTTAACTTTTAACATTATCTATCCGTCATATTGTTTTATCCTATTTAGAATAAAAACAATTTGAGAAACTTAGGGAAAGTGATGGCTTAATGGTATTTTTGCTAAAGCATTAGTCCAGAAATTCAGCTAATGTTCTGGGGATCCAAGTTCAAATCCCACCACGGCAGCTGGTGGAATTTGAATTCAATAAAAAATATCTGGGATTAAAAATCTACTGATGACAGTGAAATCATAGGATCCCTACAGTGCAGAAGGAGGCCATTCAGTCCATCGAGCCTGCACTGACCACAATCTCACCCAGTCCCCAGTCCCGCAACCCCACATATTCGCCCTGCTAATCCCCTGACACTAGGGTCAATCTAGTACGGCCAATCAACACAGCTTTGGACTGTGGGAGGAGACCGGAGCACCTGGAGGAAACCTATGCAGACACGGGGAGAATGTACAAACTCCACACAGACAGCAACCCCAGGCCAGAAGTGAACCTGGGCCCCTGGCGCTGTGAGGCAGCAATGCTAATCACTGTGCCACTATGCAGCCTGGTTGATTGCAGAAAAACTATCTGGTTCACTAATGTCCTTTAGGGAAGTAAATCTGCCGTCTGGCCTGATGTGAGTCCAGACAAACAGCAAGGTGGTTGACTCTTAACAAGGGCAACTGAGGATGGGCAATAAATGCTGGCCAACCAGCAATGCCCATGCCCCACAAATGAGTGGCTCCGATCTGTCAGGCTCCCTGTTTGCTGGCCTGCCTGGGACCCTGACAGCGCTGCCCCTCCAGCCTCTCCTACGGCCCAATCGCAGACCCCACAACAATTCCCAGGCCAGCTCTGTTTCCCCCTGCCCCAGAATGCCCCGATGTTGAGCCCACCCACCCAAGCAGTGGCGATCCCTCCAACCCCATCACCCCAGCACACACACACACCCACCCCTCCCGTTGACCCCTTCCCCCCAGGAGGCAGACACACCCCCCTTCCCAGCAGACTACCCCTCCCAGCCTGCCAATATCGCCCCCCTCCAGCCCAGTTCGATTGCCATGTAGCGTGGTAGCGGGACCCCCCCCCCACCCCCATCGATTGCCCCTTGGCCCTGCTGACAATAGGCCCTGCCCCCTTGGCACTGCCTGATGCCTGCTGGGTAGTGCCAAGGTGCCCCCGGGCATAGACACTTTACCCCTTGGGCAGTACCGGGGGGCATAGGCTGACATTGCCAGGATGCCCATACCCAGGGCCACCAACCCCCCCCCCCCCCCCCCCCCCATTGCCTGACTCCCTGGGGGGGGGTTCCAATTGCCACCCCCCCTTCATTCCTGCTGGGTCTCACACTAGTTCCCTGAATGTGCATGGCCAATGCACCTAACCAGCATAACTTTCTGACTATGGAAGGAAATTGGAGCACCCAGAGGAAACCCATGCAGACATGGGGAGAACATGCAAACTTCATACAGACAGTGACCCAAGCCAGAATTGAACCCGGGTTCCTGGCGCTGAGAAGCAGCAGAGCTAACTACTGTGCTACCGTGCTATTAAATAAGAAAGTAAACGTGAACCTTGTGAAAGCTTTGCAGCATCTCGACACTCCCAGGCTGGACTTGGAGACCGATTTCAATGGTGTAAGGTTTTGCTGTTTTCTAGCGAACAATAATAGGTGGGGCAGAACATTAGATAAACAACGTGAGATCTTTATTAATGTCACAGAACAGATGGTCTTTTCATCATAATCCACATGCCTCCCATCTACAAAACAATTTCTGTGCAACAAAATTAAATATCATAGTATCACGCACTTTAATGCATTTTCATACAATGCATCAGATTTCTGAGCTCGTCAATCATTGTTTCTCAAGGCGAATCCTTTTGTTCTTTGGTGATTCCCCGTGTGTGCATTTCCTGAAACGTTTCAGTCATTATGTGACAAGCTGCTGCAGATAGGCAGATTGCATTTCTAACTCAATTGATTTCATGAAGGACACCCTACTTTGGAACCCAGCCAGCCCTCTGCAGATCTTCCTTCAAACCAAGACTTAAAATCAGATGAATTAGCTAATCGATCTTCACTACTGTTGTGATTTTTTTCAGCACAATGCTAAGTTTTAGGTAGATCAAAGAATGAAACAGAGTACTCATGATATGATTTAAGGGCGGCACAGTGGCACAGTGGTTAGCACTGCTGCCTCACAGTGCCAGGGACCCAGGTTCAATTCTGGCCTCAGATCACTGTCTGTGTGGGCTTTGCACATTCTTCCCATGTCTGTGTGGGTTAACTCTGGGTGTTCTTGTTTCCTCCCACAGTCCACACAACAGGTTAGGTTGATTGGCTTTCTAAATTACCCCTTAGTGTCAGAGGGGCTAACAGGGTTAATACATGGGGTTATGGAGATAGGGCCTGGGTGGGATTGCTCAGTGCAGACACAATGGGACTCTATGAATTATAATAAGCAACATTCCCTTATCATTTCATAGTCTTAAACATAGACATAATTTGATAAAGTTTTTTTTAGATCACAAGTATTGATGGGGACAGGTTTTTGAGGCTTGTTTTACAAACAAGGGACATAGTAAAGAAAATTAGCAGCGTGTGTTTAATGGTAAATTTGGAATGTTTGAGAAGTACTGTTGTGTAGAAAGGGTAAGTTAGAATGTAAAGGATGCTGACTCTTACTGCAACACAGCTCCACAGCTGGTGTCTGTTCTCCTGTACTTTCGAGTTTAGCATTTGAGTTAATTCAGAAAGTGGCAGAAATATTCACCTAGCCGGGACTGGAGAACGGAACGTAGGATTAGGGATTCAGGTTAATGACCTCCAGTCAGGGGTTCAGAACAAATGCCAGAAGACCTGAAATCTAACGCGCACTTCATGACGTGACGAGTGTTTGCAGGCTTTTCTGTTTTCATTTCAGGTTTCCAGCATCTGTTCTGGTTAATCTCCCTGGGGTTTGACTGCAATACACAACTTGTATCACTAGATGCCACCATCTTGCTATGAAAGCTTTGTTGCCATCTAATGGCATATATCAAGTACTGTACTGCCATCATCCAGTGAAATCTATTCAACATGAAGACAACTGCAATAATTTAATAATAATGTTGTATCATATACTGTGTCTTGTAATGCTCATTGGTATGACATGGTCTGGCACAGTGGCAAAGTGGTCAGCAATACAGCCTCACTGCTCCAGAGATCTGGATTCAATGCCGGCCTCGGGTGACTATCTCTTTGGAGTTTGCACGTTCTCCCTGTGTCTGTGTGGGTTTCCTCCAGTTTCCTCCCATAATGCAAAGATGTGCTGGTTAGATGGATTGGCCAAGATAAATTGCCCCAAAGTGTCTGGGGCATTAGAAGGGTTATGGGGATAGCACCTGGATGGGACTGTTGTGGGTGCAGTCTTGATGGACCAAATGGCCTCCCTCTGCACTACAGGGATTCTATGATTTAATTTCTAAGTATTAAAGATGAATTGTTGAGAACAATTTAATGAGTTATCTTTTGCTCCCCCCACCCCCATTGATTACTATTTTAATTGAATTTCTATTTTACTTGTTCCCGATAGGGCAACAAGCCAACTGCTCAGGGATGGCAGGTTCCCTTCCCAAAGAGCATTAGCAAGCAGGTTGCATTTTTGTGACAATCTGGCAATTTCATGATCATTTTATGATGCAAATTGCCACATTTTACTGAATTCAATTTCACAACTTGTGGGATTTGAACTGAGGAGTTCAGGCTTGCCAGCCCCCTGTCATAACCATTTTAAAATATATGTTATTGGATTTATTCAACATGAAGCACTTTACAACGTTGTGACCTTTCCTTAGTGCTGCCCAATCATTCGTTTGCTAATTTTTAGCTGCAGAACTTCATGTTGTCATTTAAGATATTAACACTCGGCACTGAATAATCTGCCCTTTAGCAGTTTTTGGCTTCGCAGATTAAAGTTCAATTTGTCGTTGATGACCTATACTCATCAAAAGAATTCAGAATCTGGCCAAAAAATTCAGTTCCTAACTTCTTTCCCAGATAATCTCACAAAGCAATATAAAACTATTTCAGTCTGTATTTAAAATATTCTTTCAGAATTGATCTTTTCTTCATTTTTTTTATTCATTTGTGGGACATGGGCACCGCTGGCCGGCCAGCATTTATTGTCCATCCCTATTTGTCTGAGGGCAGTTGAGAGTCAACCACATTGCTGTGGCTCTGGAGTCACATGTAGGCCAGACCAGGTAAGGACAGCAGATTTCCTTCCCTAAAGGACATTAGTGGACTAGATGGGTTTTTCTGACAATCAACAATGGTTTTATAGTCATCAGTAGATTCTTAATTCCAGATTTTTTAAAAATTGAATTCAAATTCCACCATCTGCCATGGTGGGATTCAAATTCAGGTGCCCAGAACATTAGTTGAATTTCTGGATTAATAAGTTAGCAATAATACCACTAGGCCATTGCCTCCCCTATTATAAAGCAGACTGATCATGCATCTGGCCACACTTCTTCAAACCTGACAGATTCTCCTACTATCCCCATCTCAAAATTGAGTTCCAAGGGATTCCCATTCCTATTCTTCAGCCTCACTCAGCAAAGCATTTCACACAACTATTGAATTTTAAGCTCTAAGTAGAGACTGATAAATATAATTTTTTTTACACCAGATATATTGTCTTATCCACTCTTCCCCACATTATTCTCACTATTGTAGAACCTTCTTTTATTGCACTAATGGATATTGTACTGTAAGGCACCTTCAAACCCATTACCTCTACCACCTAGAAGGACAAAGACAGCAGATGCGCGGGAACACCATCACTTACTGGTTTCTCTCCAAGCCACACATCATCCTTAGAACACTGGGTGAGATGTTACAGCTTTGCTTGTTCTGAAACTGTAAAATCCCGCCTGAGGTAAATGGACCCTCCCATTGTCTGCCCCTCGCCCACTCCTATTCCCATTCTTATTACCGCAGCGTGATAAAATTCAGTCCTATACCTCTGTTCTTTCACTGTCACTGGGTCAAAATTCTGGAACTCCCTCCCTAACAGCACTGTGGGTGTACCCACACCACACGGACACAGCGGTTCAATAAGGTAACTCACCTCCACCTTCTCATGGGTAATTAAGAATGGGCAATCAAAATGCTAATCTACCCAGTGACCTGTCCATGTTCTGTGAAAGAATTTTTAAAAAGTTGATTTTAAATTGAATTTCCAGTTGGAAAAAGATTTTAGGATGTGTTTCACTTGTATGATCAGCATTTATTGCTCTTGAGAATGTGGCGGTGGGTAACTTTCTTGAGCGGTGCATGTGGTGAATGCACTTCCAAAGTCTTGTTAGTGTAATGAGTTTTGTGTTTCTAAAGCACTCCAATTTTGAAGTAATGTGTAATTCAGTTTAAATATACAAGCTTAAGTGTAATCCTTACTTTTGTGCACATAAGACTCAACCAACTGACAGAACAGTACTTTTCATCAAGAGTTTATTTGAAGCAAATGTTTACTCAACAAACTTAGGACAGTGAATTTGACAGTTTCAGTCAATTCTCCACTCTGTTGAAGTGTACATCATGTTCACTGTTTCAGGTGGCGCGGATCTCAATCACAAACTCGTTTGTGGAGATTGATACATGGTTCATAGTCTTTAAAACCTTCAGAATTGCCTGGCAACGATTCATCTATGCAACCCTCTTTTTATCCCCCAGATGACCATCACACCATGTCAGATTCAGGCTATTGTTGATTTAGGATTGGCTCTGGCTATTGGTAGGTGAGTTTACTTGGTTCTTAATGAGATCATCTGGTTGATAGCACTTGGTACAGAAGGACAGCAATGTGTCCTCCATGAAGATCAATGGCTTCTTTGCTCTCCCAGTGTTAACCTGACTTTAAATAGCCTCTCTACTCATTAAGCCTGACTCAACAAGGTCAGTGTGTACTGTCTTATTAGGGTTCCAGATACATATCGTTATTTAAAGAATTTTTACTGACACAGCACATGACAGAGATTTAAACTTATACTGTTATTATATAGAAAGAATCTGGTCTTTCAAATATACTTAATAAATTGATTCACTAATTGTAACTAAATTCAGGTTTGTTAATTTTACAGTCATGAATGGCCATTAGAATAGAATGGAATAGAATCCCTACAGTGCAGAATGAGGCCATTTGGCCCATCGAGCCGACAACAAACCGACCCAGACTCTATCCCTGTAACTCCATCTATTTATCCTACTAACCCCCCTGATGCTAAAAGGCAATTTAGCACGACCAATCAACCTACCGAGCACATCTTTGGAGTATGGGAGGAAACCAGAGCACCCGGAGGAAACCCACACCCACCCAGGGAAAATGTGCAAATTCCACACAGTCACTCAACTGAACCCAGATCCCTACAGCTGAGAGACAACAGTGCTAACCACCGTGCCACTGTACAGAATCCAATTAATGTGTGTGATTGCTACTGATACAAATTATTTCTTCAACCATGTGTTAGTGTCAAGATGGCTTCCTTGACCTTGTTAGTTATTATAATGAATACTGTATAAAAATGGTCAAGATGAAGTAAAATCTAACATTCCCAAGCCTATCTACATTAGGTAGAAAGATCGAGGACTTGCACTCGCTGACAAACTGGCACAATGATAGTTTGTCATTGTAGGGGTCAATCTACCCAAAGCAGGGGTCAATCTACCCAAATTTGATTTGATGACATTGGCTTGGCCTAAGACCTGATGATGCTCACTGCTGTTAAGAAGTTCCTTCTTTGCATCACCCACCAATTAGCAATACATTTCCCAAGAAGTTATAAGATAAGAGGCTGTCCCCAATACCATCCCACTACATGGCCTACTGACTTTATTACACTGAGAGTTACGGTTATGATTAACTCAGAATATAAACTCAATGGTTTTAATCTTTTGATTGTGGTGAAAATTAAGATTTGAACTGCCTCACCTCTCCACTGCACCATGGTACTCTGTTTGCAGCTTTTTAGATGATTGTTTAATTTATGAAGCAATAACTGCATATTCAATGCCGATCACAAAGTCTCAACCTTCTTGTATATCAAATACACAACATGGCTCTGTTGGTTAAGTATCAAAGCAGATCTAATTGATATGTTATAAAGATTAGGCCATACTACATGGGGAGGAAGTGGCTGATGGATTTCCATTTCAATCACGTATAGGACCATCCCTTAAAGTTTAAAGTATGAAATGGGCTCCAGATACTTCAGTGTCACGGCAACTAAGTCCTTTAGTTGAGACTTTGTTTTTCACTATCTTTATCTGGTGGTGTCTCACATGTGGACAGCAGTTTTATACTTCAAAAGTGAAGGGTCTACCATTTTCATGCCAGAACACTCTTCTATTGTGGTTTACTTTCTGTTTCTCCAAGTCAATGTGTTGGTAAGCAGTCATTTCTCATCACAACAGCCCAACAGAGAGAGAACCGCTTGCTAAATCATGTGTACGATATTGTCATATAGAAAGGACCAAGGTTCCATCCCTTGTGTATTGTAAGTTAGCTGACCTCAGCAAAGATGGCAGCTGGGGTGTTATAATTGGCCTTTGTTGTACTGGGCTAAAAATATATCAAGTCAGCCAAGTAAGGATCACTAATCCAGTGACCACTCCTCAAAAGTGCATCATGTGGATATTGAAAGAGTTGCTCATGTAGCCTGTTGGTACATATTCTCCGGTTTCACATGGGTGAGATAGCAGAGGGCACAGTGACACAACATGAAGTGTTTAGGAGAGAGGGAGAGAGCGTTAGAAACAACACCTTCCAGAAAACTTGTCACTGAGAGAAAACTGGAATGTTGTGTTACATTCCCCAGAAACAAATGAAGGGAATTATACACATTCAATTTTCAAAATCCCTGGACGCAAAGGGTGCAAACAATGGGAAAACCCGTTAACAGCAGCGGAACCAATAGCAGACTGCTTTCACTACCACAAAACATGGCATGGGAGGGGAGCGGAAAATCCTACCCACTGTTTCATATGTGCCCAGGGTCCAGAGTCAAAGTCCAATGGTATATTCCATCACAGAGGTCCACAGGCTGAACTGAAGCTGGTTAGAATCATAGAATCCCAACAGTTCATAAGGTGCCCATTCAGCCCATTGAACCTGCACTGACAACAATCCCATCTAGCCCTATCCCCGTAATCCCATGTAATTACCCTGCTAGTCCCCTTGATGATAAGGGGCAATTTTGATAGAATCATAGAATCCCTACAGTGCAGAAGGAGGGTTCACCTTTTCAATAGAGTTCACTTCCACGATGGGATAGGCACACGGAGGTGAGTCTTGTAGACCACAGTACAGAAGTTCCTGTCGGAATAGTGTAGGTGGGGCCAGGAATTCAGACTTTTCTGTGCTGCCGCTGTGTAGGTGGAAAAATGGCGAATTGTGGTTTCTTCAAGGTAATATTACTGGTTCCACTAACTAGGGGTTCATGTTACATGACTCTCATCTCTCTACTCAGGCTTTAGCAAAAGATTTTTATCTCTTTGTCTGGGTCCCTGGGATTGTAATGTTTTATAGAATCCATGGCATCCCTACAGTGCAAACAGACACTATTCAGCCAATGGAATCTGCACTGAGTCTCCGAAAGAGTAGGCCTACAACCTATCCTATCCCCGTAACCCATGCATTTACAGCTAATCCAACCTAATCTGCACATCTTTGGACACTAAGGGCAATTTAACATGGTCAATCTATCTCATCTACACATCTTTGGATATTAAGGGGCAATTTAGTATGGGCAATCCACCTAACCTACACATCTATTCCCCTTGGTTGAATGGTCAGTCACAAGGGGACATAGGTTCAAGATGACTGGCAAGAAATTTAAGGGGTTGAGAAGAACATCTTTTTTACCCAAAGAGTGGTGACAGTCTGGAATGCGCTGCTTGGGAGGGTGGCAGAGGTGGTTTGCTTCACATCCTTTAAAAAATATCTGGATGAACACTTAGCATATCATGACATTCAGGACTATTATGGGCCAAGTGCTAGCAGATAGGATTAGATGGGAGTTCAAGTGTTTCTAATGTGTCGGTGCAGACCTGATGGGCTGAAGGGCCTCTTCTGCGCTGTATGATTCTATGATTATACAGTTAAAGAATATGGACTGGATGTAGCTAACATGACATCTTCAGAAGATGCTCAATGATTTACCTGTCGCAAAGTACATTAAAAAAAGCATCAATACATTGTAAAGTAAAAGATAAAGTTTATTTATTAGTCACAAGTCAGCTTAAATTAATACTGCAATGAAGTTACGGTGAAAATCCCCTAGCCGCCACACTCTGGTGCCTGTACACTGAGGGAGAATTTAGCATGGCTAATGCACCTAACCAGGACTCTGGGAAGAAACCGGAGCAAACCCATGCAGACAAGGAGAGAATGTGCAGGCTCTACACAGATAGTGACCCGAAACCGGGAATCGAACCTGAGTCCCTGGTGCTGTGAGGCTGCAATGCTGAACACTGTGCCACCGTGCCGCCCCAATCAGAAATGTAACAGTATAAGTTAAAGTTTGGTTGTAGACAAGAAGCATAGTGGTAGGGTTAACGGGTGACGTTTGAATTAAAGAAATGCTGAAAGTGGTCAGTACTGGGTGCACTTCTGATCTTCATATACATACATACATACACACATATTATTATATGTACATGGATTGAGGTAGAAGCAATACAATCAATTTAAAGATAATACAAAAACAAGGGATTAAAAAATGAAAAATTGGAAATAACTTTGAAAAGGTATAAAGAGATTATGAATGACAAGACAGGTGGCATAGTGGAATTTAACTCACCAGATGAAGGAGCAGCGCTAGTGAAAACTCGTGATTCCAAATATACCTGTTGGACTTTAACCTGGTGTTGGTGTTACTGTGCTTATCTCAGTCCAACGCCCGCATCTCCACACCACTGGAATTTAATATGGAAGAGTGTGAATGAATCCATTTTGTGAAGAGAAACAAGGATTAAAGTTTACATGTAATGAAAATACATTGAATGGTTTGGATCAATAAAGATACCTGGGGGCTCAAGTTCAGCATTCCTTGAAAGTGCAGTTAGATAAAGTTCATAAAAGTGCCAGGAGTATTTTGGGTTTTATAAAGTTGTATCATTTGAAAGGAAGGTGTAATTACACTGTGACAAGTTTATATAAACACTTTCCATTATAAACTTGATATATGTTTTTTTTAATAACAAAAATCCAGATTATAGGGCACAATATGCAACATTAACAAGTGGACTGTGTGCCCTAATGCAATTATCTCCTACGCACTAACTCCACTTTAGCTGAAAACAATACGTGGTTTTACTCCCCTTGTCAATATCACTGAGGATCAGTTTCGAAACATCGACATAGAAAATAGGGATAGGACTAGGCCATTCAGCCGTTTGAACCTTCCCCACCATCGAAGATGATCATGACTAATCCGCTAACTCAACAAACACTTGTCCCTGCCTGGGACTACAGTTCAGCAGGCCCAGTCCTGGGCCTGTCTTATAAAAGACTCAGGTAATGAGTTTCAGCTGGGTAGGCCACTGCCTGTTACCAGGAGAACCCATATTCAATGAGCTCCACAGGGAGATCAATCAGTGATTCCCCATGGGCCTCATGGGGGTTATCACAGTTCCCTAGCACTTCTGGGAAGTTAATTATGTCTTCCTCTGTGAAGACAGAACTAAAGTAGTTGTTTAATTTCTCTGCTATTTCTTTCTTCTCAAACATAAACGTCCCCATTTGGACTGTAAGGGCCCTGAATTTGTCTTCATTGATCTTTTTGCATACTTATAGATGTATTTACAGTCTGTTTTTATGCTACCTGTAAATTTAGTCTCGTAGTCTCTTTTTCTCCTCTTAATCAAAATCTTGTTCCTCCTTTGCTGAATTGTGAACTGCTCGCAATCTCCACGTGTGCTACTTTTTCTAGCAACTTTATATATGACTCCTCTTTGGATCAAGTACTATCCTTAGTTTATCTTGTTACCTATGGTTGAACCACTTTTCTTGTTGTGTTTTTGTGTCAGAAAGGAATGTATAAACTGTTGCCATACGTATAGTTTTGTTCTTTAAATATTAATCATTGCTTAACTACTATCATGACTTTTAATGGAGTTCCCCAAACTATCTGAGCTAACTCCCACTTCATACCTTCATAGTATCCTATGTTTTAGATTTTGGACCCTAGTTTCAGATCAGACTTCTTCACTTTCCATCCTAATGAATCATTTTATCATGTTTTGTCAGCTTTCCCTAATTGTTAATTAACCGCTTCTCATTGCATAATACCAAATCGTGGATAACATGTTCTCCAGTTGCTTCTTCAAAATACTGGTCTAAAAAATCATCTTGTATGCACTCTAGGAATTCAGCTGCCACTGTATTATTGCTTATTTGGTTTACCCAATCCATAAGTAGTTACCCACGATTACTGTTGCATCCTTGTAACATGTATCCCCAAGCCTCGTGTTTACCCTGCTAATCCCCCTGACACTAGGTTCAATTTATCATGGCCAATCAACCTAGCCTGAATATCTTTGGACGGTGGGAGGAAACCAGAGCACCCAAAGGAAACCCACGCAGACATGGGGAGAATGTGCAAACTCCACACAGACAGTGACCCCAGGCTGGAATTGAATCTGGGACCCTGGTGCTGTGAGGTAGCAGTGCTAACCACTGTGCCATCATGTCGGTTGAGGTTGTGCTTTTTAATTTATTTCCTAGCTCCCTATATTCACTTTCCAGAACCTTATTTCCCTTCTTACCTATGTCATTGGCACCAATAAGGAGCACAACCTCTGGCTGTTCACCCTCCTCCCTCGGAATGTCATAGATCATAAAATCCTACAGTACAGAAGGAGCCATTCGGCCCATCGAGTTTGCACCAACTATAGTCCCACACAGGCCCTATCCCATAACCCCTTGCATTTACCCTAGTTAGTGCCCCTGACACTAATGGGCAATTTAGCATGGCCAATCCATCAAACATGCACATCTTTGGACTGGGAGGAAAACAGAACGCCAGGAGGAAGCCTATGCAGACACAGGGAGAATGTGCAAATTCCACACAGACAGTGACCCAAGCTGGGAATTGAACTTGGGTCCCTGGCGCTGTGAGGCAGCAGTGCTAACCACTGTGCCACCATGCTGCCCAATATGCCCTGCAGCTGTTCAGTGACATCCTTGCTCCTGGCAGCAAGGAGGCAACATATTATCCTAATGTCATGTCTGCAGCTGCAGAAACAGCTATCTGTTCCCCATACGGTAAAACGTCCTATCAGGATTGCTTGTCCACTCTTTTTTGGACAAAGACCCTTTGAAAAATGGCTGAAGCTATGCCTGATTGTGACTCAGGCACAATCGCAGCTAATATCATGGTTTCATTAGAAGTGACACTTTGTTACCTCTGAAGAGACCCTAATAATCCACTGTGGGCTGCAGAGACCAAATGCAAAGGGAACTGTACAAAGGCCATGTACATTTCATAAGCTAGTCCTGGCCAACTGGAGTCCATTTGTATGGCAATATGGCACAGTGGTTAGCACTGCTACCTCGCAGTGCCAGGACCCGGGTTCAATTCTGATTTCAGGTGACTGTGTGGAGTCTGCACGTTCTCCCAGTGTTTGCGTGGGTTTCCTGCAAGTGCTCTGGTTTCCTCTCACACTCCAAAGATACATGGGTTAGGTTGACTGACCATGCTAAATCACCAATCAATTAGTATCGGGGGATTTGCAGGGTAAATACTTGGGGTTATGGTGATAGTGCCCGGGTGAGATGGTTGTCGATGGGCTGGATGGCCTCCTTCTGGGGTTCTATGTCTTGTGGCCTTTCAGAGTTCTGTGAGACTTTAAACCGTAATCATGCCCATCCTTAAAGCATCTTAAAATTTTGATAATACTTCCTGACAAGACGAGAAGGAAAAAAATGAACAGCCATATATATTGACAAATGTTTTTGATCAGAACTTTATTCAAGACCAAATATGACCAAAGTTTGTTCGCGAAAGAAATAGGTTAAAACTGGCACTATTTTCTGTTCAGATATATACATTGGATCAAATGAATTCAAATAGGAATATAATTCAGGAAATTGAAAACTAAAATTTGATTATTTCTAAATTTGTTTACAAAGCTGTCTCGCGTTACGTGGCTGTTTTCACTTTGTGTGTTTAGGAAGTCAAATACGTTCTTTGTTCTTGTTTGAGAAATTATACTATTCTTGTATGGACTGGTAGGAAACTCACTATCTTTGTGCTTTATTTATTTAAAGTTTATGAAGTGTGGTTACGCACTGCCATTTTCTTTCCGCACATACTGCAATTATTTTGACAGATTATAACTAAGTGTGTTTGCAGTTCTCAGAAAACAGAGGGAAGTACGATAGGAGAAATTAAATCAAAGGCAGTGGCGTCGAGTTCATTTGAAACCGCATTGACACAATAAATTATAAATGAGCTGAAAGTACATCCAATTAGAGTGTAAACATAATGGAGTATTAATTCCTCTCCTTGTTTATGGATTGCAGCTTGCTTCTTCTGCATCATTTATTGGAACCACCTCTGCGGTGTAACTTCAGGACTTTTATGGGAAATGCACCAATGAGCCTTTCAATATTTTTGACAAAGGGTCATCTGGATTTGAAATGTCAGCTCTTTTCTCTCCTTACGGATACTGCCAGACCTGCTGAGATTTTCCAGCATTTTCTCTTTTGATTTCAGATTCCAGTATCCTCAGTAATTTGCTTTTATTCAATATTTTTATTTTTGCACCAAAAAAAAACCAAACAGGATAATTCTTCAGCTATAAGGTGTAGATATTCCTATATGGTGTCACTATATTAAGATGCAATCCATTGTTGCATTTAACAGGATCACAAGGTAACAGATGAGGCGGTCTTTTGGCCATTTCAAATCACTCATTCATAAACACTCTAAACACTCATTCATAGCCACTTCAGATTAGCCATGATCTTATTGAATGGCGGGGCAGGCTCGAAGGGCTAGATGGCCTACTCCTGCTCCTATTTCTTATGTTCTCTAAAGTCTCCCATTGCTGCAGTTAATTATTTCTTAAATGCCGTGACGCTTCCGTCATACTTCCGAAAATCTTTCTGGAAGCCCATTCCAAGTATTTCCACTCTGGGGAGTAGATCTTTCCAATATTAGTGCTGGGTTTCCTTCTACTGATTTGAGAAACTGATTTCCTTGGACCTCCTCTAATAGAATCACAGAATCCCTACAGTTCAAAAGGAGGCCATTCAGCCTATCGAGGTTGCACCAACCACAATCCCACCCAGGCCCAATCCTCATAGGACCAAGCATTTACCCTAGCTAGTGCCTCTGACACTAAGGCACAATTTAGCATGGCCAATCCACCTAACCCGCACATCACGGACTCTGGGGTGAAACCAAAGCACGTGGATGAAACTCACGCAGGCACAGAGAGAAAATGCAAATGCCACACGGTGACCAAGCTGAGAATTGAACCCGGAACCCTGGTGCGGTGAGGCAGCAGTGCTAACCATATGCACTATATGTAGATGTAATATAATATTCTGAATTCATCTTTCCTATTCCCTTATTTTTGAATCTTCACAAGATCATTTCTCAGATGCCTTTTTGGCTGGCTGAAGAACTCAGGTCCCTCTGCAGGAATCCATCAGAACTCAGATCTCTGACTCTGTGGATCAGTGTCATAGCTTTCCTCTGCACTGTCGCCAGTGATTGTAATTTGGCAACCCAGACCTTCACACTGTCCAGGGTGCTGTGCAGTTTGATTACAACTTTCTTGCACTTAAGAGGTGAAACTAATCCTGGGTGGAGGTGTTAAACAAGCGACAACAAATTGATAGCCCATTTTATACGTTGCCTGATTTTGACTTTGATGAAGAAAAAATATCAGGCAAAAATGTGTTGAATAGGCTGCTGTTCTGCTCTGGCCAGTTTTATGTTATCATCAATTTCACCTGGTGGCACGGTGGGTTAACACTGCTACCCCGTAACACCAGAGACCCGGCTTTGATTCCGGGCTTTGGTGACTGTCTATGTGGAGTCTGGTGAATGGCCTGATAAAGGAGCAGTGCTCCAAAAGCTCGTGCTACCAAATAAGCCTGTTGAACTTTAACCTGGTGTTGTGAGACTTCTTACTTCGCTTGAAGCGTTAATGACTTATCAACTTTGAATCTGGAAGAAAAAGAGCAGGAAATATTTCCATTTTCAAAGTCTGAAAGGACAAATTGAATGTTTCACATGCAAACTGCATCTGAGAGTGTCTTTTATAATGCTGATGGACCTGTTGTGCATTTTCAGCAATATCTGTTTTATTTCAGATTTCCAGCATCTGCTATTTCCTTTGTTGACTCTTTGGTGGCACAGTGGTTAGCATTGCTGCCTCACAGCGCCAGGGACCCAGGTTCAATTCCCAGCTTGGGTCACTGTCTGTGTGGAGTTTGCATGTTCTCCCTGTGTGTGCGTGGGTTTCCTCCCACAGACCAAAGATGTGCGGGTTAGGTTGATTGGCTATGCTAAATTGTCCCTTAGTGTCAGGGGGATTAGCAAGGTAAATGTAAGGGTTTACGGGAATAAGGCCTGGGTGGGATTGTGGTCAATACAGACTTGATGGGCCGTATGGCCTCCTTTTGTACTGTAGGGATTCTATGAAAATTATACTGACAAACAACTATCAGTATACGTTATTCAAGAATACAAAATTGACCAGATTTTTTTGCTCTGGTTATTTATTCAATCTGTACTGTTACAGTGTTGTACAAAAATCAATAGGAATGTTGTCTGTTTTTTTATGGCAAGTTCCCAAAGCCATGTTACACCAGTCATTCTGCAAAATAACAGGTGCGATTTTATGTTCGCACCACACTGCCGCTGCAGCGAGGTTGGAGAATTTGGCGCCCAGCCAAAATCTCTTTACTGCAGCGAGATGGGAAAATCCCACTGCTGTGAACGATGGTAACATTCTGGCCATGGGTTTGACAGAATAGTACACAGAAGTAACATACCTTGCATGTCTGAGAAAGCTGCAAACAAACAGTTTGGTAAATGACTGTAAAGTTTATGAGTTAACTTAAATAAATGAATCAATTTTTTATGGAATACCTTTCACAATTTTAAGATATCCCGAAGCACCTTAAAGCCATCAAAATACTCAGTGTTGTAATGTAGGAAATAAGCCAATTTATTAACAACGAGATCCCACAAACAGCAGTGTAATCATGACCAGATAATATGTTTTAGTGATATTGATTGGGGGTTAAACATGTGCCAATTGTTTAAAGAGCTAGTGAGTCGGTTACAACTTCAGATCAGCCTTCGTTTTTGACTTCTATCCTATCTCCAGTCTTTTTGAAACCTTGAAAGATTATAGTTTTCTCATTCCTCACCCTCCTCAGATCCCATATCACACCATCCACACTCCCTTTCGATTTCCAAGCTGAGATGGTGGAAGTCTTCTCTCTTTGCTCCCTGCATTACTTGTGCTTTCGTCCTTTCTGACACCTTAGAGGTGAAACCTGGTCAGGCAGTGGAGGGACATCAGTCAGAAAGTGATGATGAAGACACAGCGCTCTCACTTGATGTCACATTTGCACTCGCCAGCTCAGATATTGACATTGCACTTATAACAGAGGATCAGTCAGAAGCAGGGAGGGAACAAGGATAGTGCAGATGCCAGCTCACCAAAGGGCACATGGCTTCTCCAGCTTAAATGGGGCAGCCTCCAGAAGACATTGATGGGTGTGCTCGATGAAATTCTTGGTGCATTGGATAGCCTGCCAGGAACCAGCGGTCAACATCAAGGAGCATGGAGGAATCATAGAGTCTCTACAGTGCAGAAGGAGACCATTCAGCCCATCAAGCCTGCACTGACAACAATCCCAACCAGGTCCTATTCCCATAACTTCATCTATTTACCCTGCTGGTCACCCTGACATTGAGGGGAAATTGGGCACAGCCAATCAACCTAACCCACACATCTCAGGAGTGTGGGAGGAAACCAGAGTCCAGCACCAATTTGGCACAGGGCTTTGCACAGAGCTTGGAGCCCATCGTTTCCAACATGGAATTGGCCATCAACTTTATTCTCATACTTCTGGGTGTGTCTGATGGCCAACGTCCCAGCATCCAATAGATTATAAGCAGCAACTGGCCAACATTTTAAGTGGAAACCCAGTCCAGGGTCCTGCAAGGTCAGCTGCTGCCATGCAAGCTGAGACTTCTATCATCAGGACTGTGGATTATGCTGTGCCGAGGAGCTTGCAGGGTGGCACAGCAGTCCAGCAATCTGTCCTTCTCCATGTTATGTCAATTGCTGAGGCATCGTCCTGGAACAATGGCAGTAGCTTCATGGTGAATGAACCCATTATCCTTTCTCAGAGAAACAACATTCCTGCCCCTACTGCTGCCTGCCAACTGGCCAGCTCATATCGCTGCAGCCCACACCAAGGTCGTGCACACAGCAGCCAGAGCTCCCAGGAGGACCTTATGCAATCTCCTTCACTGTATGTCAGCAACCAAGCTGCAGTAAGGCAAGCAAAGGCACACACAATAGTTTATTATTTGTATTCAATTGTTAGGGACCAGATCAGAAACTCCAAGGTATATTATGAAGTTAGACTAGACACCATCTGTTTTAGATTTTGGCATTAATGTGAGGATAAGATGTATCACTCCAGGTGTGATTCTATTGCAACACTCAGATGCTTTTTTCGAAACAAACTTTATTTAATACAAAATTTAATACATAACAAAAATTAGAGTAACTTTTACCAGTTGAGATACTTCAACATGACAAGATACAATTCTTAACTGCTAGCCTATCTCTATTAGTTCCAATTTAAGCAATATTCCACACAGCCATAAACTCCTCTTTAAAATCAGTTAGCAAACAACAGACTTAAGTGCTGGTATGCGGGCTGCTAGTCCTCAAACCTCCAGAGCATCACTGGAGAGAGATATCTATATTCTAGCAGGTCCCAGACTTCAATCTCCAAAGAGAGAAGAGAGAAGAAAAAACACCTCTTGCTTTTTCCAGATCGGAACAGAAACTGCCTGCTTGTCTCCCTCTGTAACCCTAGCTCCTCCCATTAGTTACATGTCTCGGGCTAACACCCTAATTAAACCCTACTCTGAAACCCCAGCAGGCAACCCAAAAAATCCCTGCATTAACTCAGATTAAAACAAACACCCCAATAACTAGGAGCAATTATTCTTTTGAGTTCTCAGCAGGTGGACTGCCTGGAACAGACAAAGTGGCACCATTTAAACAGAGTTGAATCTTAATATCTCCTTCACAAGAAACATGACATAAATACATTTCTTAAAGGCACAATACCATCACACAATATGGCTTAATTTAATGTATAATTTTGCTTTGGAATGTTGTCTTTTCTTTGTGCATTGTGACCTAACATTCACTGACAGATAGACGGTAAGGTATTGTTCTATTGCTAAATGGGAATTGGGGTTGAATTTACTGGTATTACATTTGGATGAGAAAGGGATTGTCCAGGATGTCTCTTCTGCATTCTCCTTCCCCTCAGCTGTGTGCCAGTTGGTTGGTGGCATGTGCCTGCTGGTGAGGTTCTGCAGCATGCAGCAGATGAACCTTGACACCTGCACCACTGAGTTCTACAGAGCTCCTCCAGATTGGTTCAGGTCATGGGAGCTTTGATTAAGAATAGCAGTGGTCTGCTCTGTCACATTTCATCCGGCAATTTCATTGTATGTATGCCCATGCACCTAGGTTGCAAGCTGGAGCAACCAGCCATACCATCAGCGGGTTGCCTTTGTTGCCCAGTCACCACCTTCTGCTTTGCCATGTTGCTCAAATGCAGCTGGCGCAGTGAATTGTGGAGGAATAAGAAGCATCATGCCTGCTGCCAGGGTATTGGGCATTGACCTGGATAATATACAGATTCGATTCCTGGCTCACCGTCTGGGTGGAGTTTGCACGTGCTCCCCATGTCTGCATGGGTTTCCTCCAGGTGTTACGGTTTCCTCCCACAATCTAAAAGACGTGCTGGTTAGATGTCTTGATCCAAACAGGTGTCGGAGTGTGGAATTTCACAGCAACTCCATTGCAGTGTTAATGTAAGCCTTACTTGTGACTAATAAATAAACTTTAAAAATTTACATGTTGCTTATGGTCATAGACTTGCTGGGCACGTAGGACAAAATTGACATGAGGAACTTGTAAAGCAATGTACATGCAGTCAATGACACTCTGCATCATGGGGAATCTTACAAGTTGAGCAAAGTTGCGTGTTCCCCTCACTGGCTTGTCTCAGGCCAGGAGAGAATGAAATGCAATTTGTTCTCTTCGAACAAAACTGCGGCAATTTTACTTATTAGTGTCACAAGTAGGCTTACATTAGCACCACAATGAAGTTACTGTGAAAATCCTCTGGCAAATTTACCATGCCCAATGCACCTAACCAACATGTCTTTTGGACTGTGGGAGGAAACCAATACAGACACAGGGAGAACGTGCAAACTCCATACAGACAGTGACCCGAGCTGGGAATTGAACCCGGGTCCCTGGTGCTGTGAAGTAGCAGTGCTAACCACTGTCTCACCGTGCCTTCCACACTGCTTTAATACATTTTGGTACTTTAATACAATTAAGTTTGAACGAGAAAAACTTCAAGGCTGTTCAGTGAGTCTCATTTTCAGATTTTAATTTTTCAAGAGTTAAAGATTATGGAACAGTGAGAATGTTAAATAATATGTAAACATGTTGGGTGGGATCTTCCGGCTGCACTTGCCCAGAAAATCCCCCCCCCGGAGTCAATGGACCTTTCTGTGATCTGCCCCTCGCCCGCTCCAATGGTGGGCAAAAGAGGAAAATTTGCCCTGTTGTCGCTATAATGTGACCCCGCATTTAGAGTCACATTCCTGATAGATATAGAACTACCACTGAAGAATACTGGGCAGTTTTACCCACAAAACACAGCAGGAAGGGACAAGCAGCCCTGCCAACTACCTTCTTTAAGGGCGCTATATAAATGTAAGTTGGCATGGGTCTGGTTTACACAGAAAGAGAACTGCCCGATCCTTTCACCAAACTGGAAGTTTTACTCATACAAGTTTCAGGGAGCTACAGGGGGGGTTCTTGCAGTGTTACTGACTGGAAATGGGAGGGAAAGGGCCCTTTACACCGTCCTGAAACGAACAACCGTCTGCACAGCGCGCAAGAAACGATACTTTTCACTGTATACTAACACATGTGACAATAATAAATCAAATCAAAATCAAACCAACAACTGGCGAAACTTTCACTGGTGATAAAAATGAACAAGAGCGTGTCACATTTAGTCATTTGTACTGACAATTAACCAGTGGCTTCTTTTTCTTTTTAAAAGGTTAAAATTGCAATGGTTCAAGGCACCTTGTGGCGATCCGAGGAGACTTCCCGCTGGGATAATGTCACTTTAACAATCTTCCCGCTT